>NW_027361703.1:20500000-20665000 GCF_039654945.1 Dendrobates tinctorius
AGATTTTGTGAAGGGGTTGCGTCTTGTGCCCACAAATGCAGAATACTCTTGAGGGTAGCCGCCACCCAAATAGTTGAAACACGTCATTGCTGAGCAGAGAGTCCAAATAGTTGATCCCATGGGAGAATATTAAATAGCGCCCATTCCGGAGATAATGTAAAGCGAATGTTGAAGGTGTTAGTGAGATGATGAAGAAGCATATCCCAAACCTCCTGTATCTTCGGACAGGGACCCAAACTTTTGAGCTGGAAAAATCCTCTCTCCCATCCCCAGACTTCCCCTGGAACTCCGAACATTACAATCGACAACCAGGAGAAGTCCATCTTCAGTGTTTAGCACTAGACAATAACTGTCCCGGTACAAAAACTGAATCTTTAAGTTTGGGTTCACTCATCTCTATATATTACTCATCTAACCTGTCATAACATATGATTTTTGGATGATATATAGTGTAATGTGTGGCTATTAGTTTGTCTTTTTTCTTTATAATAAAACAAAATTACCAGAACTATGGGTTTTGGAGTGGAATGCATTCATAAATATGGAACATGACTTGTGGTCTATGGCAAAACTAGTGAAAAATAGTCATACAAAAGAAAATTAGAAACAAGCTGTAGATGGCAACTCATCGGATTGCTTGCTTTATGGTAGAAAAGGTCCACGAAAAAGAAAATCTGGAATTCAGTGAGTTGCTATTAGCTATGCTGCCCTATTTTTTCTTATATTCCCTATACATAGTTATATTCTACAATAAGCTCCAATTATTACAGCAACATATATTTACATATACAGGGTGGGGCATTTATGTGGATACACCTAAATAAAATGGGAATGGTTGGTGATATCAACTTCCTGTTTGTGGCACATTAGTATATGGGAGGGGGAAAACTTTTCAAGATGGGTGGTGACCATGGCAGCCATTTTGAAGTCAGCCATTTTGGATCCAACTTCATTTTTTTCAATTAGGAGAGGGTCATGTGACACATCAAACTTATTGAGAATTTCACAAGAAAAACAATGGTGTGCTTGGTTTTAATGTAACTTTATTCTTTCATGAGTTATTTACAAGTTTTTCTTTGTTTACAGCCATTGACATATCGCAGAGGTTAACATGTGAGGAGCAGATAGAAATTGTTTTGATGTCTGGTGAACACAGTAGCCGGGTCATTGCAGCAGATTTCAATGCAAGACACCCTACTCAAGAAAACTGTCACCATTCCCATTTTATTTAGATGTATCCATATGAATGGCCCACCCAAAAAAGTTTGCCTCATTACTGAACATAATGTTCTCTGTAAACTGAGGGTCCTGTTCCAATTTTTGTTTCGCCCATTCTGCAAATTCAACTTGCCGATCTGGGTCATAAACCATTCCCATTCTATGTAGGTGTATCCACATAAATGGCCCACCCTGTATTTATATATTGCCAAGAAATTCAGAAACAATATATATATTGCTATATATATATATTTTATATATATATACACACACAGCTCTTGCAAAAATTAAGAGACCACTGCACAGTTTTATAAAAATCAGCTTCTCTACATGTCTGACAGCCATTCCATTCCAGTGTCAGTTAAATTCCAACCAGAGTACACCTCATTCTACTTAATGTGCTTCCGATTTGGTGATCACCTAAACCAAATCTTATTTAACGAAGGAAAGTATAAAAGAAAACCCTGCTGTGATGGTCACAATCCTCTTGCAATAGGACAAGCTCGATGGCAAAACAAGTGCTAGTAATATCCCAAAAGTAATAGCAATGAAAAAATAACTTTTAACCATGCCAAAGAAGTTGAAAAGAAAAGTCTTGATTGAGGAAAAGAAGGGCTCAATTCTGGCTTTACTAGCAGAGGGATGCAGTGAGCATCATGTTGCCTACATTCTTAAAATTTCTAAGATTGCAGTCCATTACAACAAGGGCAAGCAGCAGACATTGGAGACAACAAAGCTGCAGACCGGCAGATGGCGAAAACAACTCTCCACTGACCGGGATGACCATCATCTTATTCGAATGTCACTCAGCAACTGCAGGATGACATGAAGTGACCTACAAAAGAAATGGCAAAAGGCAGCTGGGGTTAATTGCACAGCAAGAAAAGTTCATAACAGGCTCCTAGAGCCAGGGCTCAAGTCATGTAAAGCTAGAAAAAGCCTTTCATCAATGAGAAGCAAAGGAGAGCCAGGCTGAAGTTTGCCAAATACCATAAGGATTGGACCATAGAGGACTGGAGTAAGGTAATCTTCTCTGATGTGTGTAATTTTCTGCTTTGTCCAACACCTGGTTGTCAAAAGGTTAGACGGAGACCTGGAGAGGCGTACAAGCCACAGTGTCTTGCACCCACTGTGAAATTTGGTGGAGGATTGGTAATGATCTGGGGATACTTCAGCAAGACTGGCATTGGGCAGGTTAATCTTTGCGAAGGATGTATGAATCAAGACGCATATAAGGTTATCCTGTAAAAACAGTTGATTCCTTCTGCTCAGGCAATGTTCCCCAACTCTGAGGACTTTTTTTTCAGTAGGACAAAGCACCATGCCACATAGCTAGGGCAATCAATGTGTGGATCAAGGACCATCACATCAAATCCCTGTCATGGCCAGCCAAATCTCCAGACCTGAACCCCATTGAAAACCTCTGGAATGTAATCAATCGGAAGATGGATAGTCACAAGCCATCAAACAAAGAAGAACTTCTTAAATTTTTTTACCAGGAGTGGCGTAAGGTCACCCAAAAGCAGTTTTAAAGACTAGTGGAACGTATGCCAAGATGCATGAACACTTAATAAAAATCATGGTTATTCCACAAAATATTGATTTCTGAACTCTTCCTGAGTTAAAACATTAGTATTGTTGTTTCTAAATGATTATGAACTTGTTTTCTTAGTATTATGTGAGGTGTGCATGCACTGTATTTTTTGTTATTTTGACCATTTCTCCTTTTCTGAAAATAAATACAAAATATAGTGCTTGGAAATTTGAAGACATGAAGTCAGTAGTCTATAGAATAAAAGAGCAATTTACATTTTACTCAAAGATATAACTATAAAGACAAAGCTCAGAAAAACAGAAAATTTTGCAGTGGAGCAGTGGTCTCTTAATTTTTACCATATATATATATATATATATATATATATAGATATACATACAGAGGGGAAAAAAACTTTTAGTCAGCCACCAATTGTGCAAGCTCTCCCACTTACAAAGCCTGTAATTTACGTCATAGGTAGACCACAACTATGAGAGTCAAAATGAGAAAAAAATCCAGAAAATCACCTTGTCTGATTTGGCAAAATTTATTTCTCAAATTATGGTGGAAAATAAGTGTTTGGTCATTAACAAAAGTTCATCTCAATATTTTGTTATGTATCCTTTATTGGCAATGACAGAGGTCAAATGTTTTGTGTAAGTCTTCACAAGTTTGGCACACACTGTTGGTGGTATGTTGGCTCATTCCTCCACGCAGATGTCCTCTAGAGCAGTGATGTTTTGGGCCTGTCGCTGGGCAACATGGACTTTCAAATACCTCCAAAGGCTTTCTATGGGGCTGAGATCTGAAGACTGGCTAGGCCACTCCAGGACCTTCATATGCTTCTTATGAAGTCACTCCTTTGTTGCCCTGGCAGTGGGCTTGGGATCATTACCATGCTGAAAGAACCATCCATGTTTCATCTTCAATGTCCTTGCTGATGGAAAGAGGTTTGCTTCAAAATCTCATGTTACATGGCCCCATTCATTATTTCATGTACACGGATAAGTCAGCCTGGTCCCTTTGCAGAGAAACAGCCCTAAAGCATGATGTTGCCTCCTCCATGCTTCACAGTAGGTATGGTGTTCTTTGGATGCAACTCAGCATTCGGTCTCCTCCAAACATGATGAGTTTTGTTTGTACCAAACAGTTCTACTTTGGTTTCATCAGTCTTCCCAGCCTGGTGCAGGGCTACAATTTTGTTTCTGGTGTCCTTCAGCAGCTCTTTGGTCTTCACCATAGTGGAGTTTGGAGTGTGACTGTTTGAGGTTGTGGACAGGTGTCTTTTATACTGATAACAAGTTCAAACAGTTACCATTACTACAGGTAATTAGTGGAGGACAGAGGAGCCTCTTAAAGAAGAAGTTACAGGTCTGTGAGAGCCAGAAATCTTGCATGTTTTTAGATGACCAAATACTTATTTTCCACCATAATTTGAAAAATAAATCTTGTCAAGTCGGAAAAGGTGATTTTCTGGATTTTTCTTATTTTGACCCTCACAGTTGTGGTCTACCTATGATGTCAATTACAGGTCTCTCTCATCTTTTTAAGTGGGAGAACTTGCACAATTGGTGGCTGACTAAATACTTTTTTCCCCACTGTGTGTGTGTGTATGTGTGTGTATATATATATTTAGCCAATGCTAAGTATTTAAACAGCTAGAATGACATACAAAGGGTTTATGGATGTAGCCAGACACTGCAAATGGCTGACTCTGTCAGTCCCATAAACTTTGAATTGACCAGCACCACAAACGCTTGACTGACAAACTTGTGGTCTGTGGGAATCCCAGCAATCGGATATCTATCTCTTACCCAGTGGGTAGGTGATAAAGTATCTTAAAGATATATTTTTACAACTGAATATCACTTCTATAGGATTACAACTGAAATTATGAATCAAACTGCTTATTATGGGATTACAACAGTCATTTAAAATAAGTCCTTTCTAATGACTGTAATAATGTAAACCACATGCATATGGTATGGCTTTTCATATATATATATAATATTACTTTTGGGTGATATAACACTGATTTTCCCAATAGCAGATATACAGTATCTACATTCATGAGAAAACTAAGCATACCCTCTTTGAGTTTTATAGTTTCATTCATCAGGACACAATAACAAAAAAATCTGGTCATTAGAAGGTCTTAAAATTTGACAAATACAATATTGGATTAAAAACATGTAACAATTTACCATGTCATTATTTATTTAGCAAAAAATTAGGCCAAAAATGCAGAAGCAATGTGTGAAAATGTAAGTACACCTTGGAAATCAATAGTTTGTAAAAGTGAGCAGTAATAACTTAAGTAATCATTTTTGTATAGCTTTTATGAAACTTGCATTATTCTGGAGGGATTTTGGTCGACTCTTGTTTACAACGTCACCTAAGTTCTTCGAGGTTTGGGGTCATTTGTTTATGCATTAGGCTAAGTGCACACGTACCGGAACTCTTGCGGAAATTACCGCGAGAATTCCGGAATTCCAGTCCGCGGGAAAATCGCATTTTAAATTCCTGCGATTTTCCCGCGGAAAAACTAGCAATTTGTAAGTGTAATTAGCTTGCAAAATGCTAGCGTTTTCCAAGCGATCTGAAGCATCGCTTGGAGAACTGATTGACAGGTTGGTCACACTCGTCAAACACAGTGTTTGACGAGTGTGACCAACTTTTTACTACTGAGGCCGCCTATGCGGCATCGGTAGTAAAAGATAGAATGTAAAAAAAAATAAAAAATGGTGTTATTCTTACCTTCCGGCGTCCTGCGCAGCCGTTCCCAGTAATCCTTTGCAAAAATGCCCGCGATGGTGTCTGTTCTCGCGGGATCGCGACGTCTCACGGTAATTCACGCGAATGACCGCGAGACTTCACGATCCCGCGAGAACGGACGTCATCGCGGGCGTTTTCGCAAAGGATTACTGGGAACGGAAGCGTGGAGAGAGGCGGGAAGGCTGCGCGGGACGTCGGAAGGTAAGAATAACAATATTTTTTATTTTAAATTCTATTTTTTACAGGGATATGGTACCCAAAGCCCGGAGGACAGTCTCCTCTCCTCCGGACAGTGGGTACCATCCGCAAATGTTCTGCTTACTTTCCGCATGGTGTGCACAGCCACATGCGGGAAATAAGCGGAACAATGCATTCCTATGGGTGCGGGATCGCAGCGATTCCGCAAATTAATGAGCATGCTGCGGTTTTTACCGCAAAGCGATTCCGCCGCGGTAAAAACCGCAGCATTAGCACAGCATTGCGGAATCCCATAGGAATGCATGGGATGCTTATTTTTCGCGTTTTCGCATCAAAATCGCTCGGTTAAAACTGCCGCGGAAACGCGAAAAAAACGCCACGTGTGAACTCAGCCTTACAGAATATCAGTTGGGTTGTGGTATGGATCCAATGAAATTGATTAAAATTCCGGGTAATTTATTTCTATTATACTTTATAGGGCCAAATTTGAGCGGTCATTCCATCTTGAATTGCTACATAGAGTAGCAGAGTGTGTTAAAATATTCATTTTTATGCTATTTTCTTTCTGTCTACAGGAAGATCATTCCACATGTCTAACATCTTTTGGTAATTTTAGAAGTGTCTGCAAGTGTTTTGAAATCCGAAGTTTTTAACTGTAATTAGTAAAGGTCAAAGCAAATGCGTCCAAACAATCCCATCTATCTCCTTGCTTGTCATGTGAGCAACGCAGTGTTAAATCTAATAAATTAGTGGAATAGATATGTCCAGCACTCTGCTGTGTTCTCTCATCTGACTGGGATATGAACAAACAGTGCTGTAAACAGAGGCTTCATTTTTGGCATTATTGCGCACAACCATTGCTAGGCAACCAATTGTAAGTTGGACTTTTATTGCTGTCTTGTTTTCCAAATATCAGCCATCATCTATAACAAGCTTTTCATGCAGTTTGTAAATGCAGACATGATGATTTAGTGTATGCGGATAAAATGTCTGTATTTAGCACTATGTTGAAAATAAAGTGTAGTTAAATTCTCGCCATAGTAATTCTATTGTACAATACTTGGCTGTCTGGTCTTAAATGGAGTAAAACTACTGTAAAAGTCAATAGTGTAAATACTGCGACCATTAGTCTCTTGGGAAAGCATCATGAATGTGGCCTTCATCTTACAGTAATTCAACTCGACAGTTGCGTTGTTTCCCACTAAATAACCTGTTGCATGAATTCTCTAGGTTATTACAATTGTGTGGATAGCTACTATATGTAGGATTTTCTATTTAAATGTAGGTACAAAATGCATTTTATATGAGAAAAACATGATTTTTTTCATTTTTTTGTATAGGGGAATAATTATTTTCATAACTTTTTTATGATTTAGAAATATTTGTTTTTTTCATAATTTGCCTTCCCCAAGAGATCATTAAAGCTTTCAACTGAGCACTTTTTACTCTTCTTTATTACCCACTGTAACTGGGACATCAATAGAAGCCCTAGTTTCAGGGGAAATCAGTCCCTTTCTTGAAAGGTGTTAGTGGCCAAGCTATGCGGCAGCGCTACTACTTTGCCAATGCAGAGACCTGGCAATGCCAATGTATCTTTTCAATGCATAGTCCTCATTGAGCACTATGCAGCAAGCAAAAAATACAAAAGTGGTAATAAACTACTTCTGCCTTCTCCCATGGGTCCCTGGTTGTCTGACAGTCAGGAACCAGATTGCTCCTGCTAAACTGCAAGATCTTTTAACTCCCCCACCATATTCTTAATGGAGTGGTGTTAAAGCCCTGAGACTAAGTGGCATAAATTTATGGTGCTTGGTCATTATCTTGTTAAAACAGTTTTTTCAAATAAATTCAATAAAGTTATCAAAGTTATCAACATTTCTTGATACGCCGGTATAACAATTCAGTTTGCTATTTGACTATATCATGCTGCACAGAAGGACTTATTATGTTACTTCAAACTTCTGATTCCAGTATTTTTTTTGAGAAGATATAGTAGAAATTGTGTACTTTATTAAATGACCAGAACATACTTAGATTATAAAATACCATTGTCCTTTTATATATACAATAGTCATATAATAGCCATATTTTTATTCTAAAAAATGAAAACAGCATGACCTCCCTATGGTATCTTAAATTTGTGCTGTTGTGATGCTCATTGGCATCATAGCTGCCTAATCCTGATGTTTCTGTGCCATAGAAGTAAAAGTGACAATACATATTAGGCACATTAGGGCTATATTCACACGGTTCGTTTTTGCTGCTTTTTTTATGCAAATTTTACACTGCATTTTACAGTACCAGAAAAGTCTATGAGATTTCAAAAATCTCATGCACACACATTGGTTTATGTTTCCTGACACTGTCACTTCTTTCAGCATTTTTTCAGCTTTTTTTGCAGCGTTTTTTCACCAGTATAAATGAGTAAGTAAAAAATGCAGCAAAAAACCTTAAGGATAGTTGCAACATTTTTGGGGGGGTTCTAAATTTTATCAGCATGCACAAGAGACAATAAAAGAACACGGAAAAAATGCATCAAATATGCAACAAAAAAACACAGCAAAACCTGCTTTTATTTTAGCAGCTTCTAACAGGTTTTGCCTGCAGAAAAAAAACACAGCAAAATGCAACATGTAAAAACCAAGGAGATGGTGGTGAGTTATAGAAGGAGAAAGGAAGATTACTTACCGATCACTATTGCTGGTCAGGAGGTGGAGAGGGTTGAGAGCTACAAATGTTTGGGGGTTCACCTTTACAGCAAACTTGATTGGAGGTGTCATACAGAGAAGGTTCATAAGAAGGGAATGAGCAGACTGTACTTTCTGCGGAAGCTCAGGTCGTTCAATGTGTGCAGTAAAATGCTAGAAGTGTTCTACCAGTCGGTTGTAGCGAGCGCCATCTTTTTTGCTATCATCTGCTGGGGCAGCTTTGTGCGAGTAGCTGACGCTAATAAGCTCAACAAACTTATCAAGAAGGCAAGTGCGGCTGTTGGCCTCCATCTTGACTCTTTTGAGGAGGTAGTGGAAGATAGGATTCAGAAGAAGTGTAGGGCTATAATACACACCCACTATACGGGCTGCTCTTGAATCAGAAGAGCACATTCAGTAGCCGTCTAATCCTACTAAAGTGCAAGAAGGAGAAATTCAGGAAATCGTTTGTGCCTACTGCTATGGGGATGTATAATAATTCACTAAGGATGAAAGATGGCTATGACCTAGGGCTGGCACACTAATGGAAATGATCAGAGATTTGTGTACCTTTGCTTGTTACGTATTGTGGTTAGTCATGTGCAAGATCTGTGTCTGGTAATTACTCTATGTAATGCTGTTCTTAATGTTTTGTTTGTAATGCTGCTGTGATACCATAATTTCCCTCGGGATCAATAAAGTGTATCGTATCGTAAACAAAGCCTAAACATCTGTCTGTTCACCTAACAGATATTCATTCTAAGGCCATGTGCACACATTGAGTATTTGGTGAGTTTTTAACCCCAGTATTTGTAAGCCAAAACCAGGAGTGGGTGAAAAACGCAGAAGTGGTGATGTGTTTCTATTTTGCTTTTCCTCTGACCGTTCCACTGGTTTTGGCTTACGAATACTGGGGTAAAGAACTCACCAAATACTCAATGTGTGGATGTGGCCTAACATTTCATACACATGCGCTCTTGGCTCAGCCAGCATCCAACATATAAGATCCTTCTCAACTCAAATTATTCTTTCATGCAAACTAGATGGTTTGTGGATTCTGTTCAAAATTAGCAGGTTCAGCCATGTGTATGAGATCCATGTATTTCCAAATACATAGGCCAAATCTTTTTTGTTCAACTTCTGCCATCAGGGGCAAGTCACAACACTCTCATGCACTCACAATGGATGGTTACCTGATCACACTGAAATCAGCCAGTTTTACTGATGTTTAACTACTCTGTATGGCTACCTTTTTATAGACACTAAAAGCTTTGGATTAAAGGGTTACATAGCTGAAAGACGTATACACTTTAAGTTACTAACATTTTTTGTTTCTGCTGTATGTTTTGATGCTTTGTCTAATTATAAACATTGAGTAAGTTGAATAATCTTTAAATATATGTTTACATCTGTAGAAATAATATAAATATTAATCTATGTGAAAATGGGAAAAAATTCAGCTTTTGACATGTTCCTCTACTGGAATCTTACGAGAGGTCTCATGGCAAACAAATAGTTGACTTTTACTAAATTTTAAAATGGATGTAATGATTTCCTGCAATGATTAAATTCTAAAATGTGCTGTTTTTACCTCTTTTAATGGTTAGATAGAAAACTAATTGGAAATACATGCTGTAGTTATCTTATTTGCTAGCTGCACAGTGCCTACATAACAAGCAAGCTTAAATCTTGTAGACCTTTCCAGTGCTCCTCCCATTGCATAGCAAGACAGAATTTGATAAGTCTTCAATTTCATGTACAAGGGTTGTATGGAATTTAAAATTATTAAAGGGGTAGTCCCATCTCCAAGATCCTATCTCAATATGTAGAAGGTGTAATAATAATAATGTTAGCAAATACCTCCAATTAGAAAAGTAATATAGTTTTTCTGATTCGCTATGTCACTTTCCACATGTACAGGCATTGCAGTACCTTGGCTGTCCATGGTTATGACCACTTACAACTAGATAACTGTCACTATTAGTTGATGTAACCATGGATACCTAAGGTCCTGCAATTCCTGCACATGAGGAAAGTGATATAGCGAATCAGAAAAACTATATTACCTTTCTAATTTTAGGCATTTGCTAAAATTATTACTATTACACCTACTAAGTTTTGGGATAGGGTTTTGGAGATGGGAATACCCCTTTAACTTTTAAAAACAGTACCCCACCTGTGTACGGGTGTGCTTGGTATTGTATACCAGCTCCATTCAGCTAAAAGAAATACATAGAACATAAAACTAAAGGGCTGGACCACACTACATGTTTCCCCTCTCTATCAGTTTAATTACATTTGACCTTTATTGTATTAGATAAATACAACTATACATTTATTGACAGATAATAAAAAAATACTAACAAAAAAAGCCAAGAAACCAAAGTTAAAAGGGTAACAAGCTGTATTAAGGTAATCAGAATATAGTAATATGTTTAAAAACAGAAAAACACCTCAGATAGAACCTTGGTTGGGTGGACCTGGAGAATGGATACTGATCACGTAGTTGTAGTAGATGCTATTATATTAATCATTTATTAGTGTAGTACTGTACTACATATGTAAGCACATGTGGAAAACCGCTATAATACCAATATGATCTTAGTATATTTTGTATCACTTAAGGTATGTATATTATTAAGATAATAAACTCCTATTGTCTTACACATTGTATTATACATGTGATCTCTTGTTGGTTTATCCAAAGATGAGACACAATAAATGGACATAACATCAAACACTATAAGAGTAATCAGAAAACAGGTGAATTCCAGCAGGATCCACAGGAAATCTTGATCACTTAAAAAATAACTTTTATTGATTATCATAAAATTATGAACAAATATGATGTTCAGTGCAAAAATAGCACTAGCAGCACAACACATAGAGCAGCATAATCCAACATGTTTCGACTCTAGGTCTTAATCATGATACCATGATTAAGACCTACTGTAGAGTCGAAACGCATTGGATTATGCTGCTATATGTGTTGTGCTGCTAGTGCTATTTTTGCATTGAACATCATATTTGTTCATAATTTTATGATAATCAATAAAGTTATTTTTTAAGTAATCAGGATTTCCTGTGGATCCTGCTGGAATTCACCTGTTTTCTGATTATCTCTTCCGAGGCTGCTCAGCCCAGTCCGTGCAGGATCAGGCACTTGGAACTACAGCAAATATGAGTGAGCTGATAAACTTTTTCTTTTTTCTACTATAACAGTAATATAATACAAATCATATCCAGTGAAGTGTCAGTATTGCCATAGAGTCGTTTAAAAATTACATGATACAATATACAACACAACTAGCTCTACCTTAGGGAGTCAAGTTATCCAGGCACCCACCACACCCAATGCGCATTTTCTGTTTTTAAACATATTTCTATATTCTGATTACCTTCATAAAGCTTGTTAGCCTTTTAACTTTAGTTTCTTGGCATTATTGCATTAGATTATAACATTCATATAATGAGGTAATACAGTGGGTGCGGAAAGTATTCAGACTTCTTTAAATTTTTCACTCTTTGTTTCATTGCAGCAATTTGGTAAATTCAAAAAAGTTCATTTTTTTTCTCAATATACACACTGCAACCCATCTTGACTGAAAAAAACAGAAATGTAGAAATTTTTTTAAATTTATTAAAAAAGACTGAAATATCACATGGTCATAAGTATTCAGACCCTTTGCTCAGTATGGAGTATAAGCACCCTTTGAGCTAGTACAGCCTTAAGTCTTCTTGGGAATGATGCAACAAGTTTTTCACACATGGCTTTGGGAACCCTCTGCCATTCTTCCCTGCAGATCCTCTCCAGTTCCATCATTTTGGATGGTGAACGTTGGTTGACAGCAATTTTCAGGTCTCTCCAGAGATGCTCAATTGGGTTTTGGTCAGGCTTCTGGCTGGGCCAGTCAAGAATGGTCACAAAGTTGTTCTGAAGCTACTCATTTGTTATTTTAGCTGTGTGCTTACGGTCATTGTTTTGTTGGAAGGTGAACCCTCGGCCAAGTCTGAGGTCCAGAGCACCCTGGAAGAGGTTTTCATCCAGGATATCTCTGTACTTGGCCGCATTCATGTTTCCTTCAATTGCAACCAGTCATCCTGTCCCTGAAGCTGAAAAACATCCCCATAGCATGATGCTGCCACCACCATGTTTCACTGTTGGGATTGTATTGGGCAGGTGATGAGCAGTGCCTGGTTTTCTCCACACATACCGCTTAGAATTATCACCAAAAAGTTCTATCTTCACTCATCAGACCAGAGAATCTCATTTCCCATAGTCTTGGAGTCCTTCATGTGTTTTTTAGCAAACTCTATGTGGGCTTTCATATGTCTGGCTTTGAGGAGAGGCTTCTGTCGAGCCACTCTGCCATAAAGGCCCAAGTGTTGGAGGGCTGCAGTGATAGTTGACTTTGTGGAACTTTCTCCCATCTCCCTACTGCATCTGTGGAGCTCAGCCACAATGATCTTGGGGTTCTTCTTTACCACTCTCACCAAGGGTCTTCTCCCACGATTGCTCAGTTTGGCTGGACAGCTAGGTCTAGGAAGACTCTTAGGAACCTTGAGAACTGCAGAAATTCTTTTGTAACCTTGGCCAAATCTGTGCCTTGCCACAATTCTGTCTCTGAGCTCTTTGGCCAGTTCCTTTAATGTCATGATTCTCATTTGGTCTGACATGCACTGTAATCTGCGACATATTATATAGCTTATATAGACAGGTGTGTGCCTTCACAAATCAAGTCCTATCCGTTTAATTAAACACAGCTAGACACCAATGAAAGAGTAGAATCATCTCAGGGAGGATCACAAGGAAATGGACATTAAGTGGCTTAAATATCAGTGTCTGAGAAAAGGGTCTGAATACTTATGACCATGTGATATTTTAGTTTTTCTTTTTTAATACATTTGCAAAATGTCTACATTTGATTTTTAGTCAAGTTGGGGTGCAGAGTGTACATTAATGAGAAAAAAATGAACTGTTTTGAATTTACCAAATGGCTGCAATGAAACAAAGAGTGAAAAATTTAAAGGGGTCTAAATACTTTCCTTACCCACTGTAGTGAAGATAATTCTTATTTGTCATTATTTAGTTAATTAGTACTTGTTGAGTAGCAGTTGCTTATTTTCTTGTATTGGAGATAACACCCTGAGGTACTATGAATTGATATTAAGACAAATATTAAATATATAAACTAAAACATGCAGTACATGTCCCCGCAACATGTTTCACTGATACATCAGCGTCATCAGGGGATGGCACATTAGGGTGAATCAAACAGCAATACCAATGTCACCATTACAGTGAACATCACTGCTGCAGCCAATCACTTTGATTGGATGCAGCAGTGATGTGCCTTGCAGTCATAATGTGAATTCACAGAGACTGGAACAGTGGAGGAGCGCCAACAGTAGAATTGGGAAGGGTGAGTGCTATTTGTGCTTGCAAAAACTTTTTCAAAATTATTTTAAATAAATTACAAAGTGAAAACCCATTTAATGCGAATTACAATAAGACAGTAAGAATGAACATCACAGATCTCTATACTGGAGCAAAATATAAATGATAGTCTGTTGCATATTTAAACTGCTTTCCCCAGGATGGTAGTCTTGCATTTGCATGTAGTAGTAGTTGAGACTTCTGTGTCGTCTCTACATCCTTCTTGATGCTATTTTAGACATAAACATCTCAGTTTCACATTACATGAGTCAAGTCTGTAACAGAATAGCATAGAATCAATATGAATTGGGTCTATACATCCATAAGCAATCACTGAATTTAAAGTGAGCCTGTCAGTAATGTTTTCTTGTCTTTATGGCAGGTTCCTGTTTCAGTGGCCATGATGACTCCCCAGGTGATCACCCCTCAGCAGATGCAACAGATCCTTCAACAGCAAGTTCTATCTCCACAGCAGCTCCAAGCCCTCCTCCAGCAGCAACAAGCCGTTATGTTACAACAGGTAATGTTGGTTACCTTCCTTTAACAGTTAATTTTTCCCGAGTGCTTGAATGTTAGGATTGCATAAACCTTCTGTCATGTTTATCTCGTCTTCACCTTTTATAGCAGTGTATATCACTCCCAGAAAAATAATGTGCTGTCAGGTGATTGTTTACATTGTCATCTGAAACAGAACATTACATTTCTAGACTTGTCAAAGCACAAGAAGTGTCAACGAGAAATGCAGGAGATTGTTGTTTTTATCATATATAACACGTTACCACTTGTTTTAGTCATAATAGGACTATGGTAGTAGCAAAATTTTCCAACATTTATTTTATGTGGAAAAGAAATAGATCTGCTTTCTATGATAAATAATATGTAGCATATTGAGGTTTATGAGGAGTGAATTCAAAGCAATAAAAAGTCAAATGGTTGAACCACAAGTCAGTAGATTTTTTTTATAATGAGTTTGTAAAGCAAGTGAGAATTCAATATATTTTGCTGCCACTATTAAATTATACAATTATATCACATAGCAATTAAAAAAGGGATAGGTAGGCAAATCATACTGGCCTGCATTCCCTTTTGTCATATAGTAAGATGCATATACCACTAATGTGCACTTTTCAGTGCAGACATTTGTTAGGAATATTATTTTTAAAAAAGGGTGAATCATTGAAGTAGTTCTATTGTCCACTAGTTTAGACGTTCATGTAGTAACACTAACTAAAAAGTATATACAGTTGTGGCCAAAAGTATTGACACCCCTGCAATTCTGTCAGATAATACTCAGTTTCTTCCTGAAAATGATTGCAAACACAAATTCTTTGGTATTATTATCTTCATTTAATTTGTCTTAAATGAAAAAAACACAAAAAGAATTGTCCTAAAGCCAAATTGGATATAATTCCACACCAAACATAAAAAAGAGGGTGGACAAAAGTATTGGCGCTGTTCGAAAAATCATGTGATGCTTCTCTAATTTGTGCAATTAACAGCACCTGTAGCTTACCTGTGGCACCTAACAGGTGTTGGCAATAACTAAATCACACTTGCAGCCAGTTGACATGGATTAAAGTTGACTCAACCTCTGTCCTGTGTCCTTGTGTGTACCACATTGAGCATGGAGAAAAGAAAGAAGACCAAAGAACTCTCTGAGGACTTGAGAAACCAAATTGTGAGGAAGCATGAGCAATCTCAAGGCTACAAGTCCATCTCCAAAGACCTGAATATTCCTGTGTCTACCGTGCGCAGTGTCATCAAGAAGTTTAAAGCCCATGGCACTGTGGCTAACCTCCCTAGATGTGTACGGAAAAGAAAAATTGACAAGCGATTTCAACACAAGATTGTGCAGATGTTGGATAAAGAACCTCGACTAACATCCAAACAAGTTCAAGCTGCCCTGCAGTCCGAGAGTACAACAGTGTCAATCCGTACCATCCGTCGGCATCTGAATGAAAAGGGACTGTATGGTAGGAGACCCAGGAAGACCCCACTTCTTACCCCGAGACATAAAAAAGCCAGGCTGGAGTTTGCCAAAACTTACCTGAAAAAGCCTAAAACGTTTTGGAAGAATGTTCTCTGGTCAGATGAGACAAAAGTAGAGCTTTTTGGCAAAAGGCATCAACATAGAGTTTACAGGAGGAAAAAAGAGGCATTCAAAGAAAAGAACACGGTCCCTACAGTCAAACATGGCGGAGGTTCCCTGATGTTTTGGGGTTGCTTTGCTGCCTCTGGCACTGGACTGCTTGACCGTGTTCATGGCATTATGAAGTCTGAAGACTACCAACAAATTTTGCAGGATAATGTAGGGCCCAGTGTGAGAAAGCTGGGTCTCCCTCAGAGGTCATGGGTCTTCCAGCAGGACAGGACCCAAAACACACTTCAAAAAGCACTAAAAAATGGTTTGAGAGAAAGCACTGGAGACTTCTAAGGTGGCCAGCAATGAGTCCAGACCTGAATCCCATAGAACACCTGTGGAGAGATCTAAAAATGGCAGTTTGGAGAAGGCACCCTTCAAATATCAGGGACCTGGAGCAGTTTGCCAAAGAAGAATGGTCTAAAGTTCCAGCAGAGCATTGTAAGAAACTCATTGATGGTTACCGGAAGCAGTTGGTTGCAGTTATTTTGGCTAAAGGTTGTGCAACAAAGCATTAGGCTGAGTGTGCCAATACTTTTGTCTGGCCCATTTTTGGAGTTTTGTGTGAAATGATCAATGTTTTGCTTTTTGCTTCTTTCTCTTTTGTGTTTGTTTAATTTAAGACAAATTAAATGAAGATAATAATACCAAAGAATTTGTGTTTGCAATCATTTTCAGGAAGAAACTGAGTATTTCTGACAGAATTGCAGGGGTGTCAATACTTTTGGCCACAACTGTATATGTCAGAAAATGAAGGATTAAACATAAAATTATTTGATAAAGCAGGATATATTTAATAAAATCACCATTAAAACAAAAGCAGGAACATCAACAGCAACAAACGTTTAAACATAATATCCATGTGATATAAATATTGACGATTAGGGGAGTTGGACAACCTTTTTCAGTTTTGTTTGATCCCTAGGCATGAGCTCATTATGGTTATTTCTACTATTAAAAGCAAGAAACATACCTAATTCTGTGGTTTATAAACCGGGAAACTCCTTTTCTGAAGACATCATGTCTTGTTAACCTGCAAAGAAATATTTTTTCCACTCTCTAAAAGCTAATTGGAGATAAACCATTTTATCCAACTGCAAAACAATAATAACAAGCCAGTGTATATAAAATAAGCTTAATGCCGGGCGAGACAAGCATATGAAAATTTGTCCGTTTTTCATCAGGAAAACTCAGATGATTTTCATCTGTATTGTCATCCATTTGTCATCCATGTGTCATCCATTTGTCTATATTTTAATTCTCTGTGACATGTATGTGGTATTCATGTAACATGCATATTTATTATATTTTTCGGACTATAAGGCGCACCGGACCATAAGACACACCTAGGTTTTAGAGCAGGCTTGGACTGGCCCTCAGGGTAACTGGGGAATCTCCCGGTGGGCTCCTGTGTAGATCTGGGCCCCCAATCCCATCATATGGGCAGTACTTGGAATAATTCACTTGATTCACTCTGTACAGAAAATAAGCAGAATCTCATCATTCATTAACCACTACTACTACTCAGTTTATTATTATATAGAGATAGAGGTAAATTTGTGAACAAGAGTAATGTAATATTTGTATGCAGGTGAAAAGTGAGCCCCCCCAAAGTAAATGTTACTGGTGGGCCCTTGTCAACCCAGTCTGACACTGCTTTAGAGTAGGAAATTAGTAAAAAAAATTGAAGCCAAAAATTTAATAAATTCTGTACTTAATATTCCCCATTCTGATACACCTGGCCCCCTCATTCCCATCCTGATACACGTGGCCCCCTCATCCCTATCCTGGTATGCATGGCCCCCCTCATCCCTATCCTGGTATGCATGCCCCCTCATCCCTATCCTGGCAGGAATGATCACCCTCATTCCTATACTACTATGCATGACCCCATCCCCTATACTGGTATGCATGGCACCATCCCTATACTGGTATGCAGGGTCCCCCCATCTCGTCCTAGTATGCATGGTCCCATCCCTATACTGGCATGCAGGCCCCCCCATCTTTTACTAGTATGCATGGCCCCATCTCTATCCTGGTATGCATGGCCCTATCCCATTCCCTGGTATGCATGGTCCCATCCCTATATTGGTATGCAAGGCCCCCCATCTCATCCTAGTGTGTATGGACCCCATCCTTATCCTGGTATGCAGTGCCCCATCTCGTCTTACTATGCAGGGCCCTCATCTCATCCTAGTATGCATAGCTCCATCCCTATATTGGTATGCCTGGCCCCATACCTGTCCTTGTATGCATGACCCCATCCTTATCCTGTTGTGCAGTGCCCTCATCTCGTAGTAGTATGCATGGCCGTCATCCTCATCCTGGTATGCAGGGCCCCCATCTTGTTTTGGTATGCCGAGCCCCCATCTTGTCATAGTTTGCAGGGCCCCATCCCTATTCTGGTATGTTTGGCTCCATCCCGGTCCTAGTATGCATGGCCTCATCAGAAAACATAAAGAAAAAAACATTACACTTATCCAGTGCTTCCTCTCGGCGTTCTGCTCTGGTGCCAGCAACTGCTTTATGCTTGTAAGCAGCACATAGCAGGGACATCATACGCTGCTCACAAGCAGAGCACAGCTGCCAGAATATTCCTTTCTCTTAAGTAGCAGCACACATGACCGCCGGCAGCAGCAGGAAGCCAGTGGCTGACACTGCACGCTACTGAAGAGCAGTGAATACTCGCTGCTCTGTGCGAGCAAGTCCCGGTGAGCATTCCGGCAGCTGTGCTCTGCTTGTGAGCAGTGCATGATGTCCCTGCCATGCGCTGCTTATAAGCATAAAGCAGTTGCAGGCACTGGAGCAGGACGCTGCGAGGGAGTGCCGGGTAGGTAAGTGTAATGGTTTTTCTTTTTTTTTTTTTGTCTTTTGATGGGGCCATACATTCCAAGATGGGGTTGGGGGTCAATTATAAGGATGGGGCCATGCTTATCAGGACAAGGATTGGGAGCCAATCATACCAAGATGCAATGAATGTGAAATGAATATTGCCCTCCTTGCCAGTGAGCGTGGAATGCAGTGAATATTCATTTCTCTTTAGCAGTGGGAGCAAGAGTTCGTCACAGCCATCAGCTCCAACATCCTGTGACCCAATGCTCTGCTGATGCTACGCCCCCACCTCCCCACCACAGCTAGAGCCAGTACATCAGGACTATAAGACACACCCCCCATTTTCCTCCATGTCTTATAGTCTGAAAAATATGGTATGTAAACATTTTTAAAATATAAATGAACGAATAAAGTTTCCTAAGTTAGTTATGGCATCCAAACCAAATACTACACTGATCCATATGGGATCTGATGATTTTTTGCTCCCTCATAGACTTCAATATGCGACTGTCATCCGATATATGACAGAGTGCATGCTGCAATTTTTTCACTTAACACACATAAGGCCCCGTCTCACATAACGAGATTGTTAGCGAGATTGCTGAAATGTCACAGGTTTTGTGACACAACAGCGACCTCGCCAGGGATCTCGCTATGTGTGACACATAGCGGCGACCGGCCCCCCCGGTGGAAATCGCTGATCATGCTCGAATGTCCTAGGTCATTTTTTGATCATTGCTGTCCCACTGGCCAGCATGCATCGCTGTGTTTGACGCCGACGAGCGACCTCGTTGGCGAGGCAGAACTCAGGGACGCAGGCGTGAGTCATCAGAATAGCTGCTGTGTGACAAGGTCTCAATGATCGCCAAGGTCGTTATATGGATCGCCATATTGTTGCTGCATCATTGAATAGATCTGCTTGTTTGACAGACTACTAGCGACTATGTAGCGACGCACCAGTGATCCTTACCAAGTCGTATCGTTGTCGGGATCGCTGGAGCGTTGCTATGTGTAACGGGACCCTTAGTCCATGTGAAAAAGATGTTATCTGACAGCTCTATTGCTGTACATTGGTCATTGTTCTGTCTGAATTTTACTCAAACTGAACACAGTGGTATAATAAGATCATCTGATTAAACCTGTAAGAAAGTCTGTCATGTCCAAAGGTAATATTTACTTGTAGACATAAGGTTATTCTACAGGTAAATAGTGTTAAAATCATGTTAGACACACTTACTGGAAAAACAGCTAAAGGAAGAAAATGAACTTATATATTCTCTGCAGCCACTTGCTTTCAGTCATAAGGATCGTGCAGGGAGCACTGACAGTCATGGCTCACTATTCTGTGAGTGTGCTGTAATCCCTCCCCATCACTTTGATTGATAGCCTGCAGCTCTACACTATGTTTTGTGAAGCCGTCTGTCAATTAAAGAGTTGAGGAGTGATTACAGTATGCTCACTATGTAGTGAGAAGGGACTTTAACATCACCCTCACTACTGCTACTAGATGTGAGCAATCAGCTGTGGCTGCTGAATTTAATTTAATTTTATCATGTAGTTGCTGCTCTTACATGGCAGCTTAACATGATTTTAAAGCTACAGTGAGGAAAAAAAGTATTTAGTCAGCCATCAATTGTGCAAGTTCTCCCACTTAAAAAGATGAGAGAAGCCTATAATTGACATCTTAGGTAGACCACAACTGAGAGTAAAAATGAGAAAACAATTCCAGAAAATCACCTTGTCTGAATTGACAAGATTTATTTTTCAAATTATAGTGGAAAATAAGTATTTGGCCATTAACAAAAATTCATCTCAATATTTTGCTATATATCCTTTGTTGGCAATGACCGAGGTCAAACGTTTTCTTTAAGTCTTCACAAAGCTGGCACACACTGTTGGTGGTATGTTGGCCCATTCCTCCATGCAGATCTCCTCTAGAGCAGTGATGTTTTGGGCCTGTATGGCACCCCAGGAGTCCGGTTACCTCAGTGGCTTTGCCTCCCTCAGTGAGAGTAATGTCATGCCTGGAAGCAAGGAGGGGTCCCCTTACCAGGGGTCAGTAGGAGAGAAGTCGAGCAGAACCTGGGGAGTGGAGCTATGATTAAACTCGCCCCAAGCTGAGCGCTAGGAACCGGATACCGGAGTCCATGGTTGTGTGGGTACTGAAGTCCTGGCAGCTAAATCCGGAGGGCAGGGGACTGCAGATCTCCTGGCCCGATCTAATACCCAGTGACACAGCAGCATACCAGAGCCTGGAGCTGACACAAAGGAGCGGCATCTGTGATAGGCTCGAGCTGCCTGCCATGCGGGCAACGGTTTGTTTTTAAAAATAGGGAGAGACAGTTAGCAGCAGGAGGGTGAGCTGTTAGGCAGCAAGGAAAAAGGGATAACAGCGCAGAAGGAATGCTTCCGTACCTACTTGGCCAGGCGTATCCAAAATTGCTTCCAGGCTGCCTGGCTCTCCATTACAATGTTACCAGTGCCCCAGTCTGTACTAACAACCATCAAGTAAAGGAAAAGAAAACTACAGCCCTTGTGTCCTGCAGTGATCTCTTGTGCCAAGAGTACTGCAACACAAGGTACACGAAGCCTGACATAAACAGAATCGGTAACCCTGGGGCCCAACTCCACCTGTGGCAAGCAGAACCATCCCAGCTGCATCACGATCAGCCCCAGTGGTCTTCTTTAGCAGCGTCGGCCATCCGTTGCAGGACACCACAGGTGGCATCACGTTAAATCCCATATACATATTCCCCTTTTTAAGGCACAGCCAGGGCCCCGTAGTCAGGTCACAATCCCGTGACTTTACCAAAGAACTGTCCAACACAGTTCTGAGTACCCTACGGCCCTGGTTGGCGTGTCACCTGTTGCTGGGCAGCATGGACTTTCAAATCCCTTCAAAGGTTTTCTATGGGGTTGAGATCTGGAGACTGGCTGGGCCACTCCAGGACCTTCATTTGCTTCTTACGAAGCATATCCTTCATTGCCCTGGTGGTGTGCTTGGGATCATTATCATGCTGAAAGACCCATCCATGTTTCATCTTCAGTGCCCTTGCTGATGGAAGGGGGTTTGCACTCAAAATCTCACGATACGTGGCCCCATCCATTCTTTCATGTACACTGATCAGTCGTCCTTGACCCTTTGTAGAGAAACAGCCCCAAAGCATGATTTTGCCACCTCCATGTTTCACAGTAGGTATGATGTTCTTTGGATGCAACTCAGCATTCTGTCTCCTCCAAACACGACGAGTTTTGTTTCTACCAAACAGTTCTACTTTGGTTTCATCAGACCATATGACATTCTCCCAATACTCTTCTGGATAATTCAAATGCTCTCTAGCAAACTTCACATGGACCCGGACATGTACTGGCTTAAGCAGAGGGACACATCTGACACTGCAGGATCTGAGTCCCTGGCGGCATAGTGTGTTACTGATGGTAGCCTTTGTTACAGTGGTCCCAGCTCTATGCAGGTCATTAACAAGGTTCCCCTGTGTCATTATGGGATTTTTGCTCACCGTTCTTGTGATCATTTTGGCCCTACGGTGTGAGATCTTGCATTAAGCCCCAGATCGATAGAGATTATCAGTAATCTTGTATGTCTTCCATTTTCTTATTATTGGTCCCACAGTTGATTTCATCACACCAAGCTGCTTGCCTATTGCAGATTCAGTCTTCCCAGCCTGGTGCAGGGCTACAATTTTGTTTCTGGTGTCCTTCGACAGCTCTTTGGTCTTCACCATAGTGGAGATT
Source organism: Dendrobates tinctorius (assembly GCF_039654945.1). NCBI lineage: Eukaryota > Metazoa > Chordata > Amphibia > Anura > Dendrobatidae > Dendrobates > Dendrobates tinctorius. The sequence continues at coordinate 20,522,575 of NW_027361703.1, forward strand.
GGAGTGTGACTGTTTGAGGATGTGGACAGGTGTCTTTTATACTGATAACAAGTTCAAACAGGTGCCATTGCTACAGGCAATGAGTGGAGGACAGAGGAGTCTCTTAAATAAGTAGTTACAGGTCTGTGAGAGACAGAAATCTTGCATGTTTTTAGGTGACCAAATACTTTCCACCATAATTTGAAAAATAAATCTTGACAAATCAGACAAGGTGATTTTCTGGATTTATTTTCTCATTTTGACTCTCATAGTTGTGGTCTACCTATGATGTCAATTACAGGCCTCTCTCATCTTTTTAAGTGGGAGAACTTGCGCAATTGGTGCCTGACTAAATACTTTTCCCCCCACTGTTTTTTACCTCCAGATTGAAACTAAATTCATGAGAATAACGTTTTTGGACATGACAAGTTTCTTTTAATATGCTTGTCTTTATTTGGCTTCTGTAACATATACTGAGGCTCTGTCCACACTAGCATTATGGCTTTTGCTCAGAACTGACTTTTGTGAGTTTGTAATATCCTGTTTTAAACAGATTTCAACAAATCTTTATGAATTTTTTAGGGATCTATCAGTGTTCTGTCAGGATTCCAATATTTTTTGTTGTAAGCATAGTGCTGTGGTTAATGCTATTTTTTTGTGTAAACAAGAACAGAAGCTCAACAATAAAGGCAAAATTTTGAACAGAGTCTAATATGCAGCTAATACTGAGAGATAGTGTATCTGCTATGCTGCTAAAAAATATTTGTAAAGATAAAAAAATAACATATATGTGTGTATATTGGATAAGAATGACTTTGTGACATCTTTTCTATTTGGGGTTTGATGGATTGACAATTAAGAGGAAATTAAGCAGCCTCAGGCTGCTAACATCTTCTGTTTGATGACACTTGATAATTAGCATGACAATAGTGTATGTAAACATGTTTAGATAATATATAATATATGTAATACACATATTTAAAGTAATAGGTTTTATTCAATTGCTAGTTCTTAAACATTGTTTTTAAATTTCTTAGAAAAGGTCAGTATGGCAGTTGTTTCGATACAGAGCTTTGAATCACAGTCCAGAGTAGTGAAGCTTAGGTAATTTGTAATATATGAAACTTTTGCCTTTATTTATTAAAGTCAAAATGGTTTATTCAGCAACAACTACAAGAGTTTTACAAGAAACAGCAAGAACAGTTACATCTTCAGCTTTTGCAGCAGCAGCAACAACAGCAGCAGCAACAGCAGCAGCAACAACAGCAACAGCAGCAGCAACAGCAACAACAACAGCAGCAACAACAGCAGCAGCAACAACAACAGCAACAGCAGCAACAGCAAACCCCACCACACCCAGGAAAGCAAGCAAAAGAGGTTTGTTCATATGTTTGTTGAAAGTAAAAAATTAAAACCAAAATCAGTTGATGGATTTAGCTTATGATTTAATGTGGCTTTTTGATATTTTTAAATTTTTTTGCAGACAGCAAAGAGTTTTCTTTCCTCCAAAATACCAGAAACCACCACCAAACCCCATTAATGTTAACATGAATATTTTTTTTTTATAAAGGTGTTGCACCTAAAAAAAACATAAAATAATCAGTTGCTTTAGTATGTCCCATAAACTTTATATGGAGAATCAGTGGTGAGAAGCAATTGGGAACCCATGTTTATACAGTGATCAGTGGGATTTCACCTGTTGATAGGTGATAAATCTCTATTGTGGGAAAGCGCATTTAACTGTTGCCCAAACAAACAATGTGGCAGAACCACTTTGAGATAAGCGCACAAAATTATATTACATGTGATCTTCTAGATGATAGTGTGAACTTCTCAAACAAGCATAAATATGATGCAACTAAAAATTCACTGGATATTTTTGTTCCTTTTATTGCCTGCAGCTATAGAACAATAACCTGTTCTTTAGCATTTTCCAAAGATTATTGGGCAAATACAAAGGAAAAAATGTAGCATACCATTATATTTTTGAAGTGTTGGAGGCTATCAGGGTAGTTAATGAAAACTTATGTAAATATAAAAGTTAATAGACAAATTACTTTGTGCAGATATTGTCATTGGACAGATTTAGATGGTTTGTCAATAACTTATAAAATTAATAAGTTTTGAGGGACTTTGTTAATGCAGATTAAACAGATTTACTAAAAAAATCATTTTCAAACTAATTTGCTAAACCAAATAGTTGACCCAATTTCTTACCCCTATAACATGTTCTCTAGTAGCATCTCATGACCTTCCAACACAAGCAGTGATTTTTCTTCCTTTTTTCTGTTTGTAGGAGATGTGAAAATGGCTTTCAGATTCCATTCACTAGCTAAGCCAGCTCCCTTTCTCTAGCTCACTATCAACCATGAAAGACATGATGACTGGCTTAGTTAACACTTAACCCCTTAACAAGCGCCGATACACCATTTAACAGCAGCAGTTAAGGATACTTATTCCTCAACACTGCTTTGTAACAGTGCTGAGAAAATAAGTGTATAGAGCCCCCCCAAGCGTCGGAAAATCTCCGGTGTCTCAAATCCTGGGGGTAGCTGATACCCCAGAGAATATAATTAAGGTTAGGGTTGGGACTTGAGTTAGGATTGTGCTGAGGTTAGGGTTGTGTTAGAGTTAAAGTTGTGCTGGGGTTACGGTTGTGTTGGGGTTACAGTTGTGGTGTAGGGTTTACGGTTGTGGTGTAGGGGTTAGGGTTGTGGTGTAGGGGTTAGGGGTGTGTTGGGGTTAGGATTGTGTTAAAGTTGGAGTTAGATTTGGGGGTTTCCACTGTTTAGGCACATCAGGGGGTCTTCAAACATGACATGGTACCCACCATCGATTCCAGCCAATTTTGTGTTAAAAAAGTCAAACGATGCTCCCTCATTTCTGAGCACTACTATACACCCAAACAGTGGCTTTCCCCAACATACGGGGTATCGAGGTACTCAGGAGAAATTGCATAACAAATTTGTTGTCCACTTTCTCTTGATACCCTTGTGTAAATAAAAAAGTTTGGGTCTAAATTAATTTTTTTGTGAAAAAAGTTAAATGTTAATTTTTTACTTCCACATTGCTTTAGTTCTCGTGAAACATAAGAAGGCTTAATAAAGTTCTTGATTGTGGTTTTACACACCTTGAGGGGTGCAGTTTTTAGAATGGTGTCACTTTTGGGTATTTTCTGTCATACTGACCCCCCAAAAGTCACTTCAAATGTGAGACAGTCCCTAAAAAATGGTTTTGTAAATTTTTGGGAAAAATGAGAAATCGCTAATCAACTTTTAACCCTTATAACTTCCTAACAAAAAAAGTGTTTCCAAATTTGTGCTGATGTAAAGTTGACATGTAGGAAATGTTATTTATTAACTCATTTGTGTGACACGACTCTGATTTAAGGGCACACAAATTAAAAATGTGAAAATTAAACTATGCGCACTGAGCGATCTATATATATATATATATATATATACATATATATATATATATACTAGCTGAAGAGCCCAGCGCTGCCCAGGATTAGTAACTAACTATGGTTAGTTATAATAAATTATTATAATTATATCTATAAGTATATCAAGCTGAGTGTATAGCCCCGCCCACTCCGCATAGTCACATTCACTATAATATCCCACATCATCCCGTCAGCCAGAGCTACCAGACTACTACCCCTAATATCCCACATCATCCCGTCAAAGCCACCGGACTACTACCCCTAATATCCCACATCGTTCCATCAGCCAGAGCCACCGGACTACTACCCCTAATATCCCACATCGTCCTGTCAGCCAGAGCCACTGGACTACTAATATCCCACATCATCCTGTCAGCCAGAGCTACCGAACTACTACCCCTAATATCCCACATCATCCCGTCAGCCAGAGCCACCGGACTACTACCCCTAATATGCCATATCATCCTGTCAGTCAGAGCCACCGAACTACTACCCCTAATATCCCACATCATCCTGTCAGCCAGAGCCACCGGACAACTGCCACTAATATCCCACATCATCCAGTCTGAGCCACCGGACTACTACCCCTAATATCCCACATCATTCCATCAGAGCTACCGGACTATTACCCCTAATATCCCAAATCATCCCATCAGCCAGAGCCACCGGACTACTACCCCTAATATCCGACATCCTCCTGACAGCCAGAGCCACCGGGCTACTACCCCTAATATCCCACATCATCCTGTCAGCCTAGGGTCAGAGCCAGAGCTCTGAGTGGAACGGTCCTAACTTCCATACCGGGGATCCCTTTAAGAGAAGCCTGGCATCAGAACCAGAGCGCTGAGTGGAATTGCCCTAACTTCCATACCAATGACCCCTTTAAGAGAGACTGGGGTCAGAATCAGAGCACTGAGGGATTTACCGTAACTTCCATACCGGGGATCCCTTTAAGAGGGGCCTTTGATCAGAACCAGAGCGCTTAGTGGAATTGCCCTTACTTCCATACTGGGGATCCCTTTAAGAGACCATGTGGTCAGAACCATAGCGCTGAGTGGAACGATCCTAACTTCCATAGCGGGGATCCCTTTAAGAGAGGCCTGGGGTCAGAACCACAGTGCTGAGGGATTTGTCCTAACTTCCATATCGGGGATCCATTTAAGACAGGCCTGGCATCAGAACCAGAGCGCTGAGTGGATTTACACTGACTTCCATACCAATGATCCCTTTTATAGAAGCCTGGGGTGAGAATCAGAGCTCTGAGGGATTTACCCTAACTTCCGTACAGGAGATCCCTTTAAGAGAGCCTGGGGTTAGTATCAGAGCATTTGAAGGCAATTGCCCTGACTTCCATACCGGGGATCCCTTTAAGATAGGACTAGGGTCAGTACCAAAACGCTTAGTGGATTTGCCCTAACTTGCATACCAATGATCCACGGGAGGGGGAGATTCATTTCTGTCCTGTGCTCTGCTCCTGTCTATGGGGCAGACAATGGCTGGGAGCTTATGTTCCTGGGAATGCTAGATTTCTCCCACCATGTCAGTGTCTGCTGAGGTGTTGTCAAGTGGGAAAACTTGCTCATAGCAACCAATCAAAGCTCAGCTTCTTTTAACTAGCTATGGTGAAATGAAAGATGCTTCGTGATTGGTTGGTGATACACACACATACATACATTCACTTTTATATATAGAGATATATTTATTGCTCAATGTGCATAGTCTGCTGTGGTTTTCGGCAATGCGAGTCCTGTTTACACCGGATGATGCACAGCCAAGAATAATGATCTTTTGTGCTGCAGAAAAGATCATTTCACACAATGAACAAGTTTACATGGCAATATAATTATGAAACTAGCGTGTTTAAGAATTCTTGTTCATGATTACCTTGCAGTGTAAATGCCCAGTAACATCTAGTCCCATTATGAAGTCAACAAAATATGTAGAGTCAATAGAAGCTCACTGACTGCTTTGGAACATAATGAGAATCCATACTGGGACCATTTGATGGATTCTGAAGTCAGTGAAGTTTTAAGGAAGTATATTAGCAATATTAATTGATTTATATTGGTAAGGCCTTGTTCTCACTACATTTCTGCAGTATGTTTGTGGTGTTCCGCTTTAATTCTTCTAAAAATGGCATTCAGATGAAAAGCCAACAGGGCCATAAGCTACAATGACACAAACAGAGTTTAAATTAACTCTATTTGTGTTTTCTCAAAGTGTCCATCTGTGTAGTCTGCTACGTTTCTGTGCCCATTCAAAATTACAGACAAAAGCACCAACACATATCACCATTCATGTCATTGCAATCTATGGCCTGGTGGGGGTTTATCTAAATCTCATATATAGGAGGATTCAGATGGAACCTTGCAAGCACCGCAGTGTGAAATCCAGTGTGAATTAGATATTAGGCTAGTTTCACACTGGCATTTCTCAGAGCTGCAGAGGGCTGCGGACGTCCTCCGTGTAGCTCCGCCCATTTCCGTACCTCCTCCGGTTTGCTCCGCCTACGGCCGCATGCGGCCTGCATGCAGCCTGCATACCTATCTTTAACATTAGGTACACAGGCCATGCAGATGTATGTGGATGCAACCGCATGTGTCGTTTTGACGATGTGGCAACCCACGTTGAACACGAGTTAGAATTTTTTTTCACCACATCATCAAAACGACGCATGCGGTCGCATCCACATACGTCCGCACGGCCTGCGTACCTAATGTTAAAGATAGATACGCAGGCCGCATGTGGCCATAGGTGGAGCTGACCAGAGGGGGTGTGGCAGTGGGCAGAGCTACACGGAGGACATCCTCAGCCCTCTGCAGCTCTGAGAAACACTAGTGTGAAACTAGCCTAAGCCATTCAATCCTTAATGTCCCCATACAATCCAGGAAACACCAATACAACAATGCTGCAAGGCAACAGAACTAACCACTCAGCCAGTGTTTTGTTTTGCTGTATGTAATATTATCATATGCTCTGAATGGTCAGGAGAAGCCATGATGGCAATGTGAACAGAGCCTAAGTGTTCAATATACAAAACTAACTTAGTTACCAAAAAGATGGCTTGGCTTAAATTAGGTTTCCATTTGTATTGGAAAATAATATCATGAGCCATAAAAATGATAAAATGAGAATATCTTCTTAATTTATTCTGCTGTATACTTTCACACGTATAGGTATAAAAATGAAAAGCATAGTACTCTACTAGAAAACTGATGAAATACAACAAATGTGGTTTCTTTCCTTTTTTGATACAGTTCAAGAAGCATGCAAAGTTGGCTTATTGTTCAAAAATGGTGGAGCATAAATTTCAAAGTCACGGGCCCCTGATTAATGAACTGCTACTAGAGATTTGGACTAGCGAATAGAAAGTTACAGTTTGATGTGCTCATAAATCAAGCTGACAAGCCGGCTTCTCAGGCCTACCCAGCACTTGTCGGCAGAATGCATCAAATATAAACATAATGCAAATATAACATGTTGAAGTAGTTAAATTGATCAGCAGGTTTTGTAGACATTGTCTTTAAGCTGCCCATTATGCAAACCTACAGGAAACAGTATTGACCTCCTGAGGCTTTGTTTCTGTTTGGATTTGTGAATAGAATTTCAGACAGGCATCAACTACAGCATAGAAATTGTTCCCTTATTTCTCCTGAGGCTTTGGGCAATCCACATGACTTGCTCCATTATGCAGTCTGTTTTCCAGTGAGTGCATCAGAAGTTTCTCTTTTCCCCAAACTAAAAAGGAAAGGTCTCCTACAGCAGCTTGTCTCTTTCTGAAGTGTGACTGCCATCTTATATTCTCTTGAGTCTAGAGAACTCTGGTTCGTCTTGTAATGCCTCACAAAATTGGAAGTTATACTTTTTCTAATAATAGGGCAATTCTCTCCCTTCAGTGTAGTGTGGGCTTAATGTATTCCAAACAAGAGAAAAGAAAGAGCTAACAGGCTATTGGAATAAAGGCTACATCCCAATTTACTAATAGATCACTGGAGACTGCACTCATGGGCAGCTGTGGATTACACATGCATACTTTGAAAGACACATCTGCCTGTTAGAAAGAGCCAAAGTAGTGTGCTACTTTTAGCTTATGTCAATGTATTTATTATATCGCTTGAAGACTATAAATCACACCTGTCTGAACTCCAATCCTATTTTGATATGGTGCAGACACTTTGGTTATTATCTGTAGCAATAAAACAAAATAATCAAGAAATTTTACAATTGTATAGGCAAAAAAAACTGGATCAAAAAATGCTTTTTATACAGAATCAATATAAAGCACACCACACGATATAACTTTACTAACAGCAATAGTAATAAAAGGTAAAAATTACTATACCGCATTCTGGTTTTCATTATATAATAGAAACTCTTCACAAAAGAGTAGAAATATTAGTCAATTGCTGAACATTTTAGCTTTGCCATTTACCTTTATATTGAGTGTATGTTATTATTCTGTGATAGAATGAAAGTTATTTTCTAAAGGTAAACAGCTACGTAATTAGTTTTCACTATAAAGGGATATATGACCTCAGAAAAGTCAAGTGCTTTAGCATTTCATCAATTTAATACCACTTGTATGGTTTTGGTATGGTATTAAAATGTCGTCTTTTCTTGGTTACATTACAAACCTACGTGTCCAATGTATGCAAGGAATTTTATCCAGAATGCAAATGTAATTATTGTATTTGAGAGTAATGTGACAGTCAAAAAAATTGCTATTATATGAGGACAAAATCATGTTAGACAGGCTGTCCTGTGGTAAATGAGAAGCCTTCTGTATTCCTATATAGTTGTTTATTGTTCCAACGCAATTCGGTGCCAGACTGGTGCCATTTTTACTTTGGTTCAGCACCGAAATGTTTGACAATAGAAAAACATTTTGGAATGCAAAAAGCTTCCCATTTGTTGCAGCCCATTCAAAGTGATATCTTCCTCCTCTACTATTATTCCTCTGGAAGAAGTTTTTCTTCTCCAGCTATGGTATTGCAGTAGCAGTTACAGCACATCTACAGGTGTTGTGCCTTCATAAAACACCACTAGGTGAGCCGCATATTCTTGCCTTTCACTAACATTACCTGGTGTTAATGCTCTGTGTTTGCACTTTTGTACCCTGAACATTTATTCAAAAAATTACCATTGTGTTTCATTTCCTAGCAGCAACAATTAGCGGCCCAACAGCTTGTCTTCCAACAGCAACTTCTTCAGATGCAACAACTGCAGCAACAACAACACCTGCTTAATCTTCAACGGCAGGGACTGATTTCCATCCCGCCCAGCCAATCAGCTCTTCCAGTACAGTCCCTACCACAAGGTAAATTTTCTTGTGCTCCTTTTGAGAGCTTAATTTTTTTATATTAATTTTTGTCCTTTGCCCAATTTAAGTATTGAAGCACCAGCAAATTCTAACATGTATGACCTCTTAAAAACTTGTCTGCATTTGCCAAAAAAAATTTAACATCAAAAGTTATTGTAAAGGTAGCCATACACGTGATATAACTATTTGCTGAGTGCTCTGTTAATTACCCCCATAAACTTGTACAATCAGAATTAAAATCCTTATTTCCTGTTTTAGCAGTTGTCTTGGGAATGATGAGCTACCTACCTAAACTAAATATTGTTAGGGATTCCCAATGAAATGTCCAAGATCTGCTAACAATTAGCTATAACACACTTAAATGGTCTCCCTCTGGACATTATCTGTTCAGGTGCTTGTTTTTTGGAATGTAGACGTCATAGTTTCGGTTCAATGAACCAGAGCAGAGACACTACAGTTAGTGGCTCTTGCTGTGGTGGACATGGCCTTTAATTTCTACATCGAAACAGTCATCATTTAACATTATGTAACCCACTATTTTTACCCCTAAAAACACAAACTATCAGAGGTCTGTAATCCAGATCCACCATGATCAGTTGATTGCCCCATAGGGTATCATATTGAACAGGTTACTTGTGGTTAAACTACCCTTTGGATAAGTTTTGTCTGATATAAAAGTATTTGAATAACTCAACATCAAGTGATAGGATCAATGACTGATGTATTTCAGGAAAGCACAAAATGAACGGTGATAATCACATGGATTGGCAGATATAAATAATAAATATGTTTTGCTTGGCCTAATATTTAAAATTCTCATTACTGTTTGTACAAGTCCAGGCTTAATATTCAGGGTCTTGTGAAAATGACATGGTGTTATTAACAAAGCACTGTTTTGTCTCACAGCTGGTTTAAGCCCTGCGGAGATACAGCAATTGTGGAAAGAGGTGACTGGAGTTCATAGTATAGAAGACAATGGCATTAAACATGGAGGGCTAGACCTCACTACTAACAATTCCTCTACTACCTCCTCCATCACTTCCAAAGCATCACCACCAATAACTCATCATTCCTTAGTGAATGGACAGTCTTCAGTGCTAAATGCAAGACGAGACAGGTGAGAAAATGTTTCATTCTCAGACTATTAAAGAACAGTTAAATGTTAACTTTTTGTAAAATTATTTTTAAATGATTTTTGTATTTCAGGCTGCAATTGTCTTAGAATAATGCTATGTGTTTGTAAAAAGGCAAACAAAATCTTATCCCAAATATAGTAATTTCAAAAGAAATACAAAAGTTCCTTTAACCCCCTAACAACTGAATTGGAAAGAAAGGGTTAATTTTGCGCCAACAGTAGATCAAGGATGGAAGATGCAAGTGGTATCCAGATATGTAGTTTATTAGTCAATGTTTTTCAAAGTTACAAACTTCTTCCTGATAAAGAAGTTTGTAACTCCGAAACACATGGACTAATGAACTGCATATCTGGATATCACTTTTATCCTCCATCTTTGATTTACTGGTGGCTCAGAATTAACTATTTCAATCCAATTCAGTTGTTTCCAGTTGTGAGTCTGCAGCATCTTTGAGCCTTTTTTGTGGTTGTGGTCACACAGCCACACCAGGTGAGTACTAGAATTGAGTGAAACGGGTCGGCAAATTCAGAATCCGCCGACTTTTGCTAAAGTTGGGTTTCACCGATCGAAACACGACCATAGCGTGAGGTTGGCCATGAGGTCACCGAGCGCCTCAGTCGCGTTTCAAATAATGCTTCCAGCAACTTTTCTCAGCTAATGATGGAGGACGCACACTGTGGGCAACGTGATGACATGGGCAACGGCCACCACCATCTTAGAGAAGGGCATTGCAGTGATTGGCTGGCTTTGTGTGGAATCACAGTCGCTATAAAAGGTTGTGACCGCCGACCACCATCTGACTTCTGCCGATCTTAGAATAGGGAGAGGTGCTGCTGCTGATTCTGAATAAGGGAGAGCGTTAGGCAGGGAAGAAGAAAAAAAAAAATTTCTTCTGCTGATAGCACTTTTCACTGTACAGTGTGCAGTGACAGGGGAGGATTTTTGTTGTGTGCAGCAGCGCTGGTGGTGATTAGGCTGTCTTTTAAGGCTACATGATAGCTGCATTTCTGTGTGTACACTGCTATTCAAACTGCTTTTTTCAAAACACTCCAACTTTTATTATTTTGTTCTGGTGAGTAACTGAGCGTTCATTTTTTCATACACCGCATAGCGGTGTACGCTCCTCACACACTACCATGTACCGTCTGATATCACGGACAAATACAAGCTATCTGTGTGTGACTCTGGAAAACCAAACCGAGGAGATTTTCCATTTTTCCAGACCTACACCTTATAGAGCTGTCCACTTTTCAAACAGTTTCGTATATCTGCTGTTTGATCACGGTCAAAACTATACAGAGACAGCGTGTGTCACTCCGTATAAAAATAGACGAAGAATGACAATTTTCCATACAGACACCGTATAGCGGTGTACACGCCTCACACACTACCGTGTACTGGCTGGTATCACAGACAAATACAAGCTATCTATATGTGACTCTGGAAAAACAAACCGAGGAGATTTTCCATTTTTCCAGACCTACACCTTATGGAGCTGTCCGCTTTTCAAACAGTTTCGTATATCTGCTGTTTGCTTACAGTCAAAACTATACAGAGACAGCGTGTATCACTCTGTATAAAAATAAACGGAGATTTACAATTTTCCATACAGACACCTTATACAGCTGTCCGATTCTCAAACAGTATTGTATATCTGCCGTTCGCATTACAGTCATATCTATACAGAGTCAGCGTGTGTGTGTGACACTCCGTGTATACATATGCGGAGATTGCTGAAACGGGTCTCCAGCTCTATTGCTTCCTTTTCTGAAGTTTAAAAAAATGCAAGCACTGAGTCGTCAGTGCTGGCTTCTGGTCAGGAGCAACCCCTTTCCTTGTCTCCTTCACCCACACCAAAAGTAAAGGATGCAGCAGCACACACTTCAGATTACTCCATGGAGCTCTTTTCACATACCATGCCTGGGTTAATTAAAAATGGGGCCCATCATATACTGGAGCATTCCAAATGGGGGACATCATACACTGGAGCAGCATTTACGGGGTTCATTATACACTGGATAATTAGAAATGGAGCCCATTATATATGGAGCATTATTTGAGCCCATCATACACTGGAGCATCATCCATGATTTCCATCATATACTGGGGCATTATAAATGGGCGAAGATCAGACACTGAAGCAGCATCTATGGGGCACATTATACACTGGAGCATTAGAATTGGGGCCCATTATATATGGAGCATTATTAGGGTCCATCATACACTGGAGCATCATCCATGAGGCCCATCATATACTGGAGCATTCCAGATTGGGGACATCAGACAGTGGAGCAGCATTTACGGGACCCATTATACACTAGAGCATTAGAAATGGAGCCCATTATATATGGAGCATTATTAGGGCCCATCATACACTGGAGCATCATCCATGAGGCCCATCATATACTGGAGCATTCCAAAATGAGGCAGATCAGACACTGGAGCAGCATCTATGGGGCACATTATACACTGGAGCATTAGAAATGGGGCCCATTATATATGGAGCATTATTAGGGCCCATCATACACTGGAGCATCATCCATGAGGCCCATCATTTACTGGAGCATTCCAGATTGGGGACATCAGACACTGGAGCAGCATTTACAGGGCCCATTATACATTGGAGCATTAGAAATGGAGCCCATTATATGTGGAGCATTATTTGGGCCCATAACACACTGGAGCATCATCCATGGGGACCATTATATACTGTAGCATTATGTGGAGCTCATCTTATACTGTATGGAACATTATATAGTAACATAGTAACATAGTTTTGAAGGCTGAAGGAAGACCTTATGTCCTTCTAGTTCAGCCTATTTTTAGTGCAGCTGTTCTGCATTGTTGATCCTGGGGAAGGCAAAAAAAACCCACAGAGTAGAAGCCAATTTTCTCCATAGGGAAAAAAATTCCTTCCCCTAAGCTGGGTCAACCATCTACCTATAATATTATGTTATTCGTAACCTTCTATACTGTTATTCACAAGAAAAGCATCCATTCCTTTCTTAAATTCATTCAGTGAGTTGGCCATCACCACTTCCTCAGGAAGAGAATTCCAGAGCCTCACTGCTCTAACCTTGAAGAACCCTCTTCTATGCTGGTGCAGAAATTGTCTTTCCTCCAAACGAAGAGAATGCCCCCTTGTTCTTGTCACAGTCCTTGGTACAAACAGTTCATTGGAGAGATCTCTGTATTGCCCTCTGATATACTTGTTCATATATATTAGGTCTCCCCTAAGTCTTCTCTTTTCTAGAGTAAATAGACCTAATTTTGATAACCTTTCTGGGTATTGTAGTGAACCAACTCCATTTATCATTTTAGTAGCCCGCCTTTGGACCCTTTCAAGTTCAGTAATGTCTTTCTTGAGCACCGGCGTCCAAAATTGCACACAATACTCCAAGTGTGGTCTGACGAGTGATTTGTACAGAGGGAGAATTATGTTTTCATCTTGTGTCCCCAGACTTCTTCTAATGCATCCCATGACCCTATTTGCTTTGGTGGCAGCTGCCTGACACTGGGCACTCCAATTTAGCTTCTTATTGACTAAGATGCCTAAGTCTTTTTCCATGTCTGATTTCCCCGGCAGTTTCCCGTTTAGTAAGTAATTGTAGCATGTTTCTCCTTCCCATGTGCATAACCTTACACTTATCTGTGTTAAACCTCATTTGCCATTTTTCAGCCCAATTCTCCAATTTACTCAAATCTGTCTGTAGTTGCAAACTGTCCTCCTTTGTGTTAACTACCTTACATAGTTTTGTATCATCTGCAAATACCTATATTTTACTGTGTAAGCCATCCACTAGATCATTAATAAATATATTAAATAGTAGGGGGCCCAATACAGAACCCTGTCGTACCCCACTAGTAAGCCTGGCCCAATCTGAGTATGCACCATTAATAGCCATTCTTTGTTTTCTATCACTAAGCCAGCTGCCTACCCATCTACACACATTTTCCCCTGTGACCAATTATTCTGTATGGAGAAATATATGGGGCTCATTATTCTGTATTGGGCACAATGTGGTGGCCATAATACTGTATGGAGTAATATACTGTCCTTTTTTTTGAGCTATTGTACAATTTAAAATAGATCAGTCATGTCATGTAAGCAGTGAAGTATTTGTCATTGTACTATACCTATATTTCTGTGCTGTATCGGAGCATCTTGAGTTGTAGTATGTGTTAAAGGGGCGCACTGACACTCTTTGGCCCAGGGCACACGAAAACCTGGAGCCAGCCCCACCCCCCACAACTTTAGCCAAATAACCCCCAGTTTTCAATGCCTAACTATTATTATTAAGTAAATTAAGGTTGACAAGCTTCAGTAATAAGAATTGATGTTTTTGGCATTGAAATGGGCACTGTAGGTGTGTTTACTGTCCTCCACTCCCTGCTGACTTTGCTTCCCCATTGACTTGCATTGGGTTTCGTGTTTCGACTTTTCCCTATAGTCGGCCGATTTCGTTAGACTCGACTTTTGCGAAAGTCGGGTTTCATGAAACCCGACTCGACCCTAAAAAAGGCAAAGTCGATCATCTCTAGTGAGTACCATTGCCTTTGGTCTCCACTCTGTAACTTTTATTAAACCCTATTGTTCTTGTGTTATTCCAGTTTCTTCATGTTTAACCCCTTAACAACATATGACTTACAGGGTACCAAGTAGTCGAGCCTGCATTTTTCCTGGCAGATGATGGCTGATTTAATTAGACATTGTCTTCCTCTAAAAGCCATGTATGGAGGCCACGGCTGTTAACCTATCAAGTGCTGCTGTCATTCTGTGACAGCGGCATTGACAATGCACCAGCAGGAGGGCGTGCGGTTGAATATGCCCATTGGCATGGCCATAACATGATCAGGGGGCACCAGTGGGTTGCTATGACAGCCAGGGATCTGCTGAAGACCTCTATGCCTTTCATGACGACACTTCTGTAAAAGCTGGCATTCATAGCAGACCTTAATATTTGCTATTTACAGCAATTCTGTGGCATTGCTGTGTATGGAGGAAGCGATCAGACAATAAAGTCCCCTAAGAGGACTAATCAATGCATTGAAAAGTGGAAAAAAAGTTTTAAAAATTATGAAAAAAAATGAAATGAACATGAAAGTTATTATCAACTTGTTTTCCCCCATTAAAAATTAAAAATTTTAATAAAAAAATACACAAATTTTGTATCTCTGTGTTCAAAGAGTTTCAATCTACCTAAATATAAAATAAATTAATGCGATCAGTAAACACTACAGTTGAGCAAAACGGGTCGAAAAAATTCAAAAGTCGCCGACTTTCGCCAAAGTCGGGTTTCATGAAACGAAACCCGACCTTAGCGTGAGGTCGGCCACGAGGTCGGCAACTTTAGCGCCAAAGTCGCATTTCAAAAGATGCTTTAGTGCCCTTTTTCTGCCATTCAGGAAGAACGGACACTGTGGCAACGTGATGACATAGGCATCGGTCACCACCATCTTGGAGAAGGGCATGCAAGTGATTGGCTTGCTTTGTGTGGTGTCACAGGGGGTATAAAAGGGCAGGGACGCCGACCGCCATGTTACTCATGCTGATCTCAGAATAGGGAGAGCTGCTGCAGCTGCTGATTCTGTAGGGAGGGCGTTAAGAAGGCAAAAAGAAAAAAAAAACTACTGCTGCTAGCGCTTTTCACTGTAGTTACTGTGCAGTGAAAGGTGAAGATTTTTGCTTTTGTGCAGCAGCGCTGGTGATTAGCCTGCCTTTTAAGGCTAGCTGCATTGCTGTGTGCACACTGGTGTTCAAACTACTTTTTTAAAAGCAATCCAAATTGTATTGTTTTGTCCTGGTGAGGTAGTGAGCGTTCATTTTTTCACACACCGTACAGCGGTGTACGCTCCTCACACAGTACCGTGTAACGGCTGTTATCACGGCCAAATTGAAACTATTTAAGTGTGTGACTCTGTAAGGAAAAGCCGAGGAGTTTGTCCGTTCTTACAGACCTACACCTTATAGTTTTGTCCGTTTTTCAAACAGTTTAGTATATTTGCTGTTTGATTACATTCAAAACTAGACAGAGACAGCATGTGTCAGTCCGTATACAAAAGCACGAAGCTTGACAATTTTACATACACCGTACAGCGGTGTACATGCACGCTCCTCTCTCAGTACCATGTAACGCTTTTATCATGGCCAAATTGAAGCTATCTACGTGTGGGACTCTGTAAGGAAAAGTCGAGGAGTTTGTCCGTTCTTACAGACCTACACCTTATAGGTTTGTCTGTTTTTCAAACAGTTTAGTATATTTGATTACATTCAAAATTAGAGAGAGACAGCGTGTGTCAGTCCGTATACAAAAACACGGAGCTTGACAATTTTACATACACCGTACAGCGGTGTACGTGCACGCTCCTCTCTCAGTACCGTGTAACGGCTGTTATCACGGCCAAATTGAAGCTATATACGTGTGTGACTCTGTAAGGAAAAGCCGAGGAGTTTGTCCGTTCTTACAGACCTACACTCTAGGGAGATTCCAATTCTGCCCAATTCTATATACACCTTGTAGTTTGTCATACACTAGGCAATTTCTGCCGGTCACATTGCGGTGTTATAGACACAGGGCCTGACAGAATCCAACTGTGTCCTGAAGTCTACAGAGATTCCAATTCTCCCCACTACTATATACACCTTGTACCTTGTTTTACAGTACCATATAGTTGGTGGTTTTTTCCGCGAACTCATGGCCTACGCAGTACCATGCTATGACCTACCCAGTCGCCACTTCTTTTCTCGCAAAGCCATCCCAGCCCTCCACCTTCATGTGAAAGACCGCATTGCCCATGCACTCAAGCAACAAGTGAGTGGAAAGGTGCACCTCACAACTGATGCATGGTCCAGTAGGCATGGCCAGGGCCGTTACGTGGCCATCACTGCGCACTGGGTTAATGTGGTGGATGCAGGGTCCACAGGGGACAGCTGTGATGGCACAGTGTTGCCTAGCCCACGGTATAGGAAACAGTTGGCTGTAGGCATTCGACCCTCCTCCTCCACCTCCTCCAGAAGCGAAAGCTTGTCCATAGAGTGCAGTCGCACGAGCACTGCATCCGCAGCTGACAGTGGTGCACACGGTGTGTCCCACTATCGATCAGCTAGTGGAAAGCGTCAGCAGGCTGTGTTGCAGATGATGTGTTTGGGCGACAGACACACGGCAGAGGTACTGGCCGACTACTTTCAGCGACAAATAGTAACTTGGCACTCAACTTGAATGATCCTTTTTGAAAGAAAATTTTATTATGTGCAGTCTCAGAAATGTTTCGGCCCACAACAGGCCTTCATCGGTCTGCCGACTGATGTCACAGTGTGGTGACTAAATGCAAGTCCAAAATTTCATATGAATTTCATACCGCGTTTTGATCTACATACCCCAACCGACCTCCACAAGGCCAAGCATCTCACAATGTGCATCATTCTAATTTGAATCCGAGGAGTTAGATACCGCACCAAAATCAATATATATTGAGTCTGGCTAGTTTACCAGCCCATACGCAAACAGTATCAAGTGAGTGCACAGTGCACACCTGCACAAACCTTGATAGCAGGAATCAATATATAAAAAATTTTGGACTTGCATTTAGTCACCACACTGTGACATCAGTCGGCAGACCGATGAAGGCCTGTTGTGGGCCGAAACGTTTCTGAGACTGCACATAATAAAATTTTCTTTCAAAAAGGATCATTCAAGTTGAGTGCCAAGTTACTATTTGTTATTCATTTGGGTCTGGGTAACCTACTTGTGCACCCTGCGGTAGTGCCACGCTATACTTATCATACTTTCAGCGACAAACTGAGTCATGGTTGGGCAGTCTACATCATGAGGCAGGCAAGGTAGTTAGTGATAACGGCTGGAATTTTGTGGCAGCCATAGCCCTTTCAAAACTCAGACACATACCTTGCTTGGCTCACACCTTGAACCTGGTGGTGCAGTACTTCCTCGCTAATTATCCGGAGTTAACAGGCCTGCTCCATAAGGTTCGAAGACTGTGCTCGCACATCCGCCGGTCGCCAGTACACTCCAGTCGTATGCAGAAGCTGCAGTGATTGCTCCACCTTCCCAAGCACCGCCTAATTATCGACGTTGCAACATGGTGGAACTCCACCCTGCACATGGTTGAGTGGCTGTGCGAACAGAGGCAGGCCATAATGCATTTGTGGGAGGATACACGGGCAGGCTCTTTGAGGGCAGACATGGAGTTGACAAGTGTACAGTGGTCGAAGCTGAAAGACCTCTGTAAAGTCCTTCAATGTTTTGAGGAATGCACATGGCTGGTAAGAGCAGACGACGCCATCATAAGGCTGGTAAGCGCAGACGACGCCATCATAAGCATGAGCATCCCACTTATGCGTCTGCTCATGCAAACTTTGATGCACATCAAGGAGCAGGCGTCTGCAGCCGAGGATGATGAGGAAGAGGAGGAGGGAAGCCTTGATGACAGTCAGCCATTGTCTGTTCAGGGAACTGTCGTGGATGAGGTGGAGGAAGAAGAGGAGGAGGAGGATGATGATGGGGATGATTATTTAGGGGAGGAGGATGCATCTCGTGGGGCAAGAGAAAATGTTGGCGTGGCAAGGTCTGGTACTGGGTTTGTGCGTGACTGGAGGGATGTGGATTTGCCTGAAAGTGCTCCTCCACCCAGCACTCGCAGTGCATCATTGACACCAGGAACATTGGCCCACATGTCAGATTATGCCTTGCAGATCCTAAAAAGGGACCCCGCATTGCCAAATTGATGAACGATGATGATTACTGGTTGGCCAGCATCCTGGATCCACGCTATAAAGGCAAATTCCTAAACATCATGCCTCAGGAGAACCTGGACCTAATATTAGCTAACAAACAAGCAACTCTGGTAAACCGGTTGGTTGAGGCATTCCCAGCACATAGCAGCGGTGATGGTTGTCACACGAGCCGTAGGGGCCGGGGACAACTTGGAAGAGGTGTTGGTGGTGCACACATCAGAAGTGGCGTTGGAGACCGGGGTTTCATGACCATGTTGTGGACTGATTTTTCAAGTCCAGCTCACACGACTGGTAATACTGCATCAGTTGAAAGTGACAGGAGACAGCACTTGTCAACTATGGTTGCAAACTACTTTTCCTCCCATATCGATGTTCTCCCTCACAGGTCATTCCCATTTGACTATTGGGCAGCTAAACTGGACACCTGGCCTGAATTGGCCCAATATGCCTTACAGGAGCTCGCTTGCCCAGCTGCAAGTGTGCTATCGGAAAGAGTCTTCAGTGCTGCTGGATCAATCCTGACAGAAAAAAGGACACGTCTGTCAACCCAAAATGTGGATGATCTAACCTTCATTAAAATGAACCATGCATGGGTTTCCAAGGATTTTGTCACACCTTACCCTGATGACACATAGGTTGACAGAAAAATGGCTTTCTTTGGTCCGCCTCTTCCTGGGACTTGACCAATTTCGCCTTTAGCAGCAGGTGAATGTCCCACATCAACATATGCCATTTTGTAAACATCCCTAACTGGGCTGCCTCCTCCCCCCATGGCCGGGGTCACCACCTAGCGCATGCAACCGTGCGAGTGCCGTTGCCCTGGACAGGAGGGTGGGCCGACTCTTGGGCACTGGCACAAGGTCCCTCATAGTGCAATCAAGTGTCTCTGATGGTGGGGGTGCACACCCGCTGTCAGACACACCGCCGTACTATGAGGGGCCCAGTGCCAGTACCGACGCCCACGAGTGGGCCCCCCTTGCTTGGGCAGGGCCCCAGCATTTGCAATGTTTACCTCTACCTGCTCCTCCGCTGTGTCGTCTGGGCTGTCAAATCCTTCACTGGGACTGCCACTACAAATTTGGTGAGCTGATAGAAGATGATGTTTAAGACGTAGTTATGCCCTGTCCCGCTGGACGGGATCTAGCTTCAGATGATCAATGGCTTCTATTTCTTATGGACGTCGACTCACAATGAGATGCAGTGGTGGTTTCTCATCAGCTTTCACAGTTTTCCTACCCACAGACGTGTGACATTCCAGCACACATTTTTAAATGTGCCCTCTCATGCCAATCCAAATGAATCGCCTACGGCCTGTGACTTCTGTCTTTTGCACTCCAAAGTTACGTGACAGAGCATGATAGGCAGTGAGCACCATGTTTACATCTCTCCCTGTGATCAAAATTATATGGATATGAGTAATGGCGATGGGATCAACAGTACTGCGATACAGCAACACTTTCTTCACAAAGAAAGGTTTTTGCTGTGTCCACTCACTAATTAATTGAGGGTCTGCATCGCCTCTGAGAATTGTGACAGAAGTTTATCCCTTGAATAGGAATTCCTAGATTCTGCAATCACTAGAATTTATGTCAGTAATTGTATGCATGTCATTTCCTATTGCGGAGAGTCTGGACTGTCTTACTGAGACAGAAATATATATGAAGATTTAAAAATACCACCAAAAGTGTATACTGGTGTACGCTTCATATACATTTTCTACTTTTTAGATTGTTGTCTAATCCATACTGAGAACATGGAGATTTTAAATATTTAAACTATGCTATATATACCTGCTGTCCAGTGATAATGTACCCTTTCTTAACTTTGTACAAGCTGGTCAAATCCATACTGGGCCTGAGACCGTCTGAGCCTGCCTCCTGATCTATAGACATAGGTTTTTAATGTGTGTAAACTATGCTATACATACCTGTAATCCGGTGATACGTTACCCTTTCTCACCTTTAAAGGTCCAATCACGTCTAATCCATACTGGGCCTGAGACCGTCTGAGCCTGCCTCCTGTTATATAGACCTACTTTTTTAATGTGTAAACTATGCTATACATACCTGTTATCCAGTGATACGGTTCCCTTTCTCACCTTTGTCCAATCACATCTAATCCATACTGGGCCTGAGACTGTCTGAGCCTGCCTCCTGTTATATAGACATAGGTTTTTAATGTGTAAACTATGCTATACATACCTGTTATCCAGTGATACGGTACCATTTCTCACCTTTGTCCAATCACGTCTAATCCATACTAGGCCTGAGACCGTCTGAGCCTGCCTCCTGATCTATAGACATAGGTTTTTAATGTGTGTAAACTATGCTATACATAACTGTAATCCGGTGATACGTTACCCTTTCTCACCTTTGTCCAATCACGTCTAATCCATACTGGGCCTGAGACCGCCTGAGCCTGCCTCCTGTTATATAGACCTACGTTTTTAATGTGTAAACTATGCTATACATACCTATTATCCAGTGATACGGTACCCTTTCTCACCTTTGTCCAATCACATCTAATCCATATTGGGCCTGAGACCGTCTGAGCCTGCCTCCTGTTATGTAGACCTACGTTTTTAATGTATAAACTATGCTATACATACCTATTATCCAGTGATATGGTACCCTTTCTCACCTTTGTCCAATCATGTCTAATCCATACTGGGCCTGAGACCGTCTGAGCCTGCCTCCTGATATATAGACATAGGTTTTTAATGTGTAAACTATGCTACATATATACGTGTTACCCGGTGAAACTATACCCTTTATCAACTTTCTAGAATCTTGTCAAATCCATACTGGGCCTGAGAACGGCTGCCGAACTGTTAAGCAAGCTACAGCAACTGTGGTTTGGACACGTAATTTTTTGCATTTTTTCAGGAATGCCGGTTAGGCCTAATTCAGGAATTGCGGTTGACCTGCTCTTACTGGGAAATCATCGTTCGCGGGGAATAATTGGAATCACAGATCCCCATCACTAATGGTGTTCTGCTGGTTATCTGCACCTGTAAGCGACAAAAGCTGGTCCTTTCAGTGTAGCGCGCATGCAGCCCCGGACATGTAACGCCATGATAGACCATGATAGTGCCAGAGCCTCGCGTATCCCTCTAGTAAGCTTGACGCGTACCGCGGGGGCATGCCGGATTCTCGTTCGATAACGGAAAAAGCTGACAAATTGCTAACACAACTACAAATGGACATACCACACCACACACACAATCGACAAAGCTTTCAATATGTGCATCTTTTCTTGAGGTGGCATGGTTGTGGTTTCCCGGGTGGAGTCCAATTAAGCCGCAGGCTCCACTCCTGGTGGTGCCCTTTTGGACATTCCTTTAAGGTTCAGCTTTGCAATCATACTGCCCCCGGAAAGCAAACACTTTGCCTTCATGGACGCTGTTTGGAGGTTCGTGGGAATAACGCCGCCCGATCGCCAGTTGGCATAATTTATTGGTGGGAAGTCCGACGGTATATGATCATGTTCGATTTCAGAATTTTTTTTTTTTGGGTTGGTATTTTACATTTTTATTCCAGCCTTTCTTGACTTCATAAGGGAATGACAAGGCTATATCTGTGTCTCCTCCACCTCCTCCTTTTACTCCTCCACCTCTTTTCTGAATGTAGTTGCCCTTTTCCATATGTAATTTTTATCTTCTGAGCATATTCTCTGCTTTGGGAGACCTTTTAAGGTGTTTTGTAATTGTTTTCTATGTGTTTGTATGTGTTTGTGTTTGCCTGCCATTGTTTTCAATGGGGTTCGACGAACATTCAACGAACTTGCCTCCTGTGTGACGAACCAAAACACTAGCGTGGTGGCTCAACACTACTCCTGATATATAGACGTACATTGTTAATGTTTAGACTATGCTATATATACCTGCTATCTGATAATACTGTTCACTTTGTCTACTTTTTATATTCTTGTCTAATCCATTGTGAGCCTGTGAGCGTCTCTGTGTGACTGATGGAATATATATGGAGATTGACAATTATCCTTTGACTGAATAGAGCTGTACATTTCTGATAAGTGCCATATATCTGTTATTTTGTGTCTATTTTGTGCAAAATTTTGAAGTTTGGTGGAAGAGGCCGCGGATGTGGGCGCGGGGGGGCCAGCTGGTGATGATGGTGGTGGTGCATCTTCTGGTAGTGGCAAAAGCACAATAGCAGCTAAGGCAGGAGGTGTTGAGCCTGCGTCATGGTCTGGCTCTGGAACGCCTGGAATGATACCTTTTCTGGGAGTAGGTTAACCGCTTTTAAAGGCGGAGCATGAGGAACTGGTTTTGACTTACATTGCCGAAACAGACTCCATCAAATATGCCCGCCTCTTCTGAAGTTTCAAAAAATGCAAGCACGGAGTGGTCAAGTGCTGGCTCCTGGTCAGGAAGAACCCCTTTCCTTGTGTTCTGCACCCCCACCCAAACTGAATCAGGCAGCAGGCCACACTTCACATTAGTCCATGTAGCTCTTTCTATCATACC
The DNA here is from genome assembly GCF_039654945.1 of Dendrobates tinctorius. Classification (NCBI taxonomy): domain Eukaryota; kingdom Metazoa; phylum Chordata; class Amphibia; order Anura; family Dendrobatidae; genus Dendrobates; species Dendrobates tinctorius. The sequence continues at coordinate 20,545,693 of NW_027361703.1, forward strand.
ATGCCTGGGTTATCAAGTCAAATCGTGAATTCCCCAGTCCAAGATGAATCTGACATGGAGTGTGGGTGGCCAGCCAGGGCAGTGGGGTTAATCGGTACCGGGCCGGTGTCTCACAGGGATGTGTCACGGTGGTGGTGACCCATTCCGTGGCCCTGGGCGTCCATGCAAAGAGGTGAATTACGTTTATAGGTGAATGATACGTGACGCCACCTCTGGTTTCTGATTAGATTGACCAGCGCTGCAGTGTCGCTTCTGTGGGACAGATGTTGTGGTGCAGCTAAGATGTAGAAGACCTGCACAGGTAGGGCCGTAGTCGCAGGGCAGATGAAAGAGTTAGGAGATGGTGTGCAGTGCAGGATGTAGCTGAGCCGTGCGCCAGGCGCAGGAGAAAGATGACAGACACAGACGTGCAGTTCCTTTACCTGTACTTGGTAGGTGCTGTCCAGGAACCAGGGTACAGATAGAGAAGGAGTTGGTCAGCCTGGAAGCCAATTTGGATTTCTCTCTCTGCAGATAGGTAGTGTGGCCTCCATTCTAGCGCTTATCTGAGGTACTCGCAGTGCTGAGTTCAATAAAGTTCCCCCTGTTGACTCTCTTTTGGAACTTTCTGGTCTGGCTTGCAGCTGTAGCCTTTTCCTTCTGGCTCACACACGTCGATGCTGGGGCCTCTGAGCCTCAGTTGGGTACAGAGCATTTACAGCTGCTACTTCCTCCGGATTCTGCTGCAGGAACGTCAGTGTCCCTACAAACTCGGAGACCGGAATCCGGACCATGCGCTCCAGCTAGGAGTGAGCCTTAACTCTGCTCATCCTCCAGCTCCCCTTCTCACATCCACAGACTTCCCCTTCCCTGCACAGAATGGCCTAACTTACCTCCTCCCGACCACAGAGAGCAGCTCCTCAGCAGTCATGTTTAGAGGTCTCCCTGCTGGCGTGGAGTGGGAAATGTGTTGTGTGTTGGTTTAACTGCTAGAGAGATCCTTCGTTGCTCCCAAGCATGACATCACACTCCCTAGGAGGAAGGTAATGCCACTGTGGCGACCGTACTCCTGGGGACGCCACAAGTGCACTGATGCCCAGCCACTGCTAGATGATTCTGCTGGTAGATTGACCCAGACCACTACATTCCTCTCACACTCTACACAGCCAGAATCTGACCCAGAGGAAACTCAGGTTCCCCTTCCCGCATACTATACCACCTTACACGGTGACAAAGAGGAAGGTGCAGATGAAAGTGCAGGTTCCTTGAGCTGGTGGGGGAGCATACTCATGGGCGACGGCACTGGCACAGGGCCCCTCATAGAATCATAGAATCATAGAATCGTAGAGTTGGAAGGGACCTCCTGGGCCATCTGGTCCAACCCCCTGCTCAAAGCAGGATTCGCTAAATCATCCCAGTCAGATGTCTGTCCAGCCTCTGTTTGAAGACTTCCATTGAAGGAGAACTCACCACTCCTCATAGTACGCAAAACTGTCTCTGCCGGTGGGAGGGCCGGCCCACCCCCACCCGCCATCAGACACACAGCCACACACCGCCCTACTATTAGAGGGGCCCTCTGCCACTGCCATCGCCAACGAGTGGGCCCCCCTGCTTGCTCAGGATCACAGCACTTGCAAAGTTGAAATACTTACCTCTCCCTGCTCCATCGCCATGACGTCTTCCGTGTTTCCTGACAGTGATAGTCTGATCAGAGAGCGCAATGACATCACGTCTGTACGCCCTCTGCCTAAACAGCCAAGTGCAGTGAGATGGACGATGGGGACGACGAGGAGTCCAGACTAGTACAGGGATTCCATAGCGAGGAGACTTATTTAATTGTTTTCAATGTTGGGACAGCAATTTTTGGGGAGCACTATACTCTGGAGAATGATATATGGGGCCCACCATACACTGGAGCATTCCAAAGGTGGACATCAGACACTGGAGCAGCATTTACAGGGCACATTATGCACTAGAGCATTAGAAATGGGGCCCATTATGTATGGAGCATTATTTGGGCCCATAAAACAGTGGAGCTTCTTCCATGGGGACCAACATATACTGTAGCATTTTGTAGAGCTCATCATATACTGTTTCAAACATTATATTGGACCAATGATTCTGTATGGAGAAATATATGGGCCTCATTACTCTGTATAGCGCACTATGCGGTGGCCATAATACTGTATGGAGTAATATACTGTCCGTTTTTGGAGCTATTTAAACTTGACATCAGTTATGAGATGTAAAAAGTGAAGTATTTTTCATTGTACTATACTGCTATTTCTCTGCGGTATCGGAGCATCATGAGTTGTGTTATGAGTTAAAGGGGCGCTCTTTGGCCCAGGGCACATGAAAACCTGGAGCCAGCCCTACCCCCCACAAATTTAGCCAAATAACCCCCATTTTTCAGTGCGTAACTAGTATTATGAAGTAAATTAAGGTTGAAAAGCTTCAGTAATCAGAATTGATGTTTGCTTCCCCATTGACTTGCATTGGGTTTCGTGTTTCAGTCGGCCTTTGACTTTTCACGATAATCGGCCGATTTCGTTTGACCCGACTTTTGCGAAAGTCGGGTTTCATGAAACCCGGCTCGACCAGAAAAAAGGCAAAGTCGCTCATCTCTAGTAAACACCAAAATGCCAGAATTGCAGTTTTTCGGATGACACAAAATATCAAAAGATCATATATACTCTAAAATGATATCAGTAAAAACATTGGCTTTGGGTTAAAAAAAAAAGCCCTCACACAGCTTCAAATTCTAAAAATGTTAAATGTTACAGGTCTAGGAAAATGCCATCATATGCAATTTTTTTAACAAATTTCAGAATTTTTTCACCTCTTAAATAAAGCAAAATCTATGCATACTTGTTATCTCAGTAATTGTACTAATCTGGAGAATCATATTGCTAGGTAATTTTTACTGCAAAATGAACACTTTAAATAGAAATCCAAGAAACAATTGCAGAATATCCCTTTTGCCACACTTGGAATTTCATTCCCATTTTCCAGTACATGACATAATAAAATGAATGGAGTCATTCCAAAGTACAACTCATCATGCAAACAACAAGCCTGCTCATGGCTATATTGACAGAAAAATAAAAAACATATGGCTCTTGAAATAAGGAGAGGAAAAAATGAAAACTTGCTTGGTCCTTAAATGGTTAACAAACTAATAAGAAATATCAACAGTACATATCAAACTGAGTTCTGCTTCATATGATATTGTCAAAAGTCATGGAAAACCCTTTAATTTTTTCTATATCACAAAAAAATTTTAAACTTTATGGCAGGCCTTCAAAATTTGATTCCCTGTGATCTATTAAGGCCTTCCATTGAGCATTGTGTCCCTTTGGTTATACAGCTCAGAAAGCAACAACTTTTGCTTCAATGTTAATGTTTGTGTTCGATCTTATGAATCTTTAAAGCAATGAGTTAAGACCATGCCCTTCAAACAACAAATTTCTAAAGAGATACTAATGTAACTGTCACACAAGCAACTTCTCAAACATAAGTTTTCTACATTGGTGATATCTTTTCTGAAGTTTAGACTATGGATCTGAATGCATAGTAGATAGAGACGGACACATTTATTTGGGTAGAATTTAATTCTACTAGAATCATCCAAAAATCAATATTCTCCAGAATTTGCTGACCCATAGAAGGCTAGCAACATGTAAAAAAAACAATACGAATGCTTACCTCACCACTCACCTTTCTAGCTACCTCAGCTGCTCACTTACTTTTATGCAGCCCTTGTTGCCTCTTCTTCCTGCTGCCATGTGCTGAAACCCTAGGTCTCTTCATGCTATGCCAATACTTCTGTCTGAGACCAGGCCAGAGACATCTCTGAACATGCATTCCTGCAAATGAAATTCATAAGGTTGCAATACAGTGGCATCATGACTTGTGTCATGACAATACTATGTGCATGCATAAGAATGACCCAGTCCTTGTCATGGCCATAGGTCCTAGTGGGGTTTGAGCGCATGGCAGCATTATGAAGAGGCATCAAATAATATGGTGGACAGCAAGCAGCAAGAGTTTCTAGAGAGGAGAGTGGTGAGGTATAAGATGTTGTATTTTTTCCATCATATTATGTTTATTATGCTCTAGAATCGCTCGAGACCCCAGAGCATAATAAGGGACATTCAATTCTCTAAGAAATATGTTTATAATAATTGATTTACCCAGTAAAGTTCACGGGATTTGGACAACTCTAATCTCATCGGATCTGCTCATCTTTTATAGAAAATAAACGTTTACAGAGAAAAGAAAATGTAAAAAAAAAATGCATCAACACACACAAACTGGACATCTGTAGTGCAATATTTTATGGACTGAGGTTTCTAAATATGAGACATTTGAAAGGAGCAATGGAAAGTACATATGTTACTAAAGCAATAAAACCATGTCTGCATTGGTGAATTAAGAAAAAAAATTAGGGTTGGAAAACAATATCTAGAGATAGTAATGCATTTTAGACTGAAGTCATAATAAATACTAATGATTTAATACATCATCCAAGAAGCTCTTGGGGAAAAGTTCATGCTTTCTTATTTTTTATAATTCAAGTTGTATTAGTTTTTTGGAAAAGTGGAATATAACAATATAAATTGTTATACACAAATTAATTAATTTGCCCTCAAGCATACTGCTGTTGATAATTAGGCTAAAAGTGACATATCGAGAAGATGCTGATATTCTTAGTCAGTGAGGTCAACCTAACACTTAAATCTTTAAGGGATATTTCCACCTGGTAGATTTATAAACTATCCTTGGGATCCCACCAAAGGGTTTTGCATCTATGAGGCCCTGAGTTGTGCTGTTGTCAGTGGAGAGATGGTTGGCATGATAAACCTGCATCCCGCCACCCCGCCTGACATCACTATTACATCAGAAGGATCATGTAGTGCGGTCTCCTCACTTGCACCAACGTGATGTTCCGCATCCAATGGTGATACATAAGGGCACATTGGTACAGTTTTACACAGACACCCCCTGTCCACACGGGACCCCAGAAACACGGGCGTTGAGAGCATGTGGCCCACACAGTAGCAGACCGTGGAACCACACTTGCTCATAACCCAGTGAGAGGTTCCTTTCATTAGCACCAGTGAAACAGAGTGCTGCCAGCCCAGTAGAAATACCATAAGTTCCTTGTTAGATATAGGCCCGAACTGTTAACGGGAATATATCGGGCCAGAAACCAGATTGGTTAGCACGGAAAGTTCAACCGAGAATATAGACTTGTGAATTCATGGATCGAGATAAAAGAGCAGTCCAAGGTTAAATTATTTATTTAATTGCCTTAAGGACACACTAGAAAATACACTATATACACAATGGTTATGCATATACAAATGGTTATGCATATACAAATACGAGTGAAGAACAAAAGATATGAGTAGACGGATCACGTCAATTACCTTTTGATGTTCACCCATGTGTGCACTGGGCCACAGGGGTCATGGGCTGTGAGCTGGTTCCTAGTTCCTTCACAGCATGTTACTCTAAGTGGCCCCTACCTTTGAAGTGAATAGCAAGCATAGCAGAGAGAGATCAAGCCTTTATCTCCCTGGTTGGGCACCCTTTTCCTCCCCAGTGAGCATCCTTATCTCCCTCCCCATGGAGGTTTGTAGCTACATCTCCAAAACGTATTACCAATGGAAGGTCATAGGGAGGCAATTCTTGTGCCATCAGGTCTGGCCAGGCCCCTGTTAAGGTACTGTCACACTAAGCGATATCGCTAGCAATGTCGCTATAACTTGTGACGTTATAGCGATATTGCTAGCGACATCACTGTGTCTGATACTTACCTACGACCTGCTCCCGCGCTGGTTATCGCTGATCGTGCGAGAACGTCATGGACCGATTCTTGTCGTCAGCTTCCTGCGGCACTTCCTGTGGAGAGACGAGCAACAAGCGTGGAGCCGGGCGGGAGGATGCAGGATCGCCTAGTGTGACAGGTAAGTAGCGACCCCCGTCCCCAGCGATGTCGCTGGTGAGATCTGCCTGTGTGGCAGCTCACTACTTAGCGATGTACCAGCGATCCTGACTGCGTCATATCGCTGTCGGGATCGCTGGTACATCGCTAAGTGTGACAGTACCTTTACACTTGGAAACCAAACATGGAACCATTCTACCTATATCCTCCCACCCTGGGGTGCTAGAACAGATCAAGACCCTGGAAGGTGTTTGGTCAATTTCAGACATCTCTAAAATGTAATCGGTGTGTTGCTAGAATGTATGATTAGTCCATATTTTCCTTATGAAATCATAGCTGACTCAATAAAGCAGTTAGACCACATGGTCTCCCCAGGGGGTCATCTTGTAGGAGCTTGGAGACTGCTAGCTGGTTGGAGGTGTGAAGTTCATCTCTGAAGCTGAGAAGGTTCAGCCCCCTGCTGAGACAGGTGTCCTGTTACATCTACACATGTTTCAACAGGATACTTAGTAGCTAATAAATCCCCCATCTTTCACAGTAGAAATTCCACACATTTCTAAGCGGTCTCTGAATACCTTTTCACTGACAAGTGCCCTAAGGAGCCCCTTTCTTGAGATAAATGTAGGTCTCTTTGGTGGGACTTACATGTGCAATACATTTATGGCAAATACTCTAGACCTGGGAAAAATTTACGACATGAGAATACCCTTCTAGCATTACAAAATGTGCTAAAAAGAGGTTGTCTTACCTTCATAATTTTAACCTGTTCCCAACATGTGCCATATATGTGTGGCTACGTGGTCATGCAAGCTCATGCTGAGCACTGTGGCAATCAAATGCGGGTGTCTGCTCTATGGCAGAGCTGACACCCTGCAGCAATGCCCACGATTGGTGTTAGCACCAATTGCAGACATTTAGCCCCTCTGATGCAGCTTTCAATACTGACAGCGACATCGAGTAGCATCGCATAGGGTGTGAGCTTCCTGTCTGCTCCCATCAGCACAACATGATGCGATCATCTAGCGCTGATGGTCTCCATGGTGACCCCGTGTGACAAGGTGGCAGTGGGGTCCTTAAGAAGCATTGTAGAGTATCAGATAAGCGATCTGTCAGTGTAAGGAATAATGAGATATTCAAAACCATTGGCACAACTCTAAGGTGGTGTTGCGCAAGTAGGATCCCAATCCGTATACTTGTATAGATTAACTTGGCACACACACGTGGAGATGCAAGTGAAAAAATGGTATTTTAATAAAGTACAGTATATACAGTAAACGTTTCGGTCACAGCGACCTTCATCAATGTACTATATAATGTACTGTACAGTACAGTACATTATATAGTACATTGATGAAGGTCGCTGTGACCGAAACATTTACTGTATGTACTGTACTTTATTAAAATACCATTTTTTCACTTGCATCTCCACTTGTGTGTGCCAAGTTAGTCTATACAAGTGTAAGGAATAAGTCCCATTGTGGGACAATGTAGAAAAGTTAAAAAAATTACGAAGAATTGAAAAATATTAAAAAAAAGAAAAAAAAGAAAAAATATTATTCCGATAAATACATCTATTTATGTAAAAAAAGTAGACATATTTGGTGTCACCACGTCCAGAATGATCTGACCTATAAAACTGTCCCACCAGTTAAACCCCTTCAGTGAACACTATAAAAAAGGGCAAAAAGGATGCGTTATCATTATACCACTGAAAAAGTGCACTAAAACGCAATCAAAACGACGAATGTAAATAAAAATTGCCTGAAAATTATACCAATTAAAATGTCAAATCGTCCTGCAAAAAGAAGCTGTCAGATGACTCTGAAGCTGTCACATGTTATAACTGTCTAAATATGGGCAATAAAAGCGTCTTCATTTTTAACAGCAGCCAAATATAAAAAAACAATATAAATCTGGTATCGCTGCAATCGCACCGAACAAAAGAATAAAGTCCTCTAATGACTTATATCGCACGAGAAACTGCATAAAAAATAAATAAAACCAATTCTTCATCTGCTGATTTGTTCATTATGCCTCCCAAAGATCGCAGTAAGGCGTGGCTCACATTTACCCTGCGCTCTTCGTTGAAGGCTTACACCAGGGTTTCCATGTAATTTCTGAAATACGTGATTCAGATGGAACCCTCTGTGGAAAATGCCCTATAATGAGGCAGATTGAGGCACTGTGGATGTCATAGGACCTGTGATCCAGCGACGTCCATCTTTTTAGGCGAGCATAAGAGCGGTCAACTACAGTTTTGTGCACTTCTGAAAAGGACACCACTGAATAGAGGCCAGTCGGAATCCAGAGTAACTCCAGAGTAACTCTGCTGCCTCATTATAGTGAATGGATCCCTCGAGGGTTTCATCTGTCACGTCACTTGGAGAGATTTAGATAGAAACCCCAAAGTAAGTGCTCAGCCTAGAGCGCCAGATAAATGTGCTCCTATGCAAAATATTCCCAATAAAAGCTTCTACTCAATCCACAAAAAAACAAAGTCCCCTCTCAGGTCCATCATCTGTCAATGGAAATATAGGGCCATTCCACATTACTGGTAGTACAAAAGGCTTTGGAAAATCGAAATTGCTCCTCGCCCCACCAAAAGAAATTCAGCAAGTTCTGCACTCCCAAATGCTCCCTTCCTTACTCAGCCCCACTGTGTCTAAACCACATTTAACTCCCACATGTTTGCATTTCTGTAGTGATGAGAGCCTGCCTAATTTAAAGCTGTGTGCTTCCAGAAGCATGAGCAGGTCACAACAATGTTCTGGTCATTGCAATGTACAGGTCACTACAATGGCAGTTTGCAATTTTCACTCAGCAACATTCACTACTGCTTGTTTCTGGAAAACACTCGTGGAGTCACAATCGTTACTACACTTGTAGATAAATTTCCACAAGGGTATAATTTCCAAAATGGGGTTATTTGAGGGGGTTTCTGCTTTTCTAGAACTTAGGAGCTCTGCATATGGAGTTCGCCAACTATTCTAGGAAAAGCTTCGCTACCTCCCGTGTCTCACCGTGTGGCCTGGCAGTACTGTATAGCCAAACATAGGATATTTCTACTTTCAGCAGAAATTGTGGGACGAATTTTGGTGCCATTTTTACCGATTTCCCAGTACAAAAAATAAAATATGGGGCTAACACAAAATTTTGGTGGTAAAATGTAGTTATTTTTTCTTCACTTCCCAATAGTATAAAATTTTGTGCTACACCTGTGGTGTCAATATGATCATTGCACACGTAGGTGAATTCATTGAGAGGTATAGTTTGTAAAATGGGGTCATTTGTGAGGGGTTCTGCTGGACTGGCACATCAGGGGCTCTACCAATGTGACATGGCACCGTCAAACCAGTCCAGCAAAATCTGAACTCCAATATGGTGGAGCTTCTGAGCTTTGTACTGTGCCTCAAAAGTATTTTTCAACCACAAATGGGGTATCGGTGTGTTCAGGATAAATTGCACAACAAATTTTTGAGTCCATTTTCTCCTGTTACCCTTGTGAAAATGCAAAATTTGGGGCTAAAAGCATTTTTGTGGGAAAAATTGGATTTTTCTTTATTTTCATGGCTCAACATTTTAAATTTTTGTGAAGCACCTGAAGATTCTAGGTGCTCAATACACACCTAGATAAGTTCCCCGAGGGGTATAGTTTCCAAAATGATGTCAGTTGTGTTTTTCACTGTTTAGGTACATCAGGGGCTCTCCAAACTCGACATGGCATCCGCTAATTATACCAGCAAATTTTATATTAAAAAAAATCAAATGGCTCTCCTTATCTTCTGAGCCCTGCCGTGCACCCAAACAGTGATTTTCTCCCACATATGGGTTATCAGTGTGCTCAGGAGAAACTGCACAACAAATTGTATGGTCCATGCTTTCCTGTTACCTTTGTGAAAGTAAAAAAAAATGGGTCTAAAGGAACATTTTTGTGAAAAAAAAATATTTTTTTTCCTCCCACATTCCATTAATTTCTGTGAAGCATCTGAAGGGTTAGTAAACTTCTTGAATGTGGTTTTGAGCACCTTGAGTGGTGCATTTTTTAGAATGGTGTCACTTTAACACATTTTCTGTCATATAGTCCTCTCAAAGTCACTTCAAATGGTTTTGTAAATACTGTAAAAGCAAGAACTCATTTGTCAACTTTAAACCCTTTTAACTTCCTAACAAAAAAATATGTTTCAAAAATTGTGCTGATGTAAATTAGACATGTGGGAAATGTTATTTATTAACCATTTTGTGTTCTCTGATTTAAGGGTATAAAAATTAAAAGTTTGAAAATAGCAACATTTTCTAAATTTTCGCCTAATTTCCAATTTTTTTCTCAAATAAACGGAAGTCAAATCAAAGAAATTTTACCACTACCATGAAGTACAATATGTCATGAAAAAAGCATTCTCAAAATCAGTGGGATTCATTGAAGCGTTTCAGAGTTATTACCTCATAAATTGACAGTGGTCAGAATTTAAAAAATTGGCCTGGTCATGAAGGTGAAAACAGACTTCCAGGTGAAGAGGTTAAAGACTACACTTTGAAATTCAGCAATCATGAAAAAATATTACTAAAGATTTCTGCCTAATGGAATGTACTGAAAAAGTACTAAGAAACTATATTATTATAATTAGTTATTAGTAATTAGACGATTTAATGTGTGTTTGTGGCAAAACAGTTAAACATGATCAAAAAGACAAAATTGTGTAATTTGCCCTTAGTTGGCGCAGTAAAGACAATTCACGAGACTGTGGAGAAAGTGCAGTGTATGATTCGGATTAAACAACGGCTGAAAACTGTACTTCTATTATTAGAAACTCTTTTGCCATTTTTTGAGCAGTTGAGGAAGGGTAAGAGCCAATTGAATCTGGGACCTGTATTGCTGGGCAGATTTGTTAGAAACAGCCGGTCTCATCTTTTTATTTTTAATAAGTATTTTGAGTCTGACAATATCATTCATTTTAATCACAGAAAGCAGTTGACTTGTGCAGTATTTAGAATAGCATTGTTGGTTTATTGAGCTAGGATATATTGCAATGGTTATATTAAGTTGAGGTCATATGTCAGAATTACCATGCACTCTTGTATAGTAATTTCTTCTTTCTTTATTAGAAGTCATCTTTGGCTCTATTTCTTCCCTAATTGGAACATCATCCTGCCTTGGCAGTTGAACTATTCAACAGAACGATTAAATTTTCCTGACTGCTCTGAGCTGAATTGACCTGTTTTGACCTGTTTGTCAGTGATTGTAACCTGACAGGCGCTAGCAGACTCCAACGATTATGGCTTTTGAGATTAATCGGATGCTATTCTCTTTCTACTACAGCTCGTCACATGAGGAGACTGGGGCTACGCATACCCTCTATGGTCATGGTGTCTGCAAATGGCCAGGCTGTGAAAGCATTTGTGAAGATTTTGGACAGTTTTTAAAGTAGGTTAACGTTTACATTTTTAAGAATTTCCTAGTGAAACCAAATGGTGCAATGGGCATTGCTTATCAATATCATATCCTAATATCAGATTAAAACTTCTAGGTCATGTCATCATGTCAGCAGTCACCTTTTTAATCAAATATGAGACAGACTTGACATGTTGCAATCAATCTCTGATTTTTTATGTGTATAGTCTCAGTATAGAGATTGACCTTTTTTAGACTATACATTATGTTGTGGAAGCCATTACACAATTGCTGACTGCATCAATTTTCCAATCTGTTCCCCATTAATTTCAGTTCTTCAAAAAAGTAGAAAATAGACTATTTTAAATTTATACATAAAATGTCAGTTGTGTAATACCATTAAGGCTGGTTTCACATTAGCGTTGAAACAACGCTGCGCACTGCGTCGGTAAGCCCCGCCCCGATCCGGCTCCCTGCCTGCCCTATCCGGGATCACCGCCTACTATCACATTTGCACGCATGCGATCGGCGCACCCTATCTTTAGCATAGGGTGTGCAGATCATGCTCTGCCAGTGTGAAAGTAGCGTGCTGCGCACTTTTGACGGTGCGCCATGCACGCCGAAATGCAACATGTTGCATTTCGGCGCGCACGGCGCACCATCAAAAGTGCACAGCATGCTACTTTCACACTGGCAGCGCATGATCTGCGCACCCTATGCTAAAGATAGGGTGCGCCGATCGCATGCGTGCAAATGTGATAGTAGGCGGTGATCCCGGATGGGGCGGGCAGGGAGCCGGATCGGGGCGGGGCTTACCGACGCAGTGCGCAGCGTTGTTTCAACGCTAATGTGAAACCAGCCTTACATATTAAATCTGGCGTTTATATATTAATGCAACAGTTATCTGGCATAATTGAGTAGAAGACAATGGTCCCAACTCATCAGTGTTTTCACCAGAATTTTGGAGTAAAACACTTTGATAAGTTGTAAAAGTTTTGCGCAACTCAAGTTTGCACAAAAATGCTGCAACTTTGCCATTTGCAACTTTACTCAGCTATACCACAATGAACAAAGTTGGGGCAGAACCGAGGCATGAAGCCACAGCTTGTCATAAATTTGTACCTGCCAGAAAACTTACGTAAGTCCCTGACTGAAATAAGATTGAGGCGCAAGGAGTCACACATGTTGGACATTTCTTTAGTGCAATCTGTGCAGCTGCACACGGGCCTAAAAGGTGAGGGGCCCACTTCCAGCTCCAAAGCAGGTGAAATTGTGCATTACGATGAACAATTGGACCGCAGAAGACCCAAATATTGTTCTTGCAGAGAGGCCTTTATCTTTCTGTGTCCTTCACTCCTCATAAGCACCTTACTACAAAACACCCCCTCTCATCAAGACCAGCGTTGTTCACATGCCAATGTATGTACATGTTTGAATATCCTCTGTTTTAGTGGAAACCAGATGTGGCCTTCCAGTATGACTAATAATTACATAGCTTTAGTTGAAGAGAAAATAGTATTAAAAGATGCTATTTTCTGTCATAAAGTCTGTGCATAATGTTTAAGAGTCATAACTGTCTCATACAACTCATATGGAAGCCTTCCCTATATAGGTAAAATCATTATGTGTAGAAATAATAACTTCCTATATAGGCCCAAAGCCACTACTGTAATTATTACAGTATCCTTTCACTGGCAAAGCCACAGATCATTACGCAATTGTCTACTTGTTTTCAACACCATGTCTGGAGAATTTAGCCTTTTCCACAAATAAGTATATCTGAGTTGCTAAACATTTCAATAATCTAAAAGATTTGTCTTTTCTGAGCGGTCCTTTAGTGGTGAGTAGAGTTGAGCGATACCGTCCGATACTTCAATGTATCGTATCGGATGGTATCGGCCGATCTTTAAAAAAAGTATCGGTATCGCCGATTCCGATACCGGAAGTCCCATTCAAGTCTATGGGACTTCCGGTATCGGAATAAGAAAAACCCTTTCCTGCCCTTGTACAGCCTCTCTGGGGTCTGTACGGGCCTTTCGGGGGGCTGTGCCGGCCTGCCAGGGGGTCTGTGCAGGCTCCGGTGGTCTGTGCCGGCCTGCCGGTGGTCTGTGCAGGCTCCGGGGGGCTGTGCCGGCCTGCCGGGGGGCTGTGCCGGCCTGCCGGGGGGCTGTGCCGGCCTGCCGGTGGTCTGTGCCGGCCTGCCGGGGGGCTGTGCCGGCCTGCCGGGGGGCTGTGCAGGCTCCGGGGGTCTGTGCAGGCATCGTCCGATGGGACTACAAGTCCCATCGGGCGATGCCTGCTACCATGACAGTGATTGACACATTAGCCAATGATGGGACAGTAGTAGTCCCATCATCCGGCTAATGTGTTAAATGTAAAAAAAAAAAAAAAAAAATTACATGCTACATACATACAACATGCATACTACATACATGCTACATTCATACTACATACTACATACATGCTACATTCATACTACATAAATACTACATGCAACATACATGCTACATGTATACTACATGCATGCTACATACATACTGCATGCTACATACATACCACATATATACTACATACATACTACATGCATGCTACATGCATGCTACATGCTACATACATAACACATATATACTACATGCATGCTACATACATACTACATGCTACATACTACATGCATGCTACATACATACTACATGCTACATACTACATATATACTACATGCATGCTACATACATACTACATGCTACATACATACTACATATATACTACATGCATGCTACATACATACTACATGCTACATACATACTACATATATACTACATACATACTACATGCTACATACATGCATGCTACATACATACCACATACATAACACATATATACTACATGCATGCTACATACATACTACATGCTACATACATACCATATACATACTACATGCATGCTACATACATACTACATGCATGCTACATACATACTACATGCTACATACATACTACATACATACTACATGCATGCTACATAGATACTACATGCATGCTACATACTACATGCTACATACATACTACATATATACTACATGCATGCTACATACATACTACATGCTACATACATACCACATACATACTACATATATACTAACTGCATGCTACATACATACTGCATGCTACATGCATGCTACATACATACTACATACATACTACATGCTACATACATACCACATATATACTACATACATACAATACATTCATACAATACATACATAGACATACAGTACATATAACATAGAGTAACATACTTACCAATACTTGTCACATTGTTCCCCGAAGCCATTGTCTTTTCCGGAATAAATATTAACATAACAAACCACAAAAATACTCACCCACGATCCGAAGCAGTCCACGAGTGTGTCCCACGACGATCTTGGGTAGAGAACTGCAGCATCAGATGATGCTGCCGTTCTCTACGGGCTGCAGGAATCCAATGACGGAAGGTAGGTATCCTTCCGCACTGTATTCCTCCGCCACTTAAAAAAAAAAAGTCCCTAGTCTCACTTTATGCCATTGCTGTGTGGGAATTTCCCACGCAGCAATGGCATAAAGTGAGACTAGGGACTTTTTTTTTTTAAGTGGCGGAGGAATACAGTGCGGAAGGATACCTACCTTCCGTCATTGGATTCCTGCAGCCCGTAGAGAACGGCAGCATCATCTGATGCTGCAGTTCTCTACCCAAGATCGTCGTGGGACACACTCGTGGACTGCTTCGGATCGTGGGTGAGTATTTTTGTGGTTTGTTATGTTAATATTTATTCCGGAAAAGACAATGGCTTCGGGGAACAATGTGACAAGTATTGGTAAGTATGTTACTCTATGTTATATGTACTGTATGTCTATGTATGTATTGTATGAATGTATTGTATGTATGTAGTATGTATGTGGTATGTATGTAGCATGTAGTATGTATGTAGTATGTATGTAGCATGCATGTAGCATGCAGTATGTATGTAGCATGCATGTAGTATATATGTAGTATGTATGTAGCATGCATGTAGTATATATGTAGCATGTATGTAGTATGTATGTGGTATGTATGTAGCATGTAGTATGTATGTAGCATGCATGTAGTATATATGTAGTATGTATGTAGTATGTATGTAGCATGTAGTATGTATGTGGTATGTATGTGGCATGTAGTATGTATGTAGCATGCATGTAGTATGTATGTAGCATGCATGTAGTATGTATGTAGTATGTATGTAGTATGTAGCATGTATGTAGTATGTATGTGGTATGTATGTAGCATGTAGTATGTATGTAGCATGCATGTAGTATATATGTAGTATGTAGTATGTATGTAGTATGTATGTGGTATGTATGTAGCATGCATGTAGCATGCATGTAGTATGTATGTAGCATGCATGTAGTATGTATGTAGCATGCATGTAGTATGTATGTAGTATGTATGTAGTATGTATGTAGCATGCAGTATGTATGTAGCATGTATGTAGTATGTATGTAGTATATATGTAGTATGTATGTAGTATATATGTAGTATGTATGTAGCATGTAGTATGTATGTAGCATGCATGTAGTATGTATGTAGCATGTAGTATGTATGTAGCATGCATGTAGTATGTATGTAGCATGTATGTAGTATGTATGTAGTATATATGTAGTATGTATGTAGCATGTAGTATGTATGTAGTATTTTTTTTTTTTTTTTTAACATTTAACACATTAGCCGGATGATGGGACTACTACTGTCCCATCATTGGCTAATGTGTCAATCACTGTCATGGTAGCAGGCATCGCCCGATGGGACTTGTAGTCCCATCGGACGATGCTTGCACAGACCCCCGGACATCAGCACAGCCCCCCGGCAGGCCGGCACAGCCCCCCGGCAGGCCGGTACAGACCCCCACAGGGTGCACAGACCACCGGCAGGCCGGCACAGCCCCCCGGCAGGCCGGTACAGACCCCCACAGGGTGCACAGACCACCGGCAGGCCGGCACAGCCCCCCGGCAGGCCGGTACAGACCCCGGGCAGTCCACACAGCCCCCCGGCAGGCCGGCACAGCCCCCCGGCAGGCCGGCAGAGACCCCCGGAAGGCCCGAAATGACGGCGCATCATGATGCGCACACACCGCGCATCATGATGACGTCAGTCTGTCAATCAACTTTGAACTTCCGATTCCGATGCCGAATTCCGATATTGAAAAAATATCGGAAGTCGGTATCGGAATTCCGATACAGCAAGTATCGGCCGATACCCGATACTTGCGGTATCGGAATGCTCAACACTAGTGGTGAGTATCTTTTGCTTTTTTAGATGTCTTCAAATACTTAGAATAATACACATTTTCGGATGTAAAAATATATCCACAAAAAACATTTATAAATTAACTTGCCAGAGGGTTTTATTTTTTTTTTCCAAGATGAGTAACTTCACAGGCTGAAGATCTTGTGTTGTCATGGTGCGGTTAACAGGGTGAATGAACTGTTTCGTGCTTCATCAACAATTAAGTTAATTAGCTTATTTGAAATGGCACTGCTTTGTTGCCAGGATGTTGGCAGAAACATCAAAAAGATGTGTTTACAAATGGTAGACTATCTGTGGGATATAGGGCTGCGACACCATAACTACAAAACATAACAAGAAATGGATAATAGCAACACTAGAGTAAATTAAGTGCTGCTCTTTTTATATATAAATATTGATTCTTTCTTGCACATCCCTGTTTTGTCTACAGGCCATGGAGAGAAATGTTACTTATGAAAAATTTCTATCCATAAATGATACAGGAAAGATGTATATCTTTGTTCCGTGTTAGCCAGTGGATAGAAAAATATTCAGGATTGAGAGTCCTCAGTAGTTGATACCTTTTAATGGCTAACTGAAAAGATGGTAACACATTGCAAGCTTTCGAGACTACTCAGGTCTCTCCATCAGGCTAGACTAATACAAAATCTGAAGTCACATATTTATGCACAATACAGCCTAGAAAAAATGCAATAGATAAGACAAGTGACGTGAAGCAGAACTATCAATATGGGAGAGGGAAAAACATAAATATAAACATTGGACCAGTTCATAGATAAGGAGTCCGGATGTTTTATGGTCCTCTGATTGGGGTCTAGTTTTAAAAGGAAATTCCTTAATTGATGTAAAAAGACATAAATCCATGCGACACATTCATTCCAGCACTGAGAGTGTCAAAGTTCGTCATAAATTTGTACTCCCAAACTCGTCTCTCTCTCTGAGAATTGAAGTTACCTTTCAATACCAGTAATTTCATATCCACGCTGCTGTGATCAGGGATACAGAAATGTTTTGCCACAGGTGTCCAGTTATATAAATTTATGGACTAACTTAATTTAATGTGTAGGCTCTCATTTACCTAGAGCAGATGAATTAGTAAAACTATATTTATGTTACAAAACAAATGCACTTCTATATCCAGATAGTAATTGCCAAAATAGTAATAGATTCATAGTAACAAAAAGCGGTCCATAAACAGGTTGCAATTGACCACAACCATTAAACCATTAAACAATGCCATTAAAGTGAATCTCTTAGCAGGTTTTTGATATGTAATCTGAGGACAGGATGAGGTAGGGGGTTAAAACATAAATTTCTTTGATATGCTCACATTTTAGGCTGTGTAATGTTGTTTACTTACAATGAAAGCTTTATGACTTGGTGATAATCACAGCCTGGACTACAGCAGCTATAACATCACATGCAGGCTAGTCTGACTCCACCCCTTCCTCTGATTTGCAGCTCACTGTCTATAGACAATGTACATAAAGAGACTGGTGTGCATGGGAGCAGCTTTCTCATTGCTACATGTAAATACTCTGATTGTGCCAGAACTGCTGCACCCAGTAAACTAAGTGATGCATTGGTGGAATCAGGGTCTCTTTGCCTAACTATGCTGCACTCGGAGGAGGTAACAAAAACGTGGTGACAGATTCCCTTTAATTTTAAGGCCAGATTCCTAAAGCCACACTTTATAGTCTACATATGGGTTGCCTGGACTGATCT
Source organism: Dendrobates tinctorius (assembly GCF_039654945.1). Taxonomy (NCBI): domain Eukaryota; kingdom Metazoa; phylum Chordata; class Amphibia; order Anura; family Dendrobatidae; genus Dendrobates; species Dendrobates tinctorius. The sequence goes on from NW_027361703.1 coordinate 20,564,052, forward strand.
CGGGTATCCTCACCCCAACTAAAAGCCTCATAGGGATACATGAGTTGATTAGTTCATTTCAGAAGACTTGCCTTTAGTCCAGAAATTACGGTCCATGCACAGACCTTGAAACACGGACATGTGAAACCTGCCTATTGCTATTACAATGAGCACTATAGGTAGACTATAGGCAACAACCTAATACCAGCTTTATGGACTATGGTAATCTGTCAATCTGGCACAGTCTAAGTGCATAATCAGCAGTTCAATTATACTTTAACCAATGGGTGTATGTCCAGCAATAGGAGCATTATGATGACTGTCTGTAGTAAATTATTATTATACTTTGAAAATAGTTTCCATAGTCTAAGATAAATTGAAGTAAGTTTTTCATTCTTTAGTGTAACAAATAACATTGTATCCAAAGCCCACCGAAGAAAATTAGTTTTCATTATTATGTTTTATATCTTTAGCTAGAACCTCTTGTGGGCTACCAAGTCTTCAAACATCTTGGGTCATGCTGGACTGTACTAATGTGTTCTAGACGAAAAGTTGGATTTGTGGCTTTGTCTACTAATCTCTACCTTGTGTCTAGCATCAGTTAATGTATCGGCAAAGAGATAACAATGTGAAAACTTGAACCTTGTGTTCCAAAGGCATATGTAAAGGTACTGTCACACTTGGCGATGCACCAGCGATCCCGACCAGCGATATGACGCGGTCAGGATCGCTGGTGCATCGCTAAGTGGTCGCTAGTGAGCTGCCACACAGGCAGATCTCACCAGCGACATCGCAGGGGTCGGGGGTCGTTACTTACCTGTCAGACGAGGCGATCCTGATGTCCTCCCGACCGCGTCCACGCATCGCTCGTCTCCACAGCAGGAAGCCCAGCAGGAAGCTGACAATGAGAAACGGGCCAGGACGTTCTCGCGCGATCAGCGATAACCAGCGGGGGAGCGGTCGGAGGTAAGTATCAGACATAGCGATATCGCTAGCAATATCGCCATAATGTCACAAAAAACAGTGACGTTATAGCGATATTGCTAGCGATATCGCTTAGTATGACAGGCCCTTAAAACTACGGGTATCAGTATTATTTAGCATTAGAGGCACCAACTGTTTCTTCCTTCATCTGTTTTCACAGTGGGAAGTTAAAGTATGACCTAAAGGTGTTGTTCCATATTTAAAACTTATAGCACAAATAAATAAAACTTGTAAATTGGTGACATGGTGTTAAATATGAGATGTACATATACATATGTGAACTGTATTAATATCTTGTGATGATGTCAAAATTCAAGCACATCTAACTAAGGACATCTATAGATGACAGGTTTCTGTAACATCCTTTAACCCCTTGGAGTCATAGCAAGTTTTGTCCTGTCATTCTTTTTTTTATTTTTTGTCACCTTCTAGTAGGCATAACTTTTTTATTTTTTTGGAGCTATAGTGGTATGAGGGCTTGTGTTTTTCAGTGGGGTACATATAGCCCATCAAAAAAATTGTATTAACGCTCTGTTGGGAGGAATATAAATGAACAGCAATTCTGCCACTGGTTTTTCACTATTCACCAAAAAAGTTTTCTTTTAGCTTTTTTTATTTCCTACAATATACACAATGAATTTGTTTTTGTGTCACTATATTCTGGACGGCTTAAAGAGAGCCTCTCAGCATAATTCAGCAATATAAAGTAAAAACATAGACATAATGGCGCTGTCACGATCCAGGTTGGATCTGACAGATTAAATGCACAAAGTAACCTTTTTTTTCCTTGGCTGTGTGCCTAAGGTGGTTTTGCCCCCGGTGGCCATTAGGGTCATTGCACTGTGGTGATTTCAGTTGTAGTTTTCCCCCCGGTGGCCATTAAGGTCATTACACTCTGGTTACCTTAGTTTGTGCACATAATTATGTAACAAGTGTGGTAGCTCTATAAGAGAGTATCAGGTGTGTTAATCACTGTTGGTGATAAGTTTCTCATTTGCAAGCAAGCCTGGGTAAAGAAGGGAGCTGAAGGAGAGTCACTGGCAGCCCAGTCAGAGTGCTGGAGTAGCAGCTATGGTGTCTGCAAAGAGGGCTGGCATGGATTGGTGGAGTGTCAGCTATGGTGTCTGCAAGGAGGGCTGGCATTGCTTGGTGGAGTGGCAGCTATGGTGTAGAGCTGCACTCAGAATGCTGGACTTGGTTGCGGAAAGCTGGACTCAAATGTTGAACTCTTTGGCAGAAAAGCTGGACATTCCCCCCTCCCCCCCTTCCCTCCTGACCTTTGTCCTTGGGGTTATTTGCCACATATATATACATGAGGAATATATTGAGGGACTCAATTTTGGCCTTTTTCTGTGGTATTACGTGTTCACATGGATCCTATTAAGTGTTATTTAACATCATATTGTGGCCAGCATATCTGTAAGGGCAATACATATATTTAATGAGATTGTAATATCATATTGTGGCCAGTATATATATTTATAATGGTAATATGAATATATATTAATAAATGTAATCATAGTCCATTATTACATTATACATGGTGATATAAGATATCTATATATGCAGCACCATGTTTTCTTTATGTCTTTCTCCCCCCCCTCGGTTTCCCCTTTCCCTCCCCCCTCCTCCCCCCTTCCTTTCTCTCCCCTGTATCAGGGTAATGTCAGGAAGATCCTCCGATTGAGGATTATTTGTAGTAATATCATTAATAATACGAGGAGAGAGTTATAATATATCAATATTTTCCAATATATGTATAATTTCATGTATTATGTCCGGAGCATTTTAACTATAATCTTGTCCTTTGTTATCTGATTCCCCCCTATCCCCTTCCCTATTTTAAATCATTATGCGGTTTTGGTTTTTTGTTTTTTTTGGTTGTTTTTATTTGTCCCGTTGTGGGTGTTCTGTTCACTTGCCCCATTGTAATATGGCCGCCGGGGTCATAAGCGCCGCGCATGCGCGCCTACTGCTCCTCTGTGTGACGTGCCCAGCCGGTGTCGGGTGCCGGACCACATGGGCCCGCGTGTTTCCGGCCGCGTCAGCGGTGGGAGGTACCTCTGCAGTGCAGCGGCGGGCGGCGTGTCCGCGGCACTTCCGGCGGACATATATAAAAATGTGCACCATGCATTTACTGATTACGCCCCCTGAGGAAGGAGCCCTAGAGCTCCAAAATGCGAGTCGGGGAGACGAGCAGCCCGCCCGGTCATCCTGAACCTCCAGTGAGGTAATATTATTGCGGGAAAGTAACCCTTTTAGGGTACTTTGGGCGTATGTGTGATAGTGCTGGGAATCTTCCCTATATTCCCATAGTGTGCTCTAGCAATAAAGATGATTCTGCCTTGTGGCAGTATTTAAATGGGATTTGATTGCTTAATCTATAGAGCACGTATGGGGAATAGATACGGGCACTATTTTTCCCATTTTTGTTATTATACACGGATTCAACATGCGCAGCCAGTCCAATATATAGGACAGTCCATCTTTACCCCCTAATCATTGATAAAGTCCTTTTAGACGTACTATTTATCGCCTCACTCTTTGGTATTTTGAATATGAGTAATGGTTTATTTTGTAACGGGGTTTGACTGTGGCTAGACTGCTCGTTTTATATTTTTGCACTATTTGCACTTTGGTTGCTATTTTGCACATGTCCTCCAGTTGTCCTTTTCTGTCTATTATCTAATAAAGACGCTTTATACTTTAACATTGTGGATCTATGGTCGCATTTTTTCTGTGGTTTTCCACATTCCCTACATACAGACATTAGAGGCAGGCGGAGGGGCTGGGGCAGGAGCCAAAGACCCTGCCCACAGTCTCGCTCCAATGCACCAAAATCTGATTACCCAAAAAATTCAAATTTGGATTTAAGAACAACCACAACATGGATTTCTTCACTAATGGTACTGACTTAATGTGTATAACAGCTCCATTATAACCATATCTTTACTTTACATTACTTAATCATCCTGAGAGGTCCTCTTTAAGGTTTACAATTTTCTGTCAGCAGAGCTGTATGAGTATTTTTTGCATAAGAAAATTTTCATTGGTATTATTTTGAACTACATTGAAGTTTTTCTATGTTTTGCTTTTTTTGAGCACAAAATACTTAAAAAAATATCCTTTTATATTTTTCTGAAGACTTGATTGCATGAGGAAAAGCTCTAATTTTTATTGTTATCATTTTTGAGTATATGAGAATTTTTTTAAATTCACTTTTTGTTGTATGCATGAACAAAAACCAGCAAGCATGATTTTTTTTATTTAGTTTATTTTTATATGTACTGTACAACTTACATATTAACTTTATTTTTGCATTTCAACTTTTGCACAAAACATTACTTATTTTTGGTCGTCATATTGTTAGTGCCTTAACTTTTTCATTTTTTCTGAGTACAGAGCTGTATGAGAGCATTTTTTTACAACAAACTGTGGTTTTAACTGGTAATAATGGGATACATATGATTTTATCATTTTATTGCGAGTTATGATGAACACAAACATCAAGTCTGTCATAGTTAAGTATGGTTGGAAAAAATTAAAATGCCCATCAAATTCAACTAAGGGAAGAGGCACAGGCACAAGCCCCATGCATAATCCTAAATTGCTCCAAAAGAGCTAACCTTTCCCTCCTGATCACAATTGGCAATCAACTGGATCAAACATTTGGATAAGAACATTACATAATTACATAAACACTTATATTATCTTTTAGAAAGATATACAAGCTTTTTTAAGCCATCAGCAGCTCATGTTGTGACCAGATTTTAATGTGAACTATTCCATAGAGTAATAGTTCTTATAAAGAAGGTTTGTCTCCTCTGGAGATTGAAGCTCTCTCTCTATAGGTGCAGGGAGTGCCCTCTTGTGTTTTGAGGGAGTTTTACATGAAATAACTTTTGACCATACTTTTTATATGGGCCATTTATGTACTTGTACAAGTGAGGCATATCCCCCCTTTAGACTTCTCTACTCAAGGTTAAATAAATGACATTATTTTAATCTTTACTTATAACTAAGATATTTCATACCCATCATCATTTTATGGCTCTATTTTATTTTTTTTTTGTAAATCCAGGGTATCCTTACTATGAGCTAGTGCCCAAAACTGGATTGCATATTCAAGATGTAGTTGCACTAATGCTTTGTAAAGTGGTAGTGTAACATTTCTTTGTGGCGAGTCCATCCATGCCTCTTTTAATATCCTGCTCCTCTTCTTCCTCTTAGAAGCAGATGATTGACATTGGATGTTGTTATTTAGTCTGTGATGTATCCACATCATTCTCTACAAGTGATTCTCCCAGGTTTAGTCCCACGGCCTAGAACATTTAATGCCCACATATTATTAGTGCCCAGGTGCAAAACTTTACATTTATCCATAGTAAAACTCATCTGCCATGTGATGGCCAAAAGCACAGTTTTTCCAATTCAGCATGTAACCAATGACAATTTTCTGTAAACTGTACTATACTAATTAACTTGTAGTCCTCTGCAAAACAGAAACACTGCTATTAATCCCATCTTCTATATAATTAATAAGTTGAAAAAATTTGGGGGTTTACACCACTTATAACTGGAGTCAATTCAGAGGAGCAGTCATTCATAACAACTGTTTGAGTGTGGTTTTTGGGTTAATTTTTGATCCAATTGTAAACCTTCTTCTCTAGGTTTACGTACCTTAATGCGCCCATATTGCATCTTTGTGGGACAGTGTCAAATGCCCTTGCAAAAGTCAAAAACATATCAACAACTACACCTCTCTCAATGTTTCTACTTACCGCTTCATAAAAACTTGTCAGGTTAATTTGTTAATCTCTGTCCATTGTAAAATCATGCTTGTTATCACTTATAATAATATTTTTTTCTACCACATACTTGTAGATCGTCAGTTACAAACCTTGTGAACATATGTGCCATAATGGATATTAAGCTTACAAATCTATAATTACCTCGAAATTATCTGCTCCCTTTTTGAAAACTAACACAATATGCACCTGTAGCAACACAGGTGTTTCAACTGACAAAATAAGTTAATTTTTATTAATGTATCAAATTATCATTATGAAAGTACATTAAAAATCCATACTCATCAAATTCAACTACTGCTAATCTGGTCATTAAAAAAACACTAAACTCACCTCTCCAATTGTCTATTTTACCTGCCACCATGTTAGGCATCGGGATTCTCCCTCTGCCCAAGGTAGATCACAAACCTTATCTCCCTCTGTGGTCCCCCATTCAGCTTCGACCGCAGTGGGTGCTGATCAATAGAGATGTCAGTCTCATCGTCTTGCTCAGACCCGTGCTGTGTGCTTTGTTACTGCTGGTTCTCCAGCTTCAGCTATAGTAATAACTAGCAATAGGCAGTGGTGAACAGACGTTCCTGAGGCTAAGTCCGGGAATCACCCTACTGGGCATGCTCGTGAGGTGGCGACCTCTCATTGGTGGTCAGTCGTCAGCTTCTCTGGTGTTGTGGCAGTCCTGGATTGATTCACGAGCAAGGTTCTGTCCGACTGGACTTAAGTGCAGTCTATAAAAGGGTCTTTAGGGTGCCCGTCAGTGCGCTAAGATCATTTCCGGTCATGTGTGTGTGGAGACTGTTGGCGGGTGTGAATGTCTAGCTTTTCTTAGAGAGGTAGGTTTTTCCTTGGCTTGGCCTAGCGCCTGTCTCGGCCACATGTGTTTTTAGCACGGGTCAGTTATGGAGCACAGTCAAATCCATGTGCTTTAACCCTTTTGTTTTGGGTATAGCACACACCTCTTTTGGTGCCGCTCATTGGTTAGCTGAGCTTGGTACTCTTATTTTTGCGCCACTCAGTGGAGCTGAATTAGTTAGTTTATTTTCGTTGCCACTCGGCGGTTAGCTGAGCTGGTATTCCTCAGCCAGTGCTCACCCCTCTGAGAAGTTATCAGAGTGGGGTAATCTGCACTCAGTCCACACAGGGCGATGTTTTACCCCATGTGTTCTTTGGTTATAAATTCCTTTTTGAAAATATGTGCCAAATTATCTTTGTACCAGTTGCTTGGTACAGTATGAGTCACCAGAAAGTGACTCTAGTGAACTGTAGAGTAGCCAAGCAATAACTGTTATTCCCTTAACATTCCGGGCCAAAGGCTTTGTTCAGATTTAATTTAGCCTCACAAACACTAACTGAGTATTAACTGACATATTAAGAGCACTGGGTTTGAATCCATTTGTTACTCTTTTTCTTTGTTATACACAAAACTGAAAAACTGATTTATTAATTCTCCTCTTGATCCTGTGCAGACTTTGGTGGGTTTTTTTTGGATTAATACAATTCTTGGGATTTGTTTTGCTTTCCCTGGATATTTGATATTCATTTTGTACTTTAGTTGATTAGAATAATTTTTTGAAGATTCTTTTAAGGTTTGAATTTTTCAAACACTCTAGCTGACCCCTCACATTTATATATTCTAGTGCCTCTTTTTCATTAGTAATTGCTTTCCTAACAATAGGGGTAAGTAATGTGAGGTTTAATATTTGTCTTCTATACTTGTTACCAATAGAAATATATTCTGCTGACCAATGAATATAGATGTAAAGCACTCCCATTTAATTATATCACTATATGATAGTTGCTGCTCTCAACTGCAGCCTTCAACCTGGAAAAAATTGGCCTTTTTGCCCTCTCTACCCAAATAAGTTTTTCCTACTGTAAGCAAAATTAAATGATATTGTCGTCACTTAAATCCAAGGTTTTTGCAAACAGTGACTAGGGATGAGCGATATTGCCCAATATCGTATCGGAATTCCGATTTCCGATATCGGAAAATATCGGATATCGGAATTTCCGATTTCCGATATAAATGCAAGTCAATGGGAGAAAAAAATCGGAATTACAAAATGACCACTACAGTGCTATATAATGGATAAAATGGAGGAGAAACATCTCAGGATAATGGGGAAGGAGTTTGCAGAGGCAGAGGAGCAAAAAAATCACTAGAAAAATGCACAGAGCGAAAGCTGTAGCAGGAAAACTGGTCGCCATCTTCTTAACAGCGGTGTTTTTTCTTTGGGTTAGGATTAGTTGGGGTAGGGTTAGGGTTTATGGTTAGTAGGGTAAGGGTTAGGGGTTAGGGTTAGTAGGGTTAGGGTTAAAGTTAGGGTTAGGGTAAGGGCTAGGGTTAGTTAGGGTTAGGGTTATGCTTATGGTTAGTAGGGTTAGGGGTTAGGGTTATTAGGGTTAGGGTTAGGGGTTATAGTTATGGTTAGTAGGGTTAGGGGTTAGGGTTAGTAGGGTTAGGGGTTAGGATTAGTAGGGTTATGGTTAGGGGTTAGGGTTAGTAGGGTTAGGGGTTAGGATTAGTAGGGTTATGGTTAGAGGTTAGGGTTTAAGTTTAGGGTTAGGGTTAGTGGTTAGGGTTAGCTAGGGTTAGGGTTAGGGTAAGGGCTAGGGTTAGTTAGGGTTAGGGTTATGCTTATGGTTAGTAGGGTTAGGGGTTAGGGTTATTAGGGTTAGGGTTAGGGGTTATAGTCATGGTTAGTAGGGTTAGGGGTTAGGGTTAGTAGGGTTAGGGGTTAGGATTAGTAGGGTTATGGTTAGTAGGGTTAGGGGTTAGGATTAGTAGGGTTATGGTTAGGGGTTAGGGTTTAAGTTTAGGGTTAGGGTTAGTGGTTAGGGTTAGCTAGGGTTAGGGTTAGTGGTAAGGGTTAGGGGTTAGGGTTAGTAGGGTTAGGGTTTAGGGTTGTGCTTATGGTTGGTAGGGTTAGGGTTAGGGGTTAGTAGGGTTAGGGTTATGCTTATGGTTAGCAGAGTTAGGGTTTAGGGTTAGTAGGGTTAGGGGTTAGCGGTTATGGTTAGTTAGGGTTAATGGTAAGGGTTAGGGGTTAGGGATAGTTAGGGTTAGGGTGAGTGATTTTACATTATAAAATTAAAACTGCCGGTGGTGGTGTCAATATGCCCTTGTTCTGACATGTCCGCATTCAGCTCACCTTGCTTTGCAGGGTGTTTCCAGGAGCACCACGTGGAGGAACAGATACACTCCCTTTAAACCATGCTTAGTCTTCTTCTGCTGATTATATTACTGTTATTCAGTAAGTCTGCATATTGATATTCTGCTTTTGATTCATGTACATTTGCTCCTACTGCTTACTAAACCTCCGTCTATGGTTATTCTGCTATTGGCTGGTCGCAGAATGTCCTAATCCCAGAGGAAATACACAGAAGTAACAGTAGGCACAGGAACTTGAGAGAACCAGCTGGTGAGTCTGGAACCCGTATAGGCAGCAGAAATCAGCATAAGAGCCAATGGAACTAACAGGCACCAGCTGACGTTACCGGAGCCCGTTAACTAAGCAGGCGGTACCTGTGCCAGAATGCACTACCAAGGACCAGCAGACGTTACTGGAACTCGGATAGCACAAAGGAGGAACCTAAGCCATTGAATCTACTGAGAACCAGCTGACGTTACTGGAACCCAGATAAGCAGCAGAAGGTAAAATTGCCAGTAGCTGTACTGGGCACAGCTGACATTACTGTAGCCCAGATACCACAATGTAGTAGTGATATAAGCCAAAACCACTGCCGAGAAACTGAAAAAAACCCCACAAAGACGCAAGTTCAAGAGCAAAAAGACAGGAGTCCGGGGACATCTCCATCTGTCTTCTTGTCTTGGGTCTTCTGCATCTGTCTTCCTGTCTTGGGTCTTCTGCATCTGTCTTCCTGTCTTGGGTCTTCTACCGGAATAATGTCTTCTCAGCAGAAGGTGCAAGAGCCACATTTGCCCCCGCAACCCGGACACAGTCTTCTTTACTCCGCAGTCGCAGCAGGGGAGGAGCAGGGCCTACTGGCACTGTCGAGACCAGCCTTGAGCGCCAGGTCCCGGAGTCCACGTAGGGGGCTCCTACACTGCCGACCCCACGGATAACAGCAAACTGAGCCGGAATGATGTACAGTGGGGGCGTGGAACAGTGCCGTGGACACAACCGGGTAATGGCGAGCGTTGTCGAAACACGGTTTGGAGCAGGAGGTACCCGATGCTGGAACTCGGTTTACCCCTCGGTGGAGGCACCTGTGTCCGCACTTCACTGCCATGAAACAGCCAGCGTGACTGAATCCCGCCTCTTGTGCTTCTGCCTATAGGTGTTTGGCATCTGTTGTCCTTTTTTCCACTTTGGTCTAACGAGGTACAGCTGGCGGTACTGTTGCCCAGAAACACGGCATGCTGTGAAATCAGCAGTCATGGAAATGGGCACTTGCTGGCGGTACTAGAGCCCAGAAACACGGCATGCTGTGAAAGTGGCAGTCCCAGAAATGGGCACTAGCTGGCGGTACTAGAGCCCAGAAACACGGCATGCTGTGAAAGTGGCAGTCACAGAAATGGGCATTATCTGGCGGTATTAGAGCCCAGAAACATAGCATGCTGTGAAATCAGCAGTCACGGAAATGGGCACTAGCTGATGGCACTAGAGCCTATGGAAAACAGTATGAGGTGAAAGAGTCAGTCACAGAACCAAGTGCTAGATATTGGTAGTAGAGGCCAGAGCACGGGCATAACAGATGATGCTGTGTGCAACATAGGCACATGACAGAGCATGCATACTGCTACCAACCATGCATGTAACCTGTCTACTCTGGCCCAGGGCAGCAAAAGTCACCAGAAATCCAGGCCTGGATCATTTTTACGAATGTAAGCCGGTCCACATTTGCAGCGGATAGTCTGGTACGTTGGTCTGTTAGTACATTGCCAGCTGCACTAAAGACGCGTTCAGAAATCACACTGGCACCAGGACAAGCCAGGACCTCCAAGGCATACTGGCTAAGCTCGGGCCATGTATCCAACTTGGAGACCCAAAACTTGAAGGGGGCAGATCCATCCTGAAGCACACTGACAGGGGTGGAGAGGTATTGTGCCACCATGTCACGGTAACGTCGCCTCCTAGTGCGTTGCACTGTCTGTGCTGATGGTGCCCGAATTGTTTGCGGGTTCAGAAACCATTGGAACAGGTTGGGTATAATGAACCTGCCAGTAACAGATGTACTGCTTCTGCTACCGGCTTCTGAATGGATTCCACTGGGCCCAGGATGCACTGAGGTGCCTGCTAGTGCACGCGCATCACTGCTATGCGGTGGAAAAGAGTACATGAGTGAATTAACCAGTGCGTCTTGGTACTCCTGCATTTTACGCGCCAGGTATAACGGTGTAATTAGGCTTTGAAGGCTGTCCCGGTAACGTGGATCTAAGAGGGTGGCCACCCAGTAGTCATTTGTGTGGAGAATACGAGCCACGCGTGGGTCGTTTCTCAGTCACTGCAGCATGAAGTCACTCGTGCTGAAGGCTGCCAACTGGCCATGCATCGCTGTCACCAGCTGGAGGAATGTGCTCTGGCTGCTCTGCATCACCCCATTCACGCGCTATCTGGTGACTACTAGTAGAGCGCTGTGTACTTTCCTCCTCTGGCTCATCCTCATAGTCCTCCTCATCCTCCTCGCTTGCTGTGTCCTGCCTGGACCTCTGTGAGGCACCCACAGAGCTTTGTACCAACCGGGCCGATGAAGATTGCCTGGTTGGTGCAAGTGTCTCATACTCCTCCTGAGAAACCTCATCCCTTAGTCCTTTAATTGATGATTCTATAAGGCATATAAGGGGAATATTAAGCTGAGTAGGGCAGCATCTGCGCTCACCATCAGAGTGGAGTCCTCGAAGCACTTCAAAATGGTGCATATGTCCTTCATGGATTCTCACTCTGTGGTTAAAGTGGGAGGGCTGAGATGTGTATCGCTTACTTTGTGCCTGATGCAGCTGCAATTCCATAATTGCTGGTTGCTGCTCACACAACCTCCGCAGCATATGCAAAGTCGAATTCCACCTGATGGGGAGGTCAACAATGATGCGATGCTCGGGCAGGCCCAATCTGCGCTGCATGGCTGAAAGGCGCGATGCAGCCATGCTTGAACGCCACAAATGAGAGCACTCATATCTGACTTTGTGCAGCAGCTCCTCAAGGTCAGGATAGTTCCTAAGGAAACTCTGCACCACCAAGTTTAGGACATGGGCAAGGCATGGAATGTGAGTCAGACCACCTAGGCCCAGAGCCGCGACCAGGTTTCGGCCATTGTCACACACCTCCATACCTGGCTGGAGGTTGAGCGGCGCAAGCCACATGTCGCTCTGCTCCTTGAGCATGTTGCACAGTTCGGTTGCAGTGTGGCTAACATCACCCAGATAAACCAATTTCAACACAGCCTGTTGATGTTTGGCCGATGCAGTGCTGAAATCGGTTGTGGTACGTCTGGGTGCAGGCGAGTCTGACGAGGAGTATGAGGAGTCAATTTGTACGGAGAAGAGGCCTGCAATCCGTGGAGTTGGCACGACCCGCGCACTTGCACTGTCTACTTCAGTTCCAGGCTCAACTACATTTACCCAATGGGCGGTGATGGAAATGTAGCGTCCCTGGCCATGCTGACTGGTCCCACGTCGGTGGTCAGATGGACCTTGCTGCTAACTGCATTTTGTAGCGCATGCTTAATTTTACGCTCCACATGCTGTTGCACGGTGGGGACGGCTTGCCTGCTGAAGTAGAAGTGGCTGGGAACGCTGTATTGTGGCATTGCAAACCCCATCATATCGATAAAGGCTGGCTTGCTCACCAGCCAGAATGGTAGCATTTCCACTGCAAGCAGTTTGGAAATGCGAGAAATCATGCCCTGTGCTCGTGGGAGGTTTGCAGAGTACGGGTGCCTTTTCTCCCACACCTGTGTGACAGATGGCTGCACACTGGATTGGGAGTGTGAGGATGCCAGCGATTGGGATGCTGATGCTGACAAAGTACAGACAGTGTTCCGCCGTACAACACTGCCTGCATATGCACCCTGGCATTCTGGCGAGGAAGCGGGAGCAGCTGTTTGCGAGCTGGAGGAAGAGGTGGCCACTGTGGCTGAAGAGGTGGAAGGTGGGGACCAGCTGCAGGTGGCGAATCATCTTGGGAGTGATGCTGTCACTCCACAGGGTGCCTTTTCCTGACATGCATCAACATATTGGTGGTATTAAGGTTGCTGACGTTCTTCCCTCTCCGCACAGTGTGTCGACAAAGCTTGCATCTGACTACTGTAACGTCATCTGCAACTTGGTCGAAATAGGCCCATGCACCACAACTCTTGGGCGCACCCCTTATGCTTTTTAAAAGAGCCCTGCTTCTAACAGGTGCTGAAGTTGAGGGAGCCGACAACCAATTTTTCCCTCTTCCTCTCCCATGTGGACAGCCACGCTGTGCCTCACCAGCAAGCTCTTCCTCTGAGCTATCCCCACTTGCTTGCTGCCCCTCATCATGCCATGATGGGTCAAGGACCTCGTCATCCAATACACTTTCGTCAGCAGAAACTGGCAGCTGAGTTTCATCATTATCTGCTGACTGGGGTCTGGTCACTGTGGGCACTGACCCACCCTCCACTTCTTCCTCAAGACGCACACAGTGGTTGCGCATCTGTGCACACTACCTCTTCTTCAGCTGCAGGAATGCTGTCTGGCTGGCACACAGATTCCAAGCCAACAGATTCTGAGAAGAGGATTAAGGTTGGCTCCTGGCCCTCTGAATGTCTGGGCAATTTAGAGGGTGGTGAAGAAGCAGATGGGTGCTGCTCTTCAGTGGCCTGACCCGATGTGGTGGAGAGGTGCTGGGAGGATGCTGCGCTCATTGAGGTGGATGCCTCAGCTGCCATCCAACCAACAACGGTTTCTACTTGATCCTCTCTTATCAGCCTATGGCCCTGCGCTCCTAACAAGCTGCGCATAAATGACTCCTGCCGGGTGAAAGTAGGTGCTGAGTGACTTGGGCCTGCTGCTTACTCTGGATGTGCACCATGTCTAGCTGCTGATGCACCTCTTCCGAGGCCACCGCGGGGACGTCCTTACTCCCTGCCTTCTTCATCTCTATCGATGGTTTCAGAACAGCAAGAAAGTAATTATTAGGGATTAGTGTGCTTATTCCTGTAGGACTACAAACAGGTATAAGAAACACTAATGGCACTGTATGATGGTGTGTCTGCTACACTTTATCTGAATCTAGTGTGGCCTACACAAAGAGTAACGTGTGTTTGTGTACACGTTATGGTCGGATGTCACAGCACAGTAAATGACACTGCTGTGATACCAAAAAAAAAAGGATTCTCCGGGACTGGGCCAGGTGCTGTGTGGCACCAGCCACAGAGGTTGTTTGGGCCCTCACAGTACAGTCCCTATATAGTGTTTAACTTTAACCTCAATAGATGCTTTGAGGTAAATTAACACTTATATGGGCACTGAGAGTGAATTTACTGGTGAAAAACTTTGGGGTGCACGATAGAACAGGCCGCACTAGGGGTCCTGCAGTCTGATGTGACTCTAAAGACTGACCTAGTGGGTGCAGCACTCCACAAAAAATAGCACACAGGTGGCTTACACAGCGGAGGTTACTAACTGTGCAAAGCACACCAGGGAACAGGGGGTGGTTTGGGTCCCTCACAGCACAATCCCTATATAGTGTTTAACTTTAACCTCAATAGATGCTGTGAGGTAAAGTAACACTTATAGGGGCACTGAGAGTGAATTTACTGGTGAAAAATTTGGGGGTGTGCGATAGAACAGGCCGCACTAGGGGTCCTGCAGTCTGATGTGACTACAAAGACTGACCTAGTGGGTGCTGCACTCCCCCAAAAAAAGCACACAGGCGGTCTGCGCAGCGGAGGTGACTAAACTGTGCAAAGCGCACCTGAGCACCAGGAAAATTGAGGGATAAATGGGGCTAAGGGATTGGGGGGATTCAGGGGGGACCCCCTCACTGAAAAATCCCTATATAGTGTTCAACAAAATGTACTGGATGGTGAAGCTACACTTTTAGGAAAAAATAGGGGAAGGGGATTTAAGGGATGAAAAGAAAAGGCTGTAAAAAGGCAGTGAGACACACACCACACAGTGCTGCAGCAAGAGGAGCTGCAGCAGCTGCAGTGAATGTGCGCTGCACTGTCTCACTAAGCACCTCACTGAGAGCCTGCACAGCACAAAAAATGAAACTGAGCGGGGTCAGTGAGGAAAAAGACTGCTTCTGTAACACACAGGGGCTGCTACAGTCGCTGAAAAGCAATTTCTATCTCTATTAGATCCGAGATCTCTCCCTATCTCCAACAGCAATCTATCCCTATCTGCTTTCACAGTAGAGTGAGGCTTAAATGGCAGGCGCAGCCTTTTATACTGCCTGATCACACCATCCAGCCAGCCAATCGCAGCGCAGCTCCTAGCTAGCAAGTTTGGACGCCTCCTACCAAGCTTAGGGGAGTTACACAATGTTCTCAGCAATTTTTCAGCTCCTGATTGGCTCCACGGAGTGCTCAGAGGATGAAGGATTATGGCATTTCCGATGTGAAAAAAATATCGGAATCGGAATTCCGATTTCGCAAATATGGGGCCGATTTCCAATATTTCAATATCTGAAAGCTCATCCCTAACAGTGACATTTATAACAAGCTCTGCATTGTTAAGGTACTTGTGACGTTATAGCGATATTGCTAGCGATATCGCTATGTCTGATACTTACCTACGACCCGCTCCCCCGCTGGTTATCGCTGATCGCGCGAGAACGTTCATGACCGCTTCTCGTCGTTAGCTTCCTGCGGCACTTCCTGTGGAGAGACGAGCGACATGTGGACGCGGGCGGGAGGACGCAGGATCGCCTAGTGTGACAGGTAAGTAGCGACCCCCGTCCCCAGCTATGTCACTGGTGAGATCTGCCTGTGTGGCAGCTCACTAGCGACCACTTAGCGATGTACCAGCGATCCTGACAGCGTCATATCGCTGTTCGGGATCGCTGGTACATCGCTAAGTGTGACAGTACCTTTAGAAAAGACCAAATCCATTAGTGCATTGTCTTTTATTGTATTTTCTTCAAACTGTCCCATAGAATTATCTTGCAACAAGTTAAGGGATTTTCTCCCATGCAGCTGAAGGAGAACCATGACCCAGTAAGTATCTGGGTAGTTAAAATCTCCCATAACATCTATTATATCTGCAGCCTACACCCTCTGATTATGCAGCTAATCTTTCTTTTCAAATAATTTTATTGGTTTTCAGTAATTAAACAGGGTAAGGGAAGGAAGGTAGGAAGGGAGGAAAGGGAATGGGAAGTAAAGAACCTTGTACAGGTACGGAAAAAATTTAAAACTAGAGAACCCACAAATAGGCATTAAATAGCATATAGAAAATAAGAACAAAAAAGGAAAAAAAAAATCTCCAATCCTTATTATGGGGTAACATTCTTGGAAGGAGATACAACATCCCGGTACTACAATGGCCATGTTTAGGCCTCAAAATATAATACCTCTTAATAGGTCTATTTGAAATGGAATTTGTTGTTCCAAGTCTTCAATTTTTTTGTATATTTGTGGATGCGATTGTTGTTAATCGCAAATCTGAGTTCTAAATCACTATGTTGGCCTATTTTATCAAGTACGTCCGAAAACTTAGGAACCCCGACTTTCATGCAGCTAATCTTTCAACTCCTCAATGATCTTGGAGGATCTATAGATTATACCTAAAACTACACTTACCTTTGTAATTTCCCATGTGAAGCTTTAACTTCTATTAACTTCCTCTACTATTGCCTCTGTTACTCACTTTCATATCACTCCTACGACCTTCTTCACATGTCATGATAATTATAGTACTGGAAATCCTGTACCAGACATATCTGTGTGTAAAATTATGAATAAAAAACACATTATACTTACCATAACACTTAATCCTGTGAAGCCTTTGCCCCTGTAAAAAAACCCCACAAAAATAAAAAACATTATTTCTCACCTGTCCAAAGTTGAAAGAATCAAGTGTGTTCCAAGCAGTATTCCATCTGTGTGACATTTGCTCAACAGCAGGAGTGGTGGCCTAAGGCGACTGCTTATGCTAAAGAGAAGGGGAGAATGACTCGCTGCAGCCTGAGTGGGCCCTTAAACAACGCTTACTTCAGTGAGATCATTTCAGTTCCTCGTGAGATTTCACTGTGGGATCTTAACTTGCTCTGGTTCCAGCAGACGCAGGAGTTTAGCTGTGTTAAGAGATGGCTCCTGCTGCAAATGGCACAGGCACAACTCTAGAGTCTGCCTTAACTGTGATTCAACTGTACATCATATTGCAGGAAAGCACTTTCAGTTTGAATGTACAATTATGACATTTTCCGGGAAGAGATTAAACATGCCCCCGAATACCTTATTAGTGCTTCAAACCAAGTTTAAATGAATATATGAAAATAGATGATTACTTAAAAGAAATCTGCAAGCAAGTTCATGTTATACAATCTGAGAGCAGCATGACAGAGACCCTATTCCAGCAATGTATCACTTACTGATCTACTTGGTGTAGTTTTGATAAAATCAATATTTTCTCTGCTGCAAATCTACCAGTTCTCTGAATGTCGCTCTATCTACAAATCTGCTCACACCATTGATTGGCAACTTTCTGTATACACTATACATTGGCAGAAAGATGCTATCTGTGGTGGGGCAGAGTTATATAGAGGAGTAGAAATACATGGCATGAGACAAGTAGTCCAATAGTAATAATCTTCTGCTGATAAAACAGTGATTTTACTTAAACTACAACAAGAAGCCCAGTATGTGACACATAGCTGGAATCAATGTATTTGGCCCTACATAATGCTGCGATCAGATTAAATAGCAAAAACATGCTGACACATTTATTTTTAGATCTTCTATGACTCCTGAAAAGCATAAGTTCTCTTGGCTAATCAGTAGTACAGAGTCAAGAAAAAAGCCTGCCTTTAGCTATATACTATATGTCACTTTCATCTCCCTAGGTGACACTTTAGGAGTCTGTTTGAATGGTGCAACAACCAATTAGTGTATAAGTTTTAGGACATTACCTAGATTTGTATAAAACGTTTTGAAGTATTCAAGCAAATTAGTACAAAATTTGGTAAATCTAGAATTATTATTTATTATTATAGTGCCATTTATTCCATGGCGCTTACATGTAAAAAGGGGTATGCATAATAAAAACGAGTAAAGTAATCTTAAACAATACAATTCACGACTGGTACAGGAGGAGAGAGGACCCTGCCCGCGAAGGCTCACAATCTCCCAGGGATGGGTGAGGATACAGTAGGCAAGGGTAGAGCTGGTCGTGCAGTGTCTTGGTCGATCAGTGGTTATTGCAGGTTGTAGGCTTGTCGGAAGAGGTAGGTCTTCAGGTTCTTTTTGAAGGTTTACATGGTAGGCGAGAGTCTGATATGTTGTGGTAGAGAGTTCCAGAGTAGGGGTGATGCGCGATTGTGGGAAGAGGAGATAAGAGGAGAGTGTAGAAGGAGATGTTTGGATCAGAGGTTGCGTGTAGGTAAGTACCTGGAGACAAGGTCAGAGATGTATGAAGGGGACAGGTTGTGGATGGTTTTGTATGCCATGGTTAGGGTTTTGAACTGGATTTTATTGGGTAATAGGGAATCAGTGCAGGGATTGACAGAGTGTAGGGGCCGGGGAATAGTGGGGGGACAGATGGATTAGTCAAACAGCAGAGTTTAGAATAGATTGAAGGTGTGCGAGAGTGTTAGAGAGGAGGCCACAGAGCTGGAGGTTGCAATATTCAATGCGAGAGATGATGAGGGCATGGACTAGGGTTTATTCAGATTCTTGGTTGAGGAATGTACGGATCCGTGATATATTTTTGAGTTGAAGTTGGCAGGAAGGGGAAAGGGCTTGGATATGTGGTTTGAAAGAGAGGTCAGTGTCAAGGATTACCCTGAGGCAGCTAGCTTGTGGGACTGGGGAGAGTGGGAAGCCATTTACTTTAATGGATAGGTCCACTGGGGGGGTTAAGTGAGATGAGGGAAAGATGATGAATTCTGTTTTGTCCATATTAAGTTTTAGAAATCTTGCGGAGAAGGATGAAATAGCAGACATACATTGTGGGATTCTGGTTAGTAGGGAGGTGATTCCCACAGACACATTTACTACCAGAGTAGCTCAAGAAGACATGATCTTTGGCTAAGACAAGACAGCTACTTTGAAATTAAAGCACCTTTCTTTTGGCCCTCAACAAACAATGGACCATTATTAAAAGTGTTAAGGGTAGGCAACAGACCATATTAAAGAGGACAATATGGGAGGTTCATAAGGCACCATATAAAGCTCAATAACAACAGTTATGGGACATACTTTGCATCTTTTAAATATACAGCAGGCTCTATTTCTGGTGTTTTGGTGTATTTTTCCTCTATTAAAGTGAATCAGCCAGATTTATATGTTGGTCTATATAAAATGGATATTGCACCGAGCTACAAGTCTGGGCTCCTGGCAGCTAGAAAAATGCAAAAATGTTTTATTTGGCTACTAGAAATGCTGAAAGAATGCACCCAAAAAATGTTTTAGTAGCTCAGCGTACACATGAGAAGGCCTTTCCCCCATCTAGTTTGTGTCACAACACCAGTTAGGGCAGTGATTGTGTGATGCTGAATCACTTCTCATGGACAAGCCAAGAGTGAAGGTAGTCAAGTAGTTTGAGGTCAAGGGCCAGGAAAGTATGTCATAAATAGAGGGAACAGACAAAGGCATAGTCAGGTCACAATCCAGAGTCAGAATTCCAAGGTGAGACTGTGTCAAGTCAAAAGGGGTATTACAAATGGTTAGTCAGTATTCAGTGTCTGGCAACAAAAGATCAGAATCTCTGAGTTCAGAGCACAAAGCACAGAGAAAACAACACACTGAGCTGAAAGCTATGGCTGGTAGCTACCTGGGACTGACAGCTTAGTTAAATAGCTAGGTAGTCACTAAGAACAGGGAACACCTGAAGTAAGCTCCGCACCTCCCAGTCTCAGATTGGGTGACTAATCTGTCAGTTAAAATACCGATAGCTCAGCATATCCCTGCACTAGACTGGATGACTGAGTTGTCTATCAAAATACTGACAACTCAGCATGCCCCTGGAAAACATTGGATGACTGAGCAGTCACTCACTGCATCCTAGACATGCTGTGCAGTGGAATCGTGACAGATTGACAGACTGATGTGAATGCACATATATCTACCAGCCTGTGACTGCTGAGAGGGTGGAGGAAAGTAGGTAGACACAGGAAGTGGTCTCCTTGTGAATTTACCAGACTAAAACAGTATGTCTTCTTTCAGGGACCATAGTGTTTTTCCTTGAATCCACTTTTCAAGTATTACTGCTTTAAAAGCCTCTCCTCATCCAATAATTATTTTTTTAATCCAGAGCAGTATACACAAATATAACCAGTTATTTTATAGAATATTCAAATTAATTTACTATGATTGCCATGTACGGAATTAGCAATGTGTTCCCTAGTCAGGTGGCACAGAGGTTTTAGTTTGTTTTCCCTTAGATTAATATGAGTAAGAATTATGATAGGCTGAACATGATGGATTTGTGCGTATGTCATGTAATCATATAAATAGGTAACTAAGATGAGGTATAAACAAACATGTAGACAGTGTTTACACACTCATCTCACTGCTGCTCCGCTCTGTAAAATGCTGCTGCTTTCTGAATTATGGATAACCAAAAAAGTGCACTCAGCAAGCACCATTAGGCTCTACAACACAGGAGGAGGATGCTGTTCTGGAGGGAAACATAGAATCATAGAATCATAGAATCGTAGAGTTGGAAGGGACCTCCTGGGCCATCTGGTCCAACCCCCTGCTCAAAGCAGGATTTGCTAAATCATAAAATGTTTACATGTCTAATAGCGAGTGGGGAGTGCTAGGAAAATGCAACATTCTGAAACCCTTGTAGTGACATATAACAGTCATTGGGAAATGTACTTTCAATGTCACATGAGAGCGCTTCAGTTGTAAAACCATTGCCTGTGCTATTTGACTAGGGTTTCATTTTATTGTTTAAAGTTGTGAAACAAAAATGCTTAAATAGACTCGGTCGCCTTTCTTATCTATTATATTAAATGGTTTACAGAGGCATGGCATTCATGGCTGCCTTTCTTTCAAAACTAAATACAGTAGTTAAATAAGGATTTAATTGCATTAACAACTGATGGTCAACTGAGGTTTTTCTCTAGTGAACTGCAGGTCATTACAGTAGATGTGACTCACTACTAACCAAGGCGAAAGGAATAATGTATGGGTGAAAGGTCTAAGTGACCTTTCCTCTGAAATCTTTGTACTACCTTGTTCATATTCATCTGGTGTAGTATGAGTATGAATGAAAGACAAGGAACAGGTTACTATGCATATGCACTAGGTTGAGTCATTGAGTAGTACAGTAACATGAATATGTCTGATAAAAAGTATCACAGTAGACATTGACTTTGGACATATTGTTTGTATGCAACTAAGCTATTCAGGGGCAGCACATATTTGATTTTTCCCAGATTTTTTGACCTTTCCCGCATTAGGATGTGAATTACGTAGCTAGCATCAGACTCTATAAGCCGCAGCTGGAGCTAACTTCCGTCTGAATCTGTTAATCATTTAAACACCGTTGTCAATCTCTGACAGCAATATTATAATGCCCATGCGCTCTGACTCCAATCAACCCACAACAAGTTCTCGGTCTTCTGAAGATCCTTATCTATACAGGTTGAGCTTCATAGAAGACCAAGATCTTCACCAGTAAAAGCAATCAAACAATTGGGTTCAAGTCCTCTAGGAGGAATAACAGTTTTTAAAAATATAAAAAAAAATCAAATTCAAATCTCCCCTCTTTTCCCCACTAGAAATAAAGAACATAGAAATACTTGGTATTGATACATAAAAGTCCAATCTACTAAAAAATAAAATTAACCTGATCTGTAAATATAAAAAGAGAAAAAAAAATTCAAAGGAATCATAGAATCATAGAATCGTAGAGTTGGAAGGGACCTCCTGGGCCATCTGGTCCAACCCCCTGCTCAAAGCAGGATTCGCTAAATCATCCCAGTCAGATGTCTGTCCAGCCTCAGTTTGAAGACTTCCATTGAAGGAGAACTCACCACTTCTCGTGGCAGCTTGTTCCACTCACTGATCACTCTAACTGTCAAAAAGTTTTTTCTAATATCTAATCTGTGTCTCCTCCCATTCAGTTTCATCCCATTGCTTCTAGTCTTTCCTTGTGCAAATGAGAATAAAGTTGATCCTTCTACAATGTGACAGCCCTTTAGATATTTGTAGACAGCTATTAAGTCTCCTCTCAGTCTTCTCTTTTGCAAACTAAACAATCCCAGATCCTGCAACCTTTCCTCATAAGACAGGGTTTGCAGATGGGTCACCATTCTGGTTGCTCTTTTCTGAACTTGCTCCAGTTTGTTGATGTCTTTTTTAAAATGTGGTGCCCAAAACTGGACATAATATTCCAGATGAGGTCTGACCAAAGAGGAGTAGAGGGAAATAATGACTTCACGTGATCTAGACTGTATGCTTCTGTTAATACATCCTAGAATTGCATTTGCCTTTTTTGCTGCTGCATCACACTGTTGACTCATCACTGTGATCTATTAGTATACCCAAGTCTTTTTCACATGTGCTCTTGCTTATGCCTATTCCTCCCATTCTGTATATGCTTTTTCATTTTTATTGCTCAGATGTAGTACTTTGCATTTTTCCCTGTTAAAAACCATTCTGTTAGTTGCTGCCCACTTCTCCAGTTTATTTATATATTTTTGAATCCTCTCTCTCTCTTCTCTAGTATTAGCTATCCCTCCTAGCTTTGTGTTATCAGCAAATTTAATCAGTTTACCCTCAATTCCTTCATCTAAATCATTGATAAAGATGTTGAACAATACAGGGCCCAGGACAGAGCCCTGTGGTACCCCACTTGAGACATTCTTCCCACTGGATGTGCAGCCATTTACGACCACTCTTTGGGTCCGATCACTAAGCCAGTTATGAATCCACCTAACAGTTGCAAGTATTGTGTTGTGTGGTCACCTCATCTTCCTAAAAAATGTAATAATAAGCAATCAAAGCATTGCATGTACATGAAACTGGTATAAATAAAAATGTCAGGTCATTGCAATAAAAAACAAGCCCTCATTGAGCCCAATAAAAATGTAAAGTGTTTATTAAAATGGCCCCATGAAGCAAGATAAAAGTACAATATTTTGACTTTTTTCACCACTTATGGTGCTTTAACCGCTTTCTGGCATCGGGCATACAGTTGTGGCCAAAAGTATTGAGACCCCTGCAATTCTGTCAGATAATACTCAGTTTCTTCCTGAAAATGATTGCAAACACAAATTCTTTGGTATTATTATCTTCATTTAATTTGTCTTAAATGAAAAAAACACAAAAAAAATTGTCCTAAAGCCAAATTGGATATAATTCCACACCAAACATAAAAAAGAGGGTGGACAAAAGTATTGGCACTGTTCGAAAAATCATGTGATGCTTCTCTAATTTGTGTAATTAACAGCACCTGTAGCTTACCTGTGGCACCTAACAGGTGTTGGCAATAACTAAATCACACTTGCAGCCAGTTGACATGGATTAAAGTTGACTCAACCTCTGTCCTGTGTCCTTGTGTGTACCACATTGAGCATGGAGAAAAGAAAGAAGACCAAAGAACTCTCTGAGGACTTGAGAAACCAAATTGTGAGGAAGCATGAGCAATCTCAAGGCTACAAGTCCATCTCCAAAGACCTGAATGTTCCTGTGTCTACCGTGCGCAGTGTCATCAAGAAGTTTAAAGCCCATGGCACTGTGGCTAACCTCCCTAGATGTGGATGGAAAAGAAAAATTGACAAGAGATTTCAACACAAGATTGTGCAGATGTTGGATAAAGAACCTCGACTAACATCCAAACAAGTTCAAGCTGCCCTGCAGTGTGAGAGTACAACAGTGTCAACCCGTACCATCCGTCGGCGTCTGAATGAAAAGGGACTGTATGGTGGGAGACCCAGGAAGACCCCACTTCTTACCACGAGACATAAAAAAGCCAGGCTGGAGTTTGCCAAAACTTACCTGGAAAAGCCTAAAACGTTTTGGAAGAATGTTCTCTGGTCAGATGAGACAAAAGTAGAGCTTTTTGGTCAAAGGCATCAACATAGAGTTTACAGGAGAAAAAAAGGCATTCAAAGAAAAGAACACGGTCCCTACAGTCAAACATGGCGGAGGTTCCCTGATGTTTTGGGGTTGCTTTATTGCCTCTGGCACTGGACTGCTTGACCATGTGCATGGCATTATGAAGTCTGAAGACTACCAACAAATTTTGCAGCATAATGTAGGGCCCAGTGTGAGAAAGCTGGGTCTCCCTCAGAGGTCATGGGTCTTCCAGCAGGACAATGACCCAAAACACACTTCAAAAAGCACTAGAAAATGGTTTGAGAGAAAGCACTGGAGACTTCTAAGGTGGCCAGCAATGAGTCCAGACCTGAATCCCATAGAACACCTGTGGAGAGATCTAAAAATGGCAGTTTGTAGAAGGCACCCTTCAAATATCAGGGACCTGGAGCAGTTTGCCAAAGAAGAATGGTCTAAAGTTCCAGTAGAGCATTGTAAGAAACTCATTGATGGTTACCGGAAGCGGTTGGTCGCAGTTATTTTGGCTAAAGGTTGTGCAACCAAGTTTTAGGCTGAGGGTGCCAATACTTTTGTCTGGCCCATTTTTGGAGTTTTGTGTGAAATGATCAATGTTTTGCTTTTTGCTTCATTCTCTTTTATGTTTTTTTCATTTAAGACAAATTAAATGAAGATAATAATACCAAAGAATTTGTGTTTGCAATCATTTTCAGGAAAGAAACTGAGTATTATCTGACAGAATTGCAGGGGTGGCAATACTTTTGGCCACAACTGTATATTCACACCTATGTTGGACTCCCTCCCTTTGATGTGGGCTCCGGCGGTGAGCCCACATCTTTCCCAGGACATGTTAGCTGTTTTGAACTGCTGACATGTGCCTTCAATAGCCACAGGTGGAATCGCGATACCCACCCGCGGCTATTAACTAGTTAAATACCCTGTCAAACGCTGACAGCAGCATTTAACACTAGAACTACCGGAGGGGTCATTTTGACCCTTTTGCTATTTCTTTTTCCTATAATTTCTAAAATTTTAACAAGTGAGTTGTGACTTTTTGTGACTTTTATTTATTCATGGTAGTGTATATTTTAGGACACAAATATGAATTGTAACTTTTTCTCGGGCCCGGATTTTACAATTCATACCTATAAGTACTGAAGGGGTTAATTTGACCCCATACATAAAAGTAGTAGTAGGCAAGTCACCTAATATTACAGAGTACAGAAAATCACAGTGCTTCTCCCTAGTTGTAGAGAGTAATTGTATCTTTGCATATCAGGGATGATTCAGCATTTTGTTTTGTCTAAACTTGTCTGAACATGTTTGATCCATGTCTCTTGTAGTGATTTCTGTCTGCACTTCAGTAGCAAACATTACAGTTGAAGCTACAACTCTGCATGTTTGTACAGTGTCGTTTTATTAATTCTGCGATCTTACAAGTCCCTTTTTGCGACGTATATTTGAAGCATGAGTAAGCAGAGGGGTCTGACAAGTGATGAAATTTTGAAATGTCTTCAGAATTTATCTGAAAATGAATCAGAAGAAGTGGCCCATCATCTGCAATGTCTGAACCACAAACAAAAGGACAAGAAATCCGCAAGCGTCGAAAATGTGGAGTTGGAAGATGCAACGAAAACAAAACAACTAAAACTTGCGCAAGCTGTAACAAACCAGTTTGTGGAAATGCACTGGGAAAATAGAAGGAAGTACTGTTTGTGTTAACTGTTGGACACCGCATGCTATGACCATGTAAGAGGAAAATGCGTGCTGTACTTGATCTTAACACTGTTCCTACTAAGTTAAAATAAATGTTCTTTAATTTGTTGGCAACAAAAAAGTTATTTTTACTCCAGAGTCACTATTTTTGATTGGGGGTCAAAATGACCCCTAATGGTAGTTATAGGTATTATGAAACATGCGGTAGTTCTAGTGTTAAATGGCATTTCTGGCAATCTTGCCGGAAATACACACCGGTGACCCCGTCACATGATCGCGGGTCACGGATGTGTTGGCATGACATCACCAGGTCTCCTGGAGACCTCTATGGTCATAAACACCGGATTGCTGTGAGCAACACCCAGTGGTTGGCGCTCATAACAAGTCAGAAATTCTACTACATAGAGGTGATCTGACCATCGCCTCTATTTAGCTGAGCCGATTGGGCTATGGCAGCTTCTAGTCTCCTATGGAGACTATTGAAGCATGGCAAAAGTAAAAAGCAATGTGTTTTAAAAATATCTAAAAAAATAAAAGTTCAAATCTCCCCCTTTCTCCCCATTCAAAATAAAACAATAAAAATAAAATCACATATTTGGTATCGCCTGATCTATCAATAAAAAAAGAATTAACCTGATCGCTAAACGGCGTGGCGAGAAAAAAAGTCAAAAAGCCAGAATTACTTTTTTTTGTTGCCGCGACATTGCATTAAAATGCAATAACAGGCAATCAAAAGATCGTATCTGCACCAAAATGGTATCATTAAAAATGTCAGCCCGGCACACAAACAATAAGCCCTCACCCAACTCAAGATCACAAAAAATGGAGACGCTACGAGTCTCGGAAAATGGCACAATTTTTTTTTTCTTTAGCAAATTTTGGAATTTTTTTCACCACTTAGATAAATTGCGTTCTGTGTCCCTTATGGGGCATACATCTGAAATCCCCTGCAAATCGGCATCCGAATACATGCGCCAACGGGGCTAATAGACTGTAATTGTGATGGAAGAGCAGACGTGAGCTCTGCCATGCACTTTTTTCCTGAGTGTATGCCTACAGAAGGCGGACACTCAGACACAGTCTCCTACATCTGAGTATCCTCCTCCTGTAGGCGTACACTACCGGAAATGGTGTACCTCAGTCTATAGCCCTGTTTACACGTGTCCAGACTCCGTTTTGCCAGGGATTTTGAACGTATGCACCGACGTGGACACAGAACGTAATGTGAAAGCACCTGAAATAGAAAAATGAATTGATGCTTGTTTGGTATCACTGTAAGAGCGCTGACCTATACAATCATGTTTTCAGGTGATTTTTACCACACAATGAATGCTGTAACAATATAACTAAAAAAAGCAAGAAGGGAATTTCATTTTTTTCACCATTTTATCCCACTTGGAATTTTTTTCCTATGTTTCAGTACATTATATGGTAAACTCAATGATGATATTCAAAGCTAAAATATGTTCTGCAAAAATCAAGCGTCATAACTCTGTATTGATGGAAAAATAAAAAAGTTATGACTCTTGGAAGAAGGCAAGAAAAAGATGAAAAAG
This sequence comes from Dendrobates tinctorius, assembly GCF_039654945.1. Lineage (NCBI taxonomy): Eukaryota > Metazoa > Chordata > Amphibia > Anura > Dendrobatidae > Dendrobates > Dendrobates tinctorius. The sequence continues at coordinate 20,591,254 of NW_027361703.1, forward strand.
TAAAAAATTCACTAGTCCTTAAAGGATTAATAGAATGGTCACTAGGTAACAGGGCTGCAATAGTAAAGAGGGCACTGTTTTCTTACATTGTTTAAAAAATAAGTGAAGCTTAAAAGTACTAAATTTATAATGGGCTTTATTAATATATGATCATAATAAATACAATAATATAGCTTTGCTGGGTTTTAGACATAACTTCCTATTTTTATTTCTAAATATATATTTAAATATGAAAAATATGTCAGGACTGCTATTTGTATACAAAACTGTAAGACAAATAGAAAATACAGTCAAAGCAAATTAGCCTACTTTTGCCGCTTATGCTTTCCTAACTTGATAAATGGTCCCAATTCTACAGTGAAGCAGGTAAAGAGGCCATTTCCGTCACTGAAACAAGCCATTTAAATCAGTTAGAGAAAGAACTCCTTTCACTAGTTTGCACATAGTAATTGTGGACCATATTTCATATTTAGACCTTTAGAGCTTCTCGTGAAGTGTTGTATGTGAAGTCTGTTTATATAGATGTATACATCGCTTGTTTGCTAGATAGGTTTGCAAGTGGTTATCTCATCAAAGTAACAATATGCAGCTAATACAATGCTAGCAGAAGAGATCAATGTTGGCACAATAGCTATTGGGCCAATGTTTTTAGCAAGTAGCAAACATAATTAACCAGTTAAGAAAATATGTTTTTCATGATTCTTCAGTAATGTATTTCAGGGTAGTCCAGTCGTTATTGAAATTAGTTTCCAATAACTACTAAAATGGATGTGTAAGCCCATTTTTTCGTGTCTTTTGAAAGCATAAAATACACACTTCATAATTGTACATACATTTAGGCACACTTGCAGACACAGACGCAAGAGGGCCCCTGTGAAAGAATGATATATAGTCACTTTGCTGCTCAAAAGCTCATCATAATGCACAATTCCTGCTGCTTTGGAGGTGGAAATGGGCCCCCTGACCTCTTGGGCCCCATGAGGCTGCACAGGTTGCAAACATGATATGTCCGTCAGTGTTTAGGCACTTAATCCCACACCTCCATCATCCACCTGCAAAAAAAATATTTTATACCGGTGTCCTCTTATGTGGCAGAGGTGCCCTTAGCAACTCCCAGACTTTGCACCTCATGTAACTACACCATTGAGAAAAAGGTTTTTGGTGAGTCAGCTTAATACCTATTCATCTGAATTGACAAACACATTTCACATTCTAATAAATAAGACACATGCATGCTGATGGCGAACGCACCTTGGCAGGTATGCAGGTTGTAAAAATGTGTGAGTGACTCTTGACATGTCTGGATAATCCTTTTACCATCCTGTAGGGAGATATGGCCCCTTATACAGGCAGGAAAGATAAGTAGATCTGATGAGACTCAAATTTGTCAAATTATGCTGATTTTATTGGGAAATAGGAGTTTGCAGTGAATTTATTCTCTCCGAATTGAATGTCCCATATTATCCATTCTAAACGTAAGATGTAGTAGAAAAACCAACTAATACTGATCTTGCTGCTCAACTTTGCTGCTTACTGCTCTGCGTACAATCCTCATTCCTTCTTACCACTGGCATGTGCTGATATCCTTAGCATCTTAACACTTGGCAGGGATTTCAGACTGCTACTAGACCTGGGACATCCCTGTGCATGTACTTCATAAAGTCGAGGCGCCAGTCAGGATGTCTTGACATCGCGACCTTGTGCCTTGCACTTTAGGCCAGGACTTCAGGGTATGACTAGACCCGGACCATCCCTGCACATGCATGTCAATAGGTCGCACAATCTTGATGTCACAATTTGCGTTGAAATATTACAACCTTTAGGCCCTTTGCATTTAGCGATGCACCAGCAATCCTGACCGCGATACGACCTGGTCGGGATCGCTGGTGCATCGCTAAATGGTCGATAGTGAGCTGCCAAACAGGCAGATCTCACTAGCGATGCAGCAGCGGTCGGCGGTCGTACTCACCTTTCAGACGCGGCGAGCGTGACCGTCTTCCGCCTGCGTCCATGGCTCGCTCGTCGGCGCCAGCAGGAAGTCGACGACGAGAAATGGACCAGGCCGATCTCGCGCGATCAGCGATAGCCAGCGGGGGAGCCGGTCGGAGGTAAGTATCACATGTAGCGATATCGCTAGCAATATCACTGCTGTGTCACAAAATCGGTGTCGCTTTAGCGATATTGCTAGCGATATCGCTATGTATAAAGTCCCCTTTACCCTGCACACTATTGACTGGGAATTCAGGCCATGACTAGACCCATGACATCCCTGCATATACACGTCCCAATCTAGCATGAAAAGGTCCAGAGCTTCAGCAGGCAGCGCTGAGGATGATATGGAACAAATAATCAAGTGTTGCCTTATTTATTTATGTTTTAACATTTTACCAGCTCTATAATTTTGCAAAATGCTGACCAGTCAGCCCCTATTTTGCTGAATTGGCACCAAGCAAATTATAAAAAATCTGCATACTGTTAAATTTGAACAGAATACAATTCCACTTGATTAAATTCACCCAACTCTATTAGGTGGAACTCGGAAAAATTCAGTATATATTTTAATTGTTATACATGATCTCTATAAATCAGAAAAAAACACAAATATCTATGGAAAATCAGGGAGTATAAATCCCAGGAGAATATGTGGCCATCAGTTGAACTAAAATAGATATTAGTAGAAATATCTCACTATCAGTCTTGTCTAAATTGAAATTACTTCTATGGATCAAAAAATGGATTTAAATCCTGCCCAGTATACTGAGCTAAACCATTCAGTTTTTCTGATGTTGTATATGCCACTCACAGATTCTCCTAGGTGCTGTTGTGTTTTGTAGTTAACTTCTTATTAAATATCTGCTGAAAGAAAAGGCTTCACATTTACACACTGTGTACATGAGGCTAAGACCCCGCTCAGTCTCATGCAGTTTTTAAAGAATGCCAGTCAACCACATCATTTATTCCATTTTCAAAACAAAAATCAATATACCTATAAAGTGACCCATAAATTAGAACTGGCTCACACACTGTTTGTTCAAGCTGCCTTTCTGAAGGAACCCTTTGCATTTTTTCTTCACCTTTCTGTTTGAACTGCAGTCACAGTAAGAGGCTCATTAGGGGACATTAGGGAGTGGATCTAACCAGAATTCCATAGCTTGCTTTGCGCTTATTAATGCAGAGTAGAGTAGAATGCATTTAAATATTTCATAGACATTCAGTAATTTGTGTGTAATCGTCTTGTTAGCAGACCAGCAGAAATAGAACAGGTCTGTGAAATGGTGTTAGTGATTGCATGGGTAATTTACAGACCTTTGCCATTCCGTGAGAGCATTATTGGTGGCTCATGAAAAACTGAAATAGAGCTAGCAATAGAAAAAAAAAAAAAGAAATTGATAACGTTTTTTGTAATAAGCATCTTGAAGGATAACAACCTATTTAGTCTCCTTGAAACAGCATAATTTATGACATATGCTATATATCAAATACATAAGATAGCATTATGGAGCATTCATACGAAAAGGGTATGTGCAACATTAGTTATAACTTCCTGCGAGGTACATGATTAAATGATTAATGAAATGTCCCCTTGCATATGCATTTTGAAACAGCAATTAGGTAGTTGCTCAGAAAATTCTGAAATCCTCATTTTTCAATATTATCTTATCCTTGATTTATAAATCATAGAGAATATTTTAACAGCAATATGTTATACCTGAGACAGATAGAAAGACATAAAAGAGAATATTTTTGACATGAAATAGTTTTAAGAATATAAATTTATAATTTTATGTTAATGCCGACCCTATTTACTTAATCTTCCTGCATTTCATTTGTATCCTTTGCCATTGCTGCACTTTGATTGGCATAATTAAGTAGGGGAATGAATAGGCTCTATTATTTTACATATCACTAGTAAACAATAGCAAAGCACGGAGAAGGGAGATGTGGCAGAGGTATGTATGTGTTTTTCAAGTTCTCGGTAATCCACTGGAGGCTGTTCTATAAATGATCATTGAAGGGCTGCAAGCTAGCCTATAATTACAAGAAAGAAAGTGGCAGCTCTGGCATTTCATAACTATGTGTCCTCGAAAAGTGCTTTGTGAGTTTGTCACCAATGATAATTTAGATAGAGGCTCATTACTGAACATCACAACACTTTAAAAACCTTTCGCCTTCATGCGGGAGAATAAAGGACTATTTTAATGGCAAGGTTCTTTTGTATTCTTCTGAAAAATTCAATCAAGACAAAACCTTACCGACTATTATTATACTCTACAGTCTCTCTATTCTAATGAAAGCAGTGCAGATAAACTGGATACGAAGACTTGAGCAGTTAAATGCAAACATTTTTTTTGTTCTCTAAACATATGACAAGAGCAGGTCGCTAAAATATAAATACGTTTTAAGCCATTTTTGTACAGACAGGGCACGCTAATTGCTTTTTTTTTACCATATTGTGTTATATACATGCTCATTGACATGTCTTGTTCCGAATATAGTTTGATATTAGCCTTTGCAGTCAAAATAACACATTTGGTCTTTTCTGTACCTTTCTTCTGTTTAATCTGCAAGTGAGCATTAGTGCCTTTATCTCTCGTGTGTGGGAATAGATATGTTACCAGAGCAATGAGTATTAACTCCTATTTTCAAATGCAGTGCAGCATGCATTAAAAGGGCCGATTATAAAATAAGAAGGACACAATATATGCAAAAGACTCTTCTGTAATCAGCACTAATATCCTTATGTTTAAGACTCACACATTTTGTGCTTAAGAATCTAATTTTAATTCAAATTCACATTTTAAAATTATATAAAATATGTTCAACACCCCTTCGTCAAGAGGAAAAAAGACCCCTCCGTCCTATTTTTATTACATTTTAGCAGGACATTTAAATCAGCAAAAAAGAGAGCAATGTTTAATATATTTATTTGTATATATTCAGAATTCCAATGTGTCATTAGTTAATCCACTTTTTCAACATAATAAGGTAAAAATATTCATGCATACGTTTTAAATAATTTCAAAGTTAATGCATTATTGATCAGGAGTTGCTATAAAATTAAACCTAATTTGTACACCCCACCATTGCAGTGTCATTTGTTTAGCCTAACAACACTTTAGTTTTCATATTCATTGGTGGTCCATCATGGAATGCTTTTTGAAGAAACTGGTTTAATTTTTCCCTTGAGTTCTATACTATCATGTGACTAATAAGTCTGGAGTACAAGAGCACAAGAGCTTACATATGTTAGATGTACCATTGAGAAATGATCACCAAGACGACTTATGCCACTTACTGCAGTAGCCATATTTTCACTTATACAGTACTGTGTTCAAATTTTAAAAGGAGCTTTACACTTCTGAAATGGATTATATTAGAGTGGTTTCCCACAATAGGTTGATTATAAATTGTCCCACTGCTGGCACTTGAATAAAATGGGGGGCACCCATCTGCAGTATCTCAATTTCCTTGTAGTAGCACCAAATGTAAATTCAAAGCATAGATGTGCATGTCAAGGGTGCTCAAGAAAAAGACACACTATAGGAATGCTTTTTACCAGAAAACTGGTGTAGAAAATTTGAAATTGCAACTTTTGAGGTTTTCACATCATTTTGAAGCAGCTATGGCAAAATAGGCAGAACTGGGAGGACCCCGGGTGTGTCCATGCCTTTCCATCTAATTAATAAAAAATGCCTGAATTTTGTATAAAGGAAAAGCTACTACAGTCACTGACTGCAGTAGCATGTCTGACGAGGAGCATAGAGGCGCATGCCTATCAGAAAATGTACCAAATTTCTTGTGTGCTTCTTAATAAATTTGGCACATTGTACTCCACAAAAAGCTTCATTAAGACGGGCATGCACTATTACAGTCTTAATAAATCAGCCTCTATGTGTAGTCTCTTTACAATTTGACTATATTATTATTATTATTTATTACTATAGCGCCATTTATTCCATGGCGCTTTACATGTGAGGAGGGGTATACATAATACATACAAGTACAGTAATCTTAAACAAAACATGTCATGACTGGTACAGGATGAGAGAGGACCCTGCCCACGAGGGCTCACAATCTACAAGGGATGGGTGAGGATACAGTAGGCAAGGGTAGAGCAGGTCGTGCAGCAGTTTGGTGGATCAGTGGTTACTGCAGGTTGTAGGCTTGTTGGAAGAGGAAGGTCTTCAGGTTCTTTTTGAAGGTTTCCATGGTAGGCGAGAGTCTGATATGTTGTGTTAGAGAGTTCCAGATCGGAGGTTTCGTGCAGGTAAGTACTGGGAGACGAGGTCACAGATGTATGGAGGACTCATGTTGTGGATGGCTTTGTATGTCATGGTTAGGGTTTTAAACTGGAGTCTTTGGGTAATGGGGAGCCAGTGCAGGGATTGACAGAGGGGAGAGGCCGGGGAATAGCGGGGGGACAGGTGGATTAGTCGGGCAGCAGAGTTTAGATAAGATTGGAGTAGTGCGAGAGTGTTAGAGGGGAGGCCACAGAGCAGGAGGTTGCAGTAGTCAAGGTGGGAGATTATGAGGGCATGGACTAGGATTTTTGCTGATTCTTGGTTGAGGAATGTACGGATTCGTGAAATATTTTTGAGTTGAAGTCGGCAGGAAGTGGAAAGGGCTTGGATATGTGGTTTGAAAGAGAGATTGGTGTCAAGGATAACACCGAGGCAGCGAGCTTGTGGGACTGGAGAGAGTGGGCAGCCGTTTACTTTAATGGATAGGTCCATTGGGGGGTCACGTGAGATGGGGAAAGATGATTAATTCTGTTTTGTCCATATTAAGTTTTAGAAATCTAGTGGAGAAGAATGATGAAATAGCAGACAGACATTGTGGGATTCTGTTTAGTAGGGAGGTGATATCTGGTCCAGAGATGTAGATCTGTGTGTCATCAGCATAGAAGTGATACTGAAAGCCGTGAGATTCTATGAGCTGTCTGAGGCCGAAGGTGTAAATGGAGAAGAGCAGGGGCCCTAGGACTGAACCTTGCGGGACTCCGACAGATAGGGGGAGCGGTGAGGAGGTGGTGTGCGAGTGGGAGACGCTGAATGTCCGGTCTGTTAGGTATGACGCAATCCAAGAAGATAAGGCCAAGTCAGTGATACCAAGAGATGGAGGGTCTGTAGTAATAGGGAATGGTCCACTGTCTCAAAGGCAGAGGACAGGTCCAGGAGGAGGAGGACAGAGTAGTGTCACTTGGCCTTGGCGACTAGTAGGTCATTGGTGACCTTAATTAGGGCAGTTTCAGTGGAGTTGTGTGGCCGGAAGCCAGATTGTAGTCGGTGAAGGAGGGAGCAAGAAGAGAGGTGGGAGGACAGTTCAAGATGGAAGTGTTGTTCCAGTAGTTTTGAGGCATAGGGGCGAAGTGATATAGGGCGATAGCTAGATACAGAGGATTGGTCAAGAGAGGGCTTTTTGAGGATAGGTGTGATTGAGGCATGTTTAAAGCTTGAGGGGAAAACACCAGTTGTTAGTGACAGGTTGAAGAGGTGGGTTAGGGTTGGGATGAAGACTATAGAAAGGAAATCCTAAATAGGGCACCACCTCTGTTATCTCAGTATTTATTAAAGTACTTGATCAATCCAGACAATCCATCTAAACAAAAGTCAGATCACTTTAAACTATAGAGTGCAGAATGAAACACACTACATATAAAACATTTTCTTTTTTATGGAAACATGTTTTGGGATGGTTTTAGCAGTTTTGGCATTTTGTTTGCTAAGTTGTATGTATGTGTATTTTTTATTTTTTAATTAATGTTTTATTTTGAATGTGGCAAAATGCAGATGATTTCAATTTATATTTTTTAAAACTTTTTTTTACTTTTTACATGCTTCAATAGTCTCCTTAGGAGACTTGAAGCTGCGATCACCTGATCGCTCCTGCTACACATAGCAGGGCAATGTGTAGCAAAAGTGCTTATCTGCTAACAACACCGGCTACGGTTCGGCGCTCATAGCAGTTTGGCAATGACAACCATAGGGGTTTCCTAGGTCATGCCAACCTATTGGAGCCCTGCGGTCATGTGACACGGGGAACCAATGGGCGGAGCTATTTTGGTTTGCGCAAGTTAAATGAGGCTGTCAGAGATTGACAGTGGAATTTAACATGTTAACAGCCATGGGTGGATCGGGATTCCACCCAAAGCTGTTAGGGGCACATGACAGGTGATCACATCAGCTGTCATGTACCATAAAAGGTGTGGGCTCAGTGCCAGAGCCAGCAGCAAAAAGGGGCAGGTGACCTATGACGTATATATATATCATAGGTTGTAAAGGGGTTCAAACTATGAAGAATCTGTCATAAAGTCTGATCATTGTAAAGGGCTGATACTCTTAAAGAGTGCTAAGCAACTATGTATATAGCTGTACACAAACAGTAAGTGCAAGACTTGTTATAAGAGATCAACCACAACTACAGCAGCAACTACACTGAGTTTAACATTTTGAGTGTAATTGTATGATGTTCAAATGGCATATTGTTCATTATATAGTCTGTATGTACTGAATCCAATAAACAACAATGTCCATTTACTCAAATTAATTTGAATTAGCTTATGTATTTTTTATTATGTGTTTAACTATATGTTAATTATATTTTGAGTTTATAAAATGTTACCACCTCTTTGAAATGTTGTTGGCTTTACCATTAGTTTTAAATTTCATTCATACATATGTGCTGCCAAGTGTCATATTCAACTGAGACAAATCTTTGTTAATGGGGTTTCCTGACTTTGTACATTTTTTCAGTATATCTATTTTGAAATGTGATACCATTTACAGTGTTAATACATCACTATCTGTGTTTTCTTTCTTAACTAGGCACCTTAACAATGAGCATGCATTGGATGACCGAAGTACTGCACAATGCAGAGTCCAAATGCAAGTGGTACAACAGCTGGAAATTCAGGTTGGCTATCAATCAAAGCAATTTTGTACAAAAACACAGAAAGATTGGCATGGTCAGAATGGGAATTTACTAAATGCTGCCAAATTCTTACTCAGTTTTTGTGAAAGAAAATTGTGTTCAGGCTTTGTGTGAAGTTTGTTAAATACATTAACGTGACATGTTAACAAAATGGTTGTCACATCTGGGCCATTAATGCTAAATTGATTACAAATTCCGTAATTGTCCTATAAATCTACATCTGAGACCCACATCTATTCCTGAGAATGATGCCTTTGCATATAGTATCGGGAATAAATTGATGGCTATTCAAAACCTATAAATATGTCATAAATGATAGATAGAAGACAGATAGAAACACCTTATAAGAACCGCTGGTTTTTCCATTTTGCTTTTTTGTTTTTCCCTCCCCTTGTTTCAAGAGCCATAACTTTTTTATTTGTCAGTTGACAAATCCATATGGGGAGTTGTTTTTTATGGGACAAGACGTAATTTTGAATGACACCATTCATTTTATTTTCCATACAAAGTACTTAAAACTGGAAAAAAATTCCAAATGTGGCGATATGGTAAGACAAAAAACGCAATTCTGCCATTGTTTTCCTGGTTTTCTTTTCACACCATTCATTGCCCTGTTAAAATAAACTGGCTACATGATATGCCAGGTCAGCATTATTATGACAATACCAAACTCATCTTTGTTTTTTCATGTATTTTACTGGTCAAAACAATCCTAACTTCATAAAAGCAAATTTAATTTGTGTTGCCATTTTCTGAGATTTGCAGCTTTTAATTTTTCTGTTATTGGATCAGTGTGGAGTTACCGTTTTTGATTTATCTTTTATATTTTATGATTTTCTTTAAATGGTTTTTGAAATGTTTTATTAGTCCTCTTAGCTGGCAATCTCTTGATGTCTTATACAATACACTAATACTGTAGTATTGGCTTGTATTGTAAAATTACTGGTCTTCCAGGGAGTTAAACTAGAGCGATAATACTATAGCAGAAAAGGAGGACTTCTGAAGACATCGCGTTGAGTGGAGTTCCAATGGACTCTACTCATAAACATCATGTTAAAGTCTTGCAAGCTGGCACCATTGCTGTATGGCATGGGTTTAGCTCTTGAGCCTGCTACAGGCAGTGATGGCACACTGCCACCATATATGTCCTGTGGCTGTTGCAAAGGGGTTAACTGGAAAAAGAAGACATGGAAAAAATGTTTAAAATCATTCACTTCTGCATTAGTCTACCACCAACTTCATTCCAATGAATATCACAAAGATGCTAAAGAAGAAGTAATGAATGATTATAGGCCATGCAACTAATCAAATATTAATTTCTAACAATCTATCCTATTCCAATCTGATCATGGTTTATATAACATAGGATACAATTGTATTCATTATGTCTGTTGTTAAAAGCATTCACTTAAGAAAAATCATAGTTGCCTATTATGGGTGGCTATTAGGAGAGTGCATGTCTTCACTCTTACATTATGCAACTCTGCATTTTATGTGCTGAATTCATTACAAGGAGACATGCTTGATGATAAGATGTATCGCTAGGATAAAATAGCTGTAGCAGGTCTTTCTGAAATGCTTCTGATTTTACTCCTTCTTAACAGCTTTCTAAAGAGCGTGAACGTCTTCAAGCAATGATGACCCACTTGCACATGCGACCCTCAGAGCCCAAGCCATCTCCAAAACCTGTAAGTGCATATTGCTTTATAAACAGTAAATAGGTCTCTACATATAACCGACTAAGAAAATGAACAATTTTGTGAAAGTCTGAAAACAATGAGTGTGATGAAAAATATTGCAATAAAATGGATGTAAAATGCAATACCTTGTCAAATTGTATGTTTCTCTAAAGGTAATGCTATCTTTAACACAATCTATCCAATCTACACTGTAGGTGATACTAAACAAACTATACCTATAAGTGCACAAATCATTACTTTCAAATCGGAGCCAGGAAAGATATTTAAGTGTGATAGTTTCACTCATTCCGACACAATATCTGCTGCTCTTTCAGGAAAGTAGAATGAAATGCAGGAAAACAGCAATTCAAAATCTATTTAGAAATTGTCTTTGGATTCAAACTTCAAATTTTCTTCCAATTTAATTAAATTGCTTTGTTTATTTCTAAACATGTGCTTTTTAAGCTTTTTAATGTTTCCTATGCGCTACATATACTGTATAATAACAATATTTTTTTGTAGTAATATGTGTTAATAGTTATTTATAGATAGTTATGGGATAGATATGGGATAGATATGGGATAGATAGATAGATAGATAGATAGATAGATAGATAGATAAAGTAAATGTGCAGCACAGAGGTATAGACCTTGTTGTACAATGATACCTAGATCAACAGTTGACGAACCAGAGAATCAGAAGCAGGAGGACCGGACTGAAGAGTAGTCAGATAAAGAAAAGGTTCAGAGCCACTAGGACTGAACTGTTGTGTAATCAGATGAAGCCATGGGTGACAGCCAGCAAGACTGGATTGTGTAGTGGCCAGACACAACCAAAAGGTTAGAGACTGGGCAGTGTGGGCAGACAAAACCATGAGTCAGAGCCGAAGTCTAAACTGTAGCATAGCCATGCAAGATGTAGTCAGAGCCAGGAGTAGTGGATTGGAATATGGTTGGATAAGCGATGGGACAGAGAGGAATGGACTGAAGTCAAATCAGACAGAACCAAAGATAGGACCCAAGAGGACCAACCTGAGAACAAGTGGACCAGGAGTCATAACTAAGAAAAGCAATGAAAAAGAGAAGCCTTTTCAAATTCAAAGAACAGGTCAGAAAACAAAACCAGGAACATCTGAAGGTAAAAGGAATTAGTGGATGATTTCAGCGCTGCTGACAGGATTAAGATGTATATCCCAGTGTAGTAAAGTAAGGTTCATTTCAAAGCGTTTTAAAAGTACAGAGTTACTTATTCTTCAGGAAAGACCACATCTATAACGATACAGCAGGGGTATCACTTATGATATTGTTATTTATACATGTGGTCTTTTCTGAAGAAGTACTTTGATATGCATTGAAATAAACCACCACCTTACTTTACTATACTGGGATACACGTCTTAATACTGTCTTCAGTTAGGAAATTATCCACTAACTCCTTTTACCTTCTGATGTCTGATGGTCACTTGCTGACCCGAGAATATGCTGCAGCTGACTCTTTACATTATATGCCCTTTTAACAGATTGAACAGGTGAATTTAATCTGAGCATAACATTTTACTGTGTTTCTCGGATAAGACCCTATTTGTGCTAATTTCTCCTACAGCTTCTTGGTTAAAACCAGGAACATGGCAGTTAGGGAATGAGGCAAAAGCAGAAACCAGCAAGAGGCCCAGTTACAAACAAGACTTAGCAAGGAAACTAGGAATCAAAGTGAAGAAGCAGATAGATTAGATAAATAGATTGATAGATAAATAGATGAATACTGAATTGCCATGCTTTGTCCCCGATGCTGCGGGGGGGCTCTGCCGACATTTTGTGAAAGGCCAGAGCCCCCGGCAGTTCTTCCATGGTTTCCTGTGCGGTGGACTCTGGGGACAATGGCCACCAGAAGGCGGCGCATGCGCAGATGGAGATCTTGGCATCAAGAACTTGGGAGATGAGAGCTCAGTGCTGAAATATCATCTCCCGAGATCTTGGCACCAAAATCTCCATCAGTGCATGCACCGCCTCCTGGTGGCCATTTTCCCAGAGTCCACCGCACAGGATACCATGGAAGAACTTCCGGGGGCTCTAGCCTTTCAGAAAATGTCAGCAGAGCCCCCCGCAGCACCGGGGACAGTGTGGCAATGCCACTGAGGACACAGTGCGGCACCACCACCGGGGACACAGCGCGGCACCACCACCGGGACACTGTGTGGCACTGGACACCCGTAGCTGTGTGCCGCACATCGGAACACCCCCTCTCTACAGCAATGCTCCACTCTTGCCTCCTCCAGCAGCGACTATAGGACCCCGCTTCACCGCAGCCATCACCCCCGGTAAGCAATAAGACACATGGATTACAAGAAGCGCCATCATTTTATTTAAAAAAAAGGTTTTTTTCCTATTTGGGGTGCGTCTTATAATCCGAAACATATGGTAGATAAACATTATTTTTTTCTGCCCCCAAAACATTGCATTTGAGAAAGGTCAGTAAAGTACCCTCACTTTCTTGTACACCTTATTTGGAGTGCTGACTGTCTTCTTTATATTTTATATAGTGGACCGCAGGTCAGTGTCCTGGGACTTGCACACAATATTCCACTATTATTTTCATTAATGTCTTCACCCTTCTTTACATGTCCTGTAATTGGGTGGGGCTATGAGTCATCAAATCCCTACTGATCACTTAAATGCTCTGAAGCCTGGTATTAAGCTGAAAGAAGTCCTGCACCTGCATAACTACTCACAAAGTGGTATATGAGCTTGATAGAAAGTTTGCGAACCAGTACACTGCTGTCCATACACTTAAGCAGGAGATCAGCGCTTCTGCCTGATAAGTTTTAGAATGGTTTTTTTTTTCAATTGGTTTCAGGACTTGGACGGTAGGGTAAATATATATAGAAAATGATACAATTTAATTTAGCATCATTACATTGTTGTGCATATTTTCCAGTAAAGTCTTGAATGCAGGTGTCTAAAAAACACATATTGCCCATAGTTCAATTCCAACATTCAGTGATATCTTAATTTGCTACATTCTTGTATATACATAGCAGATAATGACAATATAATGGTCAGAGAACCAGTTGTAAATGATGAGCTGATGATTACCGGTACTTGTTGTAATTCTGAATACACTGAATGGCTATTTTTTTATGTTGGACTATTAACCCCTCCCTCCTCTTAAATGAAGTTAAGGGTGGTGTTGCTACTCCCTGCTGCAGTCTAGTATTTCATTTGAATAAAATGAATTTTCTCATAGCTTCCTATAACACAATGTAGATAATCACAAGATAGAATAATTGTCTCATAAATCCATCAGGAATCTGCAGCTTGTTCTTTTCCAATTAATTATTCAATCAGTGAATTTTTTAAAACTCCAGCAGCATGGTTACATCTACACTAATAAAGAATTTTCAGCCTATAATCCAAAACAGAACCTGAATGAATAATGTAATTGAAGTATTACATTACATAAACCACACATGAAAGAATTGCTAATTGTGTTTGATGGTGAGCAATTAATACAGAATCTTAGATGAACGCTTTAAAACGAAACCACAGTTTAAAGATCCCACAAAACAGACATGTCTCAATAGTGCACAGAAACACAGAAGTTGGAAAAGGCCTATACAAAAAATCTAAATATTTTACACAGCACAAAAAGCCCTTAAAATTGATATGATAGACCAGATTTATGATCTCGTGTGTACCGTCTCAGTTGAGACAGCCCACACATTTGATAAATATTAATAGGATGAATTTATTACCAGGGAGAAATGAGCTCTGTTGGTTCATCACTGCCCCCTTAACAGCTATCAGTACATGAACACAAGGTGCAACCACACTATTATATGACCCCATTTACTCTCTGAATGGTACTTCATTAAACGGTACCTTTTGGCCATGCTATGGATGGATGAAAATCAAAGTTATCAAGGCTGCAATTCCTGAATAATGAGTTTCACCCAACCTTGAATATATTCAGATGAGCTAAGGTGGTTAAGTGTTCATCTTAGTTTTTACATGCTTTTCCTTACTTAATAATACATTCTTCTTTATCAGTTCATGATTGCATGCCTACAAACATGTTATGCTTGTTATGGCCGGCTGCTAAAATAACTTAGCGGAACATTGTAAACATATTCATTTGCATACATATAGGAATTTAACTTCCCACAGCTTATTTTGAGCATATTTGTCTGACATATTTCTGCCTTTAATCTTTTTATTGTAATGTGAATAGTGGGAAGCAGGAGTCCTCATTCTTGTCTGATATTCCCATATAAATTGATACAATACTTGTAAAGCAATGTAAATAATATATATCGCTATGCTCTCATTCAGTCTGCAGCTTAAGGGAGTCCATGAAACGTGTTTTAAAAATAAGGAGCAAATAATGCAGTGTCCTCGCTCAGCAGACTTTATTTTTGGCTGATAGTACAGGGGTGGGTAATCAAGGAAGAAAAGTTGACAGTTCTTGGAGAATTGTAGGCTTGGAAATTAAGACAGTCTCTTAACGTGCAGCTCAATAATATGTAGTACAATGTGCACACTTAGCTGTGCTTCACATCATGCTTAGGGTAAAAAAGTTTATTTTTATCAAGAATATGGTAAGTACTTATCTAAGAAATCATTAAGATTTTTTTTAAATATGCACAGGTAGAATAGCCAGTAAAAGACTAAGTCAGCATTTCTCGTGTGCTAATTAATCGTGTTTTTAATGCTAGAAAGTTCCTTACAATTTTTAAATGATTTGAAGATAGAAATAATACAATGGTCTGGTACGTGTGTTCCAATAATTGCGTGTAATTGAATAATACCATTTAAATGTTACCAAATGTACATTTTTGAAGGTGACCTATCATATTTAACCTAGTGACTGACCAAAGTTTCCCTTAAATCATTTAATATCACAGGATGCAAGTATTATTGGCACTAACTAGAACTGCAAATTTCAATGCTGCTTGGCCCAAAAGACTTTGACCTATTCATCCTGTACCCCATCACTCGGCCCTGTAGTAGTAGGCATGACATTTCCCTATTTACAGTACCACTCCAGCAATTTTTATTGCACCCTCAATTACCTATCATTCATGTATCTTTCGTGTCTGCATAAAGGCCTCGTTGTCTTCTACCAAATCTAGCGCTACTCTAGTCCTCTCCATCTTGTGACAGCAATTGAGACCAGTCGGCTTACAGTGTTTCTATGTGAAATAGAAGTCAATTTCTCAATTTAAGTCTACGAAAATCTAAATGAGGTTTTCATAGACTTACGTTAAGATAAGAACTAACGATTCACTGTGTGAGCAGGCAAGAAAGAGTTGGGGCCACATGATGCAGAAGAGGACCAGAGCAATGCTGTGAACGGGAAATGACAGCAGTGGGTAATTATTTTAGTGCAGATACAGCACATACAAAATAATGGAAAATGACAGCTAAAAATCTATAGTATTTTTTGTTCTGAAATATAAAAGTTAAGTAGTGTACAATGAAGTAAAAGTAAGAAAAAGTATATAATTTCCATATCAAAAAGAGAATTATTGTGTAAATATTCTTCAAAATGTACAAAAAATAGTTTTATGTAACAGTGCACATTTTACTATTTTACATGGGGTATAATGAGTATAATGGTTTTTTTGTGTACCAGTGTTATATTTTTCCTAGTTAGTGCTGTATGTTGGCACATATTCGTATGCTTATACTAAGTGTGCAGGTAGATTGTGCGCTGCATCCTGTCATTCTTTAGTTTGAAAGAGTCATGTACGTGATATGAACAAGCGCTTACAGTGAGTGCTCTAAATGTATGAAGCATAGCATTTAGCCATATCATCTCAGCCTTTTTATGTACGTAACAAAGAATTCCCATTTCACTCTGCTGGCTTTGAGTGGGAGCTGAATAACAGTTTGCGGTTTATTGGGAACAGATGCACTTGGGGATGCCTTCAGGGTGCCAGTCGTTATTATTAGACTGCTAATGTGCTTCTTCTGGCTGCTTCCCAAGAAAGAGGAACAATTAGCTGGCATATGTTAATTTTTGTTTCCCTAACAAATCTCTCCACTGACTAAATGTGTAAAACAAATCCACAAAGAAAGATCAATCAATGCTGTACACACCATTTCTCCCTATTAAAAATATGTTTGTCTCAGAAAGAATGTTTGGGATTTAAAAGGGCAGGTGTTGCTAAATTCCATACTGTCGCACAGAATTTTTTTTTATGTTCAGGTTGAAGGCTAATACATGGTGCAAGAAAATAATTATTACCAGTATGAAGCTAGATATTTTAACACTTCATGCTATGGAGACACGGGAAGGGTTAAGTAGGGCTATGAATCAAATTACCAGCACATTATGTCTGATGAATAGCATTGAAATTATAGTTGTAATCATTGCAAGTGTTTCACTATTACTAAGTTTTGCTAATTGGATGCTATTTATGGCCAGAGAGGTGTGGTAGAGGTGATGATTTTTTTTTGTTATAATGAGGAATAGAGGTTCTCTATGGGCATAAATGGCGGGCACATTTTAGAACAGATTGCATATATTCACACCTATTTTCCTTTTCTCTATTCTGACACCCACTTTCCAGGGTATATCAGCAATAAGTGACACTGTAATCACAAATTGAAAATGATCCTTCCAGAGGAATTGGCAAACTTGACATTTCATTATATTTGTTAACACATGCCACAAATGATTGTTAGTGAGGAAATACCATTTCCCTCTCCCCATCTCCAATCAGATTTAATTTGAAAAATTTCAGCCTCCCCCGGCTAATTTGCAATTAAGACAATTTTGTTTGAATATGTAGTAATGTCATTACCATTCCACCAAATTAGCAAGGAGACTAAAGGTCAGTGTAAGATTTTCCAGCTGGTTGGAGCTTCTCATCTGAGATTTAGGACTATGAACAAACACTATGGCAGAGTTGGAATATGAACTTATTGAAGGTCTTTTAGTTTTGATTTTTTTAAATAAATTTTCTAGATTCTCAGATTAAATTATATTTTTCACTAAAAGAAACAGAATGACTCAATGATACATAATAACTGTCCGGTCTCCTAGTTAAAGACTCATTAAATTTTGTAACTAGTCTTGTTAGGTGATAAATATTCCCAATAACTTCCTTCTCCTTATGCATTATTTGCATGCAGTAGAAATAAGAGCCTTTTTTTATTTGTTCTTGACCTAGTGTACTAATTTGTCTAATTTGTGTTTTTCAGCTTAACCTGGTGTCTAGTGTCACCATGTCTAAAAACATGTTAGACACATCCCCTCAGAGCTTACCTCAAACCCCAACCACTCCCACAGCCCCTGTCACTCCGCTTACCCAGGGACCCTCTGTTATTACACCCGGCAGTGTACCCAATGTTGGGGCAATTCGAAGAAGACATTCTGACAAATACAACATTCCTATGTCCTCAGGTAGCGTTATCATTACTTTGCGGTAAATATGGGTATGTGTATAAACCAATTTCATGTTATTCTTTGCCGATTTCAGCTTAAAATAATTGTGAAGTTATCACGTCTTTTGCCAATGTCAAGAAAGTGTTTCTCTATGAAAGTCTTAGCTCTTCCATAGAGCACTTGTTGTATATGACACTGTATACATTTGACCTTCTTTTTATTGTGCATTTTGACTAACAATTCTCAATCTTTAATCTTTATAGAAATCGCTCCTAACTACGAGTTTTATAAAAACGCAGATGTCCGTCCTCCATTCACATATGCAACTCTCATAAGGCAGGTAGGTTTGAGAAAATTGAACTTTTATTAGATGAGCATGCTTTAATAGCTCAAGACATGACAGTGACACAATTGACATCTGGTCTAGTTAGTAAGTCTTTTTAATGTCACTATGCATCTTGTCTCATTTCAGGCTATCATGGAATCATCTGACAGGCAGTTAACACTTAATGAAATTTACAGCTGGTTTACACGGACGTTTGCTTACTTCAGGCGTAATGCAGCAACTTGGAAGGTAACTACTTTCAAGCGGCTTTAGATGGCTCACATACAGCTTGCTGATAGCACAAGGACCATTTATTTCCATGACATAAGCAGATTAGTATCTGCGTCCCCTCTTTTTAACCTGCCTCTTGAATGGAATGAATTCTCTCTCTCAAAATGACAAGTGAAAGAATAATTTTGCCTCTGATATCGTTTTCTAATTTGGTGCAATTAATAGCAGAGGCTTGGCAGAGAAATGAGGGCCTGACACACTAATTACAGTGTGAGCACTCAATCATCAACACCTTTGTTAGTCGCACTATATTACTTTTTCTCTTGCATATTATTGGCTAATTAGTTTGAAAAATGTCTGTTTGCCTTGTGCAACAAATGGAAGCTGTAGGTTTTGTCTTGGTCGGTGCCTTTTGTACACATCATAGCTCATCATATAGACCGAATGTGCCATGTAGTGAGGACCAAGGCTACTCAGCTGGAACTAAAAAGAAAGTAAAGTGAATATTATCCTGTCAGACTATAAATGCAGTTTATTTACTTAGACAAAAGGGTTCATCCATATCCCTGTCCAAACAACCTCATTGTCTGCTTCCTACCGGTGCTAAAAAATGTAACTTGTGTGCATCCATTTCTGCTGGAGAGCAATGTCTGGGAAGATAAGGGTACTCAGCACAGTCTAAGTGAACTGTTTTATTTTCATTTCAAAAAGCAGTCAGAAACATCAATTAGCCACAAGCCATTTCATACAAAAGGGGAGAATGTTTGTAGCTGAGGAGAACAGAGGCGGCAAAGCACTCATCAGCATACTAAGAATTTTCAACTGTGAGATATGCTAAAGTGAATTAATTTGGATTTAAAATGCAAATGAATCTGGCAGGCGATTACAGATATATGGGTGTGAAAGGTTTAGAACGCTTTTCATTTACAGAATGTTTAGAAGTTATTAGCTGTTGTGTGCAGCGGCCAAACCATTCAATTGTTTTATTTACATGCTACTAACCGATAGAGTGCAAAATAACCCCACTAACTGGCCATAGAACCTACTTAACCACTCTTTCAATAGGTAATATTTATGTTGAAGATTTGCATTTTCTTTTGTTACTCATTAAAGATTGTACAGAATTTTCTGTCATTTGATTTACTGAAAGAAATTTAAAAAGAAATGAAAGGTGATTTAATATCTTAGCTCGGTCTCATCTCCACAGCTCGGGGATCCAGCAAAACTCATTCTGAACAGCTTATTAGTTCTAACTATATCGCATGCATAATAAAACTGCTCATTTGCTCATTAATATTAAAATTATCATATTCCGAGCCATGGGCATTAAGATCAATCAAATCCTTGGATTTCAGGTCAGATGCTAGATCTGCTTATGCTTTTTTTTTCCTTTTTTTTAAGAATTCTCCTCTCTTAAAGCAAGCCAGAAGCTTGTCTTTGTGCAAATAAAAAGAAATCTTTATCAAAATTACTTTGTTTTATATGCTGAAAATAAGAATTAGGTCATTACCGAATTGACTTGATGGTACACTGTAGAAGAATCCGAATAAAAATATGTCAGATTAACAGTCGCCTTGCTCAAGCGTGTTTCAACTGTGTTTAACCCCTTCGTCGTAGAACATTTATTCAGACTGATGTTTCGCTCCATAAAGGAGGATAAGAAACTAATGTCACACCAATATTAACTATTAACCTAAATACACTGATGTCCCAAGGTAAAAAGCAAATGCTGTGAAAGGTACAATAATAAATAAAATAAAACAGTAAAAAATAATAATAAAAGGCATTTTAGCAAAAGTTAATATACATGTTAATGGATGCAGTGAAAGCATGGCTATAATGATTAAGGTAGTCTGTAGGGCTCACATATCATTCTGATGAACCAGTAGTCAGAAAACATTAAACTGTAACTAGAAAATGGCATCTAATAACAGTGAATAAACAAACTCTGTCATTTCATTATTGTGGGAAGAAAAGAATGCCTTTGAGCTTATTTGCATAAAGCTTTGTGGAAAATTAACACTTGTCACTGTCGCCTTTTTAGCATGTTAATACCTCAAGCAGGACTGGTTCCTTTGGACATTTCATCTGTCCCAGAGTGCTTGATCAGGGACAGAGCTGAGCTGACCTAATTGTTCTGGCATTTTCAAAGATACTGTAATTTGTACAGATATTGCAATTTAACCAGCTCACTGAAAGGAAGGTTCTGACATAGCTATTATTAAAATAGCTTGAAAGGTTCATATAACAGAGTTCAAGTCTTTTTTTTTTAAGGTCTGTTCATGTTATAACAAAACTAAAATGTCTATTTTTAATTCACATCATCTCAACGAATAAGCTATCTGCAGACTATTCCACTCATGAACTTTTCTTTTTTTTCCTTCATTATATATCTTTTTTAGAATGCTGTACGTCACAATCTCAGCCTGCACAAATGTTTTGTGCGAGTGGAAAATGTTAAAGGGGCTGTATGGACAGTAGATGAAGCGGAATATCAGAAAAGGAGGTCACAAAAAATCACTGGGTAAGGTTTTTGAATACACTTGTGATGTGTGATATATACCATAATGTAGCGATGAACTCGGGTGGGGGTATCCACGTAGTGTAAATGAACAGTGAGCGCTGTAATTCGTGATCTAAAGATTAGCAATGACCTAATGGGTTAATGACAATAAATAGACTGTCCTGTGAGATGCAAGCATCGCTACAGACAGATCATTTCAGATTTTACTACCAAAAATACCTTTTGGATTTTTTTCCTTATTTAATACATCCACACTTACCAAAAGATTTAGTAACTGTAAAAAAACTAAATAAATAGACCTTTTATTTGGGAGTATTCAAATGTTGCATTTTTGCTGAGTTTTTGCCTCAGAAGAAATCTCATGCACATTCTGCTTATTTTTTACCTTATAGATTTGAACATTCCTGCTACGTTCCCAAGATCAGTTTCTGGTGCATTTTTCACCTCAGTATTTGTAAGCTAAAACCAGGAGTGGGTGATAAATGCAGAAGTGGTGACGCGTTTCTATTATACTTTCCTCTGATTGTTCCTCTCCTGGTTTGGCTTACGAATACTGAGGTCAAACGCTCACCAAGTCCTCAATGTGTTCACATGGCCAAACAATTACAGCAAATTGGATAGAATTTTTTAGAAATCTCATGACCACTGTGCATGTTTTTTACTCAGCGTAAACTGAACGCTTGTTTCAAATCCACAGCATGTCAACTTCTCTTGCAGGGACGCTGAGTTTTCTATGTGGATTTTACCCATAGACATGCATTAGATTCGGAAAATCCGCAGGTAAAAAAGCTCATGCATTTTTAGTGCATTTCCTCAGCAGAAACACATCAAATGCACATGCAATCTGCACCTAAGTTTATCAATAAAGTTTTGTCAATGCCAAATACCAGGAAGTATCAAAAATTAAACAGTTGCTTTTAAAGCATGGCGTAACAAGAAGAGACAAATAGCACAGCATCAAAAAAAGCACACAAAAATGCTAAAAAAAACCACAAGTAGCCTAATTTAAATAGTAGGTGAACAAATGGTGCAAGACTTCTGAAGGGTCAAAAACTCGAACGCTCATCGTCGGGACGTAGCCTCAAAGTGTTTTTCAGATCTGCAACATGTCAATTCTTTCAGCATCTTTGAAGCATTTTTCATCCATTCAAGTGGATGCTGGTAAAATTGCATGAAAAATGTACTAAAAAATACAAGTATTTTAGGCAGCGTTTTTCCTGCCAACACTCTGTCTTTTGCAGCATAAAAATCTGCTGCAAATACTAAACATAAACAGATACCCTTAATGTATTGCCTGACACACAGACTGCCACTTTGCATTAATTTGTCCACAGAATATATTTTTTTTACATTTAACCCCCAATAAAATTTACAATGCAGGAAGAAAACCTCTTTTCATTTGGATGGATAGGATTGGGAAAGGATATCTTCCTCTTTCTACTAATGTCTCATGTCAAATGCACTTTAAATAAGTACACCATGAAAGCTATTTTCTATTCACCAAAGTATTGCTTTATTAAGTGCCATCTCCTCACGTCTATAGTTTGGCTTTTGGCCTTAAAAATGATGAATTGTCTGCAGACATAAAATGACTAATACAGCAGGCACATTGTCATACCTGGGTCGGTTGCTGCATGTCTACGGTATACAATGTACAGTCTAACTACACACAGATGTTAAAGGTATACACACCTCATAAAGGTAAGCAATAGATCTGCTAAAACACATCCAGTACATACAAGTGAACACTTCTATATAGGGTGTATGTGTCCTTAAACAAACCTTTACCTACTATTTAACAGATGAGTTTTCCCTTAAAAAAGCTTTAGATATTTCAGCAGACCTAGTTACAAGATTTCGTTTTGTGTTCCATAAAAAGGTCAAATAAGGTTACATTCACATGATGAGGTTTTGAAACTAGGTATTTTCAGCGTGCAAAAATACTAAGCGCCTTACAGTTTCCAGCAAAGTGGATGGGACTTATAGAAATCTCACGCTCACTGTGTTTTTTTATCTGCATAAACTAAGCCATGTTGCGGTTTTGAAACCTGTGACATATCAGTTTTTCTTGCGGTTACGCGAAGTTTCATGGGCACATTTTCCAATAGGCTTACTTTAGATGCGAAAAATCTGCAGGGAAAAACATATATGCATTTTTAGTGTGTTTCCAATGTGGAAAAGCATCTTAAACGCATGTAATTTCCATATGACTATATCAATAAAGTTGAGTCAAATAACAGGAAGTATCAAAAACAAAGCAGCTTTATGTAAAGCATAACATGTTAAGAACAGGCAGAAAAAATTGCAATAAAAATGCATGTAGACTAAAGGTACTGTCACACTTAGCGATGTACCAGAGATCCCGACCAGCGATGTGACGCGGGCAGGATCGCTGGTACATCGCTAAGTGGTCGCTAGTGAGCTGCCACACAGGCAGATCTCACCAGCGACATCGCTGGGGACAGGGGTCGCTACTTATCTGTCACACTAGGCGATCCTGTCGTCCTCCCGCCCGGATCCACGCTCGTCGCTCGTCTCTCCACAGGAAGCGCC
The DNA here is from genome assembly GCF_039654945.1 of Dendrobates tinctorius. NCBI lineage: Eukaryota > Metazoa > Chordata > Amphibia > Anura > Dendrobatidae > Dendrobates > Dendrobates tinctorius. The sequence goes on from NW_027361703.1 coordinate 20,614,885, forward strand.
GCAGGAAGCTGATGACGAGAAACGGTCCAGGATGTTCTCGCGCGATCAGCGATAAGCAGCGGGGGAGCGGGTCGTAGGTAAGTATCAGATACAGCGATGTCGCTAGCAATATCGCTATAACGTCACAAGTTATAGCGATATTGCTAGCGATATCGCTTAGTGTGACAGTAGCTGAAAAATGCAATGAAAAAATGCAAGACTCCTAATTTACATGATAGGTGCAGTAAATCTGCAACATCAAAAGCTCACGACAAACTCAATGTGGAAACATAGTGTAAGGTTAGGTTCCCATGATGAGTTTTTGATGACGTGAATTTTCCCAGAAAAAAATGCAATGTCTTACAGTTCCCCCAAAGTGGATGTGATTTTTAGAATCTCCTGTCCACTGTGCTTTTTTCACACTGCATAAACTGACCTGAGGTACATTTTTGAAATCCGCAACATGTCCATTTCTCTTGTGGATACGCTAAGTTTTGCGTGCAGATTTTGCTCATAGAATTAGAATTGTAAGTGGTTTTATTTAAAACATTACACCCCAACAAGAGACAAAAACGCATAGTCAAAAATACGATAAAAATGCATGTATAAAAGCGCTTACAAATGCAAAGAAAAACTGCAAGTATACTAATTTACCTAATATGAGCAGAAATGCTATAGAAAATCTGCAATATCACAAACTCTCCAAATACTCATCATGGAAACGTAGCCTTAGATATATAAATACTCAAACCAGGCTTCCACAATAGGTGACAATGTAAGTATTAAAAGCTGTGAGAGTAGCTGGTAGTATTGTACTTTTCCTTAGATTGCTGCATCAGATATTGATGCATAATTGCCTTTACTATACGGGCTACTGTATATTTACATACATTTTATATGTGCCCAGGAATGGTGTATTTTTTATTACCTACAATACAGTAAAATTTCACAACAAATCTACTGTTACTGCCACTTCTGCTGCTGCTACTACCATTCCTCCTACTACAACATGAATACTATTACTACGATGACTACTACCATTATTATTACTACTACTAAGAAGAATAATCATTTTAGTACTTTGAATGGTACTGAAAATACACGTCTTACTGTTTTATATATGAAAGAAGAAATAGTTAACCCCTTCACACCCGAGCCTGTTTTTGCCTTCGTGACCGGGCCAATTTTTTCAATTCTGACCAGTGTCACTTTATGAGGTCATAACTCTAGAACGCGTCAACGGATCCTACTGATTCTGACATTGTTTTCTCATGACATATTGTACTTCATGATGGTGGTAAAATTTTTTAGATATGAGCTGCGCTTATTTGTTAAAAAAATCAAAATTTGGCGAAAATTTAGAAAATTTTGCAATTTTCAAACTTTTAATTTTTATGCCCTTAAATCAGAGAGTGATATCGCACAAAATAGTTAATAAATAACATTTCCCACATGTCTACTTTACATCTGCACAATTTTGGAAACATAATTTTTTTTTTTAGGAAGTTATAAGGGTTAAAAGTTGACCAGCGATTTCTCATTTTTACAACAAAATTTGCAACACCATTTTTTTAGGGACCACCTCACATTTGAAGTGAGTTTGGGGGGTCAATATAACAAAAAATACCCAAAAGTGACACCATTATAAAAACTGCACCTCTCAATGTACTCAAAACCACATTCAAGAAGTTTATTAACCCTTCAGGTGCTTCACATGAATGAATGGAATATGGAAGGAAAAAATAAACATTTAACTTTTTTTAACAAACATTTTACTTCAAAACCATTTTTTTTTATTTTCACAAGTGTAAAAAGAGAAAATGAACCACAAAATTTTTTGTGCAATTTCTCCCGAATACGCAGATACCCCATATGTGGGGCTAAACCACTGTTTGAGCACACGGCAGAGCTCAGAACGGAAGGAGCGCCGTTTGACTTTTTCAATGCAGAATTGGCAGGAATTGAGATCGGATGCCATGTCGCATTTGGAGAGCCCCTGATGTACCTAAACAGTGGAAACCCCCCACAAGTGACCCCATTTTGGAAACTAGACCCCTTAAAGAACTTATCTAGATGTGTTGTGAACACTTTGAATCCCCAAGTGCTTCACAGAAGTTTATAACGTAGAGCCATGAAAATAAAAAATCATTTTTTTTTTCCACAAAATGACCTTTTAGCCCCCAATTTTTATTTTCACAAGGGTAACAGGAGAAATTGGACCCCAAATGTTGTTGTCCAATTTGTCCTGAGTACGCTGATACCCCATATGTGGAAGAATCTACTGTTTGGGCACACGGTGGGGCTCGGAAGGGAAGTAGTGACGTTCTGAAATGCAGACTTTGATGGAATGGTCTGCGGGTGTCATGTGCGTTTGCAGAGCCCCTGATGTACCTAAACAGTGGAAATCCCCCACAAGTGACCCCATTTTGGAAACTAGACCCCCCAAGGAACTTATCTAGATGTGTGGTGAGCACTTTGAACCCCCAAGTGTTTCAGTAAAGTTTATAATGTAGAGGCGTGAAAATAAAAAAATCATTTTTTTTCCACAAAAATGATCTTTTAGCCCCCAATTTTTATTTTCACAAGGGTAACAGGAGAAATAGGACCCTAAGAGTTGTTGTCCAATTTGTCCTGAGTATGCTGGTACCCCATATGTGGGAGAAAACTACTGTTTGGGCTCACGGTGGGGCTCGGAAGGGAAGTAGTGATGTTCTGAAATGCAGACTTTGATGGAATGGTCTGCGGGCGTCATATTGCATTTACAGAGCCCCTGATGTACCTAAACAGTGGAAACCCACAATTCTAATTCCAACCCTAACCCCAACACACCCCTAACCCTAATCTCAGCCCTAACCATAACCCTAACCACAAACCTAACACCAACACACCCATAACCTTAATCCCAGCCCTAGCCCTAACCCTAGCCCTAACCCTAACCCTAGCCCTAACCCTAGCCCTTGCCCTAGCCCTAGCCCTAACCTGTGTACCTGCTTTTTTCTTTTTTTTTCTTTACTTTTTTTTATTTTTGTGACAAGATCGCTGCGCTGCGATCTGACTCATAGTAACGCCACATCTCCTCTGATCTCACACTGACAGATGATCAGAGGAGAAGCAGCGTTACTATGTGACTAGATCGCTGCCTGGCACACTGTAACGTGACTTCTCCTCTGATCTCACAATGACAGATGATCAGAGGTGAAGCAGCGTTACTGTGTGACAAGATCGCTGCCTGGCACAGCTGTGCCAGGCAGCGATCAGCTGTGCCAGGCAGCGATCTAGTCACACAGTAACGCTGCTTCACCTCTGATAATCTGTCAGTGAGATCAGAGGGAGAAGCCGCGTTACAATGAGGGAGATCGCCGGGAAACAAGCAGCTTTCCCAGCGATCGCTCCCATTGGCTGCTGTGACGCTGACGTCATCAGGACCTGAACCAATCAGGTCTCAATGATGTCGGGGGTCCCAGCATGCATTGTGCTCCGGGATCCCCACGTTGTAAGGTATGTGGGGGTCCCGGGGGGCACAAAACCGCCGACAGTAGATAAACGTCGGCGCTGCACAAAGCCCAGCAAGCGCCAACGTTTATCTACAGTGGGCGGTCGGGAAGCGGTTAATTGAACTTGCATACAGAGATGAATTACATATACTCTTTGCTCACATAAGTTTACAGTCTAATTATTATTAATAGTAGTAGGTGATTCAGTAAGTGTTTAATTCTTCAAAATGATCTTGTGATCTTGGAGTAGAATTGTGATAGTTGTATACACAGGTTTATAAACTACACTCACTTGCAGAAGAAGGTTCAATATAGGTCTCCTGTAATTCCAGCCATTAGCTAGGCTCATATATAAGTCACATTTATTGTACTGTAAACTTTGAATGGGCTTTTTTTTGTTTTGCAGTAGTCCAACATTAGTAAAAAACATACCTACCAGCCTTGGCTATGGAGCAGCACTTAATGCAAGTTTACAGGTAAGACAATCAATTTGACTTTCATTGTTTTCGTACATAAAATGTATTTGCCTTATTGAAGATGCTTTTGCAGTATTGTTCAGTAGTTTCACCTGATACAGTAGTGTAGCTAAGAGGAATCCACTCTGGCTCTAATGCTTACTGCTTTTGATGTGAAGTGGCAAGAAGGACACCCTGTGGCAAGTCCTGGAACACTCCGATTTCCACAAAGTAAATGACTGCTCGTGTGACTCTTCCTCTGTGAATTAAACATTCTGGTTGTGGCAATGCTCCGCTCATGGACTGTACATACATTATCCTAAGTAATGTAGACAGATTAAAGATTTCTACAGTGAGAGGAACACTGCTTGTATTGAATTGTCAGCGAGCTGCAAAACAGAATGCATAAGTGTGCTAAACTGCCCTAGTTATGTAACAGAAGATTCGGAGTGATTTTCTGAACTAGTCAATCTATGTTAGATAACCAACCATGTTACAATATCTTGTCTGAAATGTCATAGCAGACTGTGCAGTGAATGTTAACACTTTACCTGCCCCTGGCACCTGCCTGCCACCACTCAGATACATTTTGGTAAATTAATCATAGAAGTTTGTTGGGAAATTTAGAATGATAGCTGCATAATATTGCTTGACAGGTTAAAGGGAATCTGTCATTAGCATATACTGCCAAGCCTGTGCGCCACATTAAGTAGCAGCAGAGACTTTGATTCCAGAGCTGAGTCACTTACTGGGTGTCTTTTAAGGCCAGGGTCTCATGAGCGTTGATGCTCCCATCTGAGAAAATCGGTAACACCTGAGTGCAGTCTGATGTTTTACATGCACCAATAGACTTGAATGGGTGTGTGTCATCCGATTTGCTGAGTAACTTGCAGCATGCTGCAATTTTTTTTTTCTCCTGCCGAATTGGCATGTGAAAAAAAAACGCTGATCGGCACTGCCCCATAATATAACACTGTGCTGCGTGCTAGCCTGAAAAACATCATGCAAATGAGCCCTTATAGTTGTTGTTGTAATTTTATCTCTGACTTCTACTCCCAACCAGCTGCACACCAACCCCTGCTCTCCTGCCACTGATTGCCAGCTATGTGTACTGCATATAGGTAGAAAGTTGACAATCAGCAACAGGGGGGTGATGTTGCCACAACTCATAAATGCCAAGGGCTTCGAGCACAAACACATAATGAAGAGGTAGATCAGGCAGCGGAAACCTGATGACAGTTTTTTTTACAGACAGTGTCTAGCTTTGTAAATAAAAAGTCAGGCGGTAAAATGGTTAACACTTCTCTTCTTTCCCATTAGGCTGCTCTGGCAGAAAGCAGTTTACCTTTGCTGAGTAACACAGGTTTGATAAATAATGCATCCACTGGCTTACTACAGGCAGTACATGATGACCTCAATGGCTCACTGGATCACATGGACAGCAATGGAAACAGCAGTCCAGGATGCTCACCCCAACCACACATGTAAGTGCAGTCAAAAAGTTCAAACTTTATTTCGCCTGTATCTATTTATACAAAAAAAGTTTTACAACAATTTACAGTATTTTTGTTCAAATGGACAGGCACAACTTTGACAATGTCTGTCCACACTAAAGTGACCTAACTTTACAAAATGACAGACATCGTGATCAAGAAGTGAGCACATTTCGGCTATCTACTTAATTTCACTGAAAAGCCAGTGATAGGCCGGGGTCACACTTGCGTGTGTAATGCCTGAGGCTCTCGCATCAATACCCGGCACTGCTGCCGGCACTCGGGACCAGAGTGTGCGACTGCATAGAGATACATGCAGCTGCACAATTCGGTCCCAAGTGCCGGGTATTGATGCGAGAGACTCGCGCGAGTTTCTCACATTCCACAAGTGTGAACCCGGCCTTAGAATGCAGTAACTACCTACCAATATAGCTAGCCAGTCACACAACCTTTTTAGCCCATATAACACCCAACTTAGGTCTCGTTCAGATGTCCATTTTTCTCATACGAGTTGTATCCAGTTGTATTTTACAGATAGAACTCATACCTATTGTAGTATATGAGGCTGTTTACATGTTTTTCTATTTTTGTAGACTGACTGGTCCATACAAAATCACAGACACATGTCCAGTCTGAAAATTTTTTTTTTTGCATATGAGAAACATCACTAAACTTATAGAGACAGAGACATTTGTACATTTTTTCTATAATTTATATTTGCCTCTTTAGCCGCTATAACTTTCCTCTGAGTTTGTACAATTATTGTTTCTTTGAAGCACTTTTAGAAAATTCATAGTTAATATGTCAACATTTTAAATTAATTGTGCTATTCATTTATCATATTAAATTATGTAAAAAAATCAAACTCTATGGTGGGAATTTATCATACTATTTACAAAAGAAAACTGGTGCATAGGAATTACAATTTTGTTGTACATAAAAATGTTTCTACTTATGCCATTTTTATGCCAGCTTTAACACTTTTTGAAAAGTGGGAGATTTGCGGAGGCAGCATTCACTCTAGAAAGTGTCATTAATAATTGCAGAAGTGTATTCCAGTTTCTTACTGGAGTTTGCATGTGCGGCTACATGACTAGGGATAAATACCAATCTAGAAACTCATCTAAAGACACTCTTTTTTTGACGTGTTTGTCAATGTAGATCAGCTTTTTAGACTCTGTCCTATAAAACAGCCACCTTTCCTAGGTAATACTTTGCGATATAGTTTCTTTTGTTCTGAAAAAGAGCTGACTTAAATGTCCTTATGTTTGTATATTGCCAGGTTCTATATGATTGTAGGACAAAACTGCAGAACTAACAAATAAAACTTGTTGCACTTAAGTTGAGATTACCGTATATACTAAAGTATAAGCCAACCCGTTTATAAGCCGAGGCACCTAATTTTGCCACAAAAAAATAGGTAAGCTTATTGACTCGAGTATAAGTAGGGTATGCACTGTCCTCTCATCCTTGTCCTGATATGTATGGCTCCCCGTCTCTGTCATTGTATGCATGGCTCCCCCCTTCCCTGTCATTGTATGCATGGCTCCCCCGTCCCTTTCATTGTATGCATGGCTCTCACTTCCCTGTCATTGTATGCATGGCTCCCATGTCACTTTCCTGGTATGCATGGCCCCTTATCCCCTATCCTTGTATGTATGGCTCTTTATCCTCTATCCTTGTACGCATGATTCCTGTTAAAAAAAAAAAAAAAAATCCTATTTACCTGTCTGCACGCCCTCACTGGCACTGCACCTCATTCTGGCGCCAGCAGCTCTTCTGGCCGAATGATCACATGGCCTCGCTCATTAAGGTAATGAATATGCACTCCACGCATATGGGAGTGGAGAGGCATGCATATTCATTACTTTAATGAGAGGGGCCACGTGATTGCTCATCTGGAAGAGCTGCTGGTGCCGGAACGAACGAGATGCAGGGCCAGCAAGGGAACATAGGTAGGTAAGTAGGATGTGTGCTGGAAACCGGCGGCTGCAGCTGGCAACGTGTGCTATTACAGCAGCGGCACATTCTTAAGCCACAGTCACTGGCTTCTGCCTCTGTAACCCGCTGCTCTGCCGCTCCCCGCCAGCTCCTGCCTCTGTTACCTGCTGCTCCGCCGCTCCCCCTCCTCCGACAGCCCTCTGGGACAATTGCCTTGTGTATAAGCCGAGGGGGGCGTTTTCAGCACAAAAGATGTGCTGAAAAACTCGGCTTATACACGAGTATATACGGTAATACAGAAACCTGGTTATTTGAAGGAATAAACTATCTTCTTTTTGATACCACTCCACAGTTTTGTTTTTTTTTGTAATAAAGCCATGCCAGGATGTCAGCTTCCGACCACATCATCCTTAAAAGTTCTTGGGACATAGATGTAGTTGATGGGAAGGATCTGCTGAGAACTTCTTTTGACAAACTTGAGTAGGAACAGTCAGTTTCCTAAGCTGATGTGTTAAAAACTGGAAAAATTGTCAAGTTTGTGGATATGAGTGACATTGGCAAAGAAACATTTTGATGGTTGAACTTGGACAGTGCATCTCCAAAATAACAGATCTTTTTAGGTGTTCTTAAGGGTATGTTTCCACGGTCAGGAAACGCTGCGGGTTTGATGCTGCGTACAGCCACAGTGTCAAACCCGCAGCGTCAAGATGTTACAGCATAGTGGAGGGGATTTCATGAAATCCTGTCTCCACTATGCGTTAAAAGAGGTAGGCGGCACACCCGCGTAAACAGACATGCGGCGCGTCTTTTCAGAACGCAGCATGTCTGTTTACGGTGCGGCGACGCTCTGTCGCCACATCGTAAATTTCCCATAGACAATCATTAGATGCAGTAAAACTGCATCTAATGATTAATCACATGCGTAGTAACTGCGTAAACGCAGCTTACTACGCATGTCTACTAATAAAATGACATTCTAACCTGTCCCGCCACTGTAAGTCTCCGTCCACTGCAGTTCTCGCAATAACTTAGCTTATCGTGAGAACTGCCGTGTACGTGACGGGGGTTATCTCAGGTCATGTACACAGTGTAGATGATCGCCAGAGATCTCCGGTGGTCATCTACAAGCTCTGCTATGTCCGGATGTCATGCATCCAGATGTAGCAGAGCTGGACTCGTCGTTGGACACTCGTATAATGGACTACGTCGGATCAGAGAGTATACTGTTGTTTTTTTATTTTATTTTTTTCAGGTGATCAATGCCTTTGCTTGGATTTGGGCGTGCAATAAAAATATCGAAAACTGTGTAGTGTTTTATTTCATTAAAATACTTTTTTTCTGGCTGTCTTTTTTGTTAACCCTTTAACTATAGGATTAATAATGGAGAGGTGTCTTAGTTTTGTACAATGTAGGATAGATCTTCAGCTCACCTGGTTCAGCCTGCCCAGTCCTCCTTTCCATAATCTCGGTGCATGGAGTGGATCCATCCCCATCTGGGAGAAATGCTCAATGAAAAAAAGTTTTTTATAGTTCCAGCACACGATGTGAAAAAATTAAGAAAAGCCTTTATTTAATCCATAATTAAAAAATGCAATTCCAGTGATGATAAAAGCATGTGTAGGCTTACGCGTTTCGGATCATATTTGACCCTTAATCATAACATCAATAATAGTTTTGTCTCTACAAAAGATGGTCCAAGGAATGACAAACGGTAAGGATGCAAAAGAATTCTAAGTGTTCCACAAACATTGATCTGCATGTGGAGCAAACACTACATCACTAGTTTCAATCTCTCAGACCAGCCACTGTAGCACAAACTGTAGAAGAAGTAAATTCTGATTATGATAGAAAGATTTCAGAACACATAGGATAGGTCAACTTGCTGCTTATAGGACTATGTAGCTGCCAGTCAGTCATAGCCCATGATGAGCCTTGTTTACTCACAAAAGCATCTTCATTGGGGTTGTGTGTGTGTTACAACACATTGAGCAACAGAATAAGATGAGCTGTTTGGATGTTATTTGACATCTTTTGTAAGGTCAGGTGCATGTAAATCACTTACTGGGAATTGATATAGCACTAGTATGCACTAAGGCAAGAAGGAATTCCAGTAAAAGGAGTGTGATACTTTTGAAAATGTTCATGTAGATGTTATTTTGACACATTCAGATTTTTATTTTCTTATCTGACATTTCCTATAATGAGTGGCTTAAGACCAGATTTGAAAAGAAACATGATTTTATAATACTCGGTTTGGAGATATTTATGCTATATCTGTCTATATTTAGCCACCCAATATTAATGAGAAGTCCTGTCCAGTCCTGGAAGTATTTCGCTGTGTTACGGGACATAGTGTACGGCGCATGAGCAGTAATGATTTTCAGCTTTACCTGCAGTTGGGCAAATCATACAGCACGTGTGCAAAGCAAGATTGCTTTGCGCATGCGTTAACGATGGAGAAGACTACCGGAGAAGAGCGCGGATGGGGGCTACGGATGGGGTGGAGAAAAAAGAAGAAACCCCACCCATCGGACTGGACCGAAGCCTGCAACTTCGGTGACAGATTACCTTTAAGAGAAAATGAAATCCAAACCTAAAGGGCCCTGTGTGAAAAAGTGATTGTCCCCCTCCTCCCTTAAAGCATAAACTAACTGTGGTTTATCACATGTTTGGGAAGCAGAGTTCAAATTCTGTATCCACACGTAGGCCTGATTACTGCCACACCTGTTCCCAATCAAGAAATCCCTTAAATAGGAACTGCCTGACAAAGTGAAGTAGACCAAAAGCTTTTGAAAAGCTAAACATCATGCCGCGATCCCAAAAAATTGTGGAACAAATAAGAAAGAAAGCAATTAACAATCATCAGTCTGGAAAAGGTATAAAGCAATTTCAAAAGCTTTTGGACTCCATCGATCCACAGTGGGAGCCATTATCCACAAATGGCGAAAACATGTCACAGTGGTTAACCATCCCAGGAGTGGCCGACTGACCAAAATTACCCCAAGAGTGCAGTTATGACTCTTCCAAGAGGTCAGAAAAAAACCCACAACCACATCCAAAGAACTGAAGACCTCACTTGCCTCCGTTAAGGTCAGTGTTCATGACTCCACCATAAGGAGGAGACTAGGCAGAAATGTCCTGCATGGCAGAGTTCCAAATCAAAAAATATTGCTGAGCTATTAGAACATAAAGGCTTGTGTCAGTTTTGCCAGAAACATCTTGATACTCCCCAGGACTTTTAGGAGAATAATCTGTGGACTGACAAGATAACAGTTGAACTTTTTGGAAGGTGTATGTCCCATTACATGTGGCGTCAAAGTAACACACCATTTCAGAAAAGGAACATCATACCAACAGTAAAACATGGTGGTAGCAGTGTGATGGTCTGGGGCTATTTTGTTACTTCAGGACCTGGAAGATTTGCTGTGGTAAATGGAAGCATGAATTCTGCTGTCTATCAAAACATCTTGAAGGAGAATGTCTGGACATCTGTTTGTGACATCAAGCTGAAGTGCACAGGACAATGAACCAAAACAAGCCAGCAAGTTCACTTCTGAATGTTTTAAGAAAAATAAAATTAAGACTTTAGAGTCTCCTAGTGAAAGTCCTGACCTTAATCCGATTGAGACGCTGTGGCATTACCTTAAAAGGGTGGGTCATGCTTGGAAACCCTTCAGTGTGGCAGGATTACAACAATTCTGCAAAGATGAGTGGGCCAAAATTCCTCCAATGTTATATTATGTCAGTGGGCCAAAATTGCTCCAATGTTATATTATATGAGTGTATACTATTGTTACTGTAGGTTAATATTATTGATTTTTTGGACAAGGGTAATAAACTGATGCATAGTGTTAGGGTTGTGGATCGCACTAAATCTAAAATATAATAAAGTGCGATTGCAACCCGGATTCCACCATGCAGAGATGGTAAACTGCTGCTCAGTAATGGAGGACACCGGCAGAGTAACCGCAGACCCAGTGTGTGTAGGAGCGAACTCTGTTACTGTACAGAGCTGCAGAAAGAGACACCGAAGCCTTTTACCTCACAGACTACGGCTTAGGAAACCGCTACTGCAGCGCCAGGGATTAACCCTAGAGAAACGCTGTGCAATGTTAGCAGTCACTGCCTGCGTACAGCACCGCCCTGGGGGATGCCACTTGCCAGCCTAAACTTAGCGCTGGAAAGCGCAGTAACTGCACACGGCACCGTTGAGATGGACACTGCGGCATATGTGGTACAGAGGTGTCTCGTTCAGATGACACTCTCTGGCATAACGTGTGAGACTGGAAGCACGGCGGCACTATGCAGTGCCACCACTCGGTGCTGACTCAGGCCTCTAAACCCTACCAACATGTGTATTAAAGGGAAGGGGTTTCATAATGAGTCATTCAGCGGTTCATAAGCATCCATCATCACACACATCACTACCAGTTACTGTCTATTCTAGAGCATGGCGGCCATGCGAACCTTTTATAGCAGCGTCCTTCCGGGACCTTCCTGATGGTCCAATCCGAGCTGGAGAAGGACCTGAGCATGTGACCTCCGATCTCCAATGAGAGATCGTCCCACGGGCATGCTCAGTAGACCGAAAGGAGGACTTAGTCCCTGGAGTAGCTCACTGCTGACCAGCATACGTTGCTATAGTTGGACCAGAGGTGGCAGCAGCAACCAAACCCACAGTGCTAGTCTGAGCAGAGTTCTGGAATCGACGAGTCTGCTGATCAGCCTCCTCTGCGGCCGGAGAGGAATGGGAGAGTGCCGAAGGCAAGGCTCGGGATTCCTGCTGTGCAGCGTCAGGAACCCGACGCCTAACACATAGTTTGCGACCTTTAGAGATAGATATAGAATCACTACCTTTAGACATAATCTAGCTATTAACTGCTGTACGTTTTATGAGTCTAACATTTAGTTTCATATAAATTTGGATAAAATCAGCAGAATTCTGCTTGTTTTGCTTACATAACCTATTTATTGTGCTTAAAAGATCATATACAGGATCACTTCAGTTTCGTTAAAATCCCATACAGAGAATACCTACATTTGATCCTAAAGAGACACATTATATTTATTAACATCCTGCTGCTATAACTGTGAGAGACACAAAAGCAGAAAATCCTCCTTATTGAGCCAATATCCATAAAAGTACCCTGGAATGTACATAGTCATTATCTGACTGATTATGATCTTCAAACCAGCTCTGAACTAGCACTAAATTAAGTGCATTGCCCTTTTATTAAAACCATAAAATACAACTTTAACTATTACCCACCGTTTACATAGAGCCTGGAAAAGTGTAACTTTTTCCCTGTCTTATAAATCAGCATAATTACATATTCAACTTTAATTACTGGTGTGTCTGTATTGGCAAGGTTTATATGTTATATTTTATGCAGAACTACGATTCCTATTAATATTTAGCAGCTAACTATATCATTAATTACTCTAAAATCTTTCCCCTACCATCTTTTTAATGGAGCAGTGAGAGTGGAATTATTAAAAATTGATGCATTGTGGATTTCAGAAATGTGTATGGAGCGTTGGAAATGCCTGGCCTTAATCAGTGATGTCAAATGTGGTACTTTCCTGTTTACTAAATTGTACAACGTGAACCTTGGAGATATTGTTTTAATGCTTCATCCTAATAATGGCGTGATGTAAGATTTCTATTTAGGTCTGAGTAGGATATGTCTACAGTAGTATAGTATGTGTACTTGCTAAGTTTTTTCTTTGAAGACAGAGCATGATAAAGTCAAATATAGTTCGGAACATACAATACTTTTATTGAGGTTAACACACTTTGATATTATACCCAAAATGCACAATATGATATAAGAGAAGTATCACCACAAGTAACAGAAAAAAAGCAAAAATAACATCACATAAATCTAGAGTTACACAAATAACTATATATATATATAATTACCTTAAATTGTCTGTCATCCACTTCCGTCTGGATGTCCCCGAATCCCACAATCCACCACGCCGACCGCCATATTGAAATACCCCAGTGATGGGTGTTCCAATATGGCGCCCGCTGGTGGTACCAGGACCACCAGCGGGACACCGACGGGACCCCCGCTGCTGCCGAACCCGCCACCAATGGACCCCCCACCGCTGCCTGCCCACCCACCTCTGTCACAGCCGCCGGGAAAGACCGCGGCTTGCGGCCTGTGCACAGGCCGCAAGCTGCGGTCTTTCCTGCTGGCTGGCTGCTGCCAGGACCCCCCACCGGACCCGCCGCTGCTCTCCCACCCACCTCCGTCACAGCCGCCAGGAAAGACCGTGGCTTGCGGCCTGTGCACAGGCCGCAAGCTGCGGTGTTTCCTGCCGGCTGGCCGCTGCCAGGACCCCCCCACCAATGGACCTGCCGCTGCTGACCCCCCCTGCCGCCTGTACTCATATACACACATGTATTCAAAAACACACACACCTACTCACATACACACACACATATTCACATACACACACACACATACTCACATACACACACACGTATCCACATACACACATATTCGCATACACACAAATACTCACAAACACACACACTCACATACACACACGTATTCACATACACACTCACATACACGTATTCACATACAAATATTCACATACACACATGTACTCACACACACACGTACTCACACACACATGTACTCACAAACACACACACGTACACACACTTCCCTCCCGATGCGATAGCATCGGGCACACCTGTAGTTAAAACTATAATCTGCTTTAACCCTTTAATGACCAGGGGTATTTTTGGTTTTGCATTTTCATTTTTTGCTCCCCTTCTTCCCAGAGCCATAACTTTTTTATTTTTCCATCAATATGGCCATGTGATGGCTTGTTTTTTTGCAGGAAGAGTTATACTTTTGAACAAAATCATTGGTTTTAACATGTCATGTAATAGAAAACGGGAAAAAAATTCCAAGTGAGGTGAAATTGAAAAAAAAACGTGCAATTCCACAATTGTTTTTTTTGGGTTTTTTTTTTTTTAACTAGCTTCACTAAATGCTAAAACTGACCTACCATTATGATTCTCCAGGTCATTACAAGTTCATAGACACCAAGCATAGTGCAGACACATTCTTTTGATCATCCATTATTGCATTTTATTGCAATGTTTCATTGACCAAAAAACGTAATTCTGGCATTTCGATTTTTTTCTCGGTGGACTGTTTACCGATTTTATTAATTCTATTTATATATTGATAGATCTGGCGATTCTGAGTGCGGCAATGCCAAACATGTGTATATTTGATTTTTTTATTGTTTTATTTTGAATGGGGTGAAAAGGGGGTGATTTGAACTTTTATATTTTTTTATTTTTTTAATATTTCCATGGGAGACTTGAAGCTAAAGTTGTTCGATCACCTCTGCTACATAGAGCAGGGCTGCAGCCCTGCTGTACAGTATGCAGCAGATTATGCTCACTTACTATGAGCGCCGACCACCAGGTGGTGCTCATAGCGATCCAGCAGTGACAACCATAGGGGTCTTCTGCTGACCCTGGGTTGTCATGCCAACCCATGGGCGACCCGCGGTCATGTGACACGGGTGCCGATGGGAGGAGGTAATGACGCGCTTCTGGCGTGTGCATGTTAAATTCCACTGTCAGAGTTTGACAACAGCATTAAACATGTTAACAGATGTGAGTGAATTACGATTGTACAGATCAACTTTCACGTGCCGGAAAAGGTGCGGGCTCATCACCGGAGCCCACACCAGACAGAGGAAGAGGTCCAATGACGGACTATGTCTGTCATTGGACATTAAGGGGTTAAAGACAATTTGAATAATCTATGAATACATTTAATAATTTCTTTCCATGTCTACAGTACAGATGGGCCAGCTAAATTATGTAAGCAGAGGTAAGTGGATCACTTCTCACAACCCTGGTACACACTCCAGGTCAGTATTCTCTGGCCATGGCCAGAGAGCTTGCCAAATTTCCTTACCCTCTGGGATCCGAGGCTTAGTGATATGGTGATATGTCAACTGTGCGCTGCATACCACACAGATAACGTCACACCAGGCCAGCGAATCAAATCACATGCTGAGAAAGCCAGAAGCTCAGGAAATTTGCGCAGCTACTGATCACAGCCAGAGAGCACTGACTTGGTCTGTGGATTGGGGTTGCACAAAGGGATCAGCTCATCTCTACAGGTAAGTGTAAACATATTGCAATGACCAGCATCAGCCCAGCTTTTATGGTCTTATTAGCGGCAAGAATTGGTCATGAGTAAAATCTAAATTTTTTTAAACCTGCTTTGGCAATATGAGAAACGAGAAATAGTCCATATGACATTTCAGGTATATGGCTGCAAAAATAAAGTATGGCAATGCAAATCTTAAGCAGTAATACAACAGTCCAAGACCAGTATGCATCTCCTAGATCCCTGAATGCATGCCAGGCACTCTAGTATTAGTGATAAGGCTGCAGATGCTGGATACTAAACCATGCATTTTCCATCCTCTTCATAATAATATACAATTTTACCTTCAGAGACCAAATCAATCTGATATTGGACATTGAGTAACAATATAAGGAAACTTTGGTAGTTGATGGGTCTTCTAAGATAGACTCTCCAGCCATAGCAGACTTCAGAAACTGAAGTCATCATCTGAAATGAATGGTTGAATAGATGTTTATGCTGTAACATGTTAGGAGCCTCCAGGCAAATTAACCTGCCAAGCCTCAGGGCCAGCAATTAAAATGTATAGGGAGATTTGGATTTTTTTCCTATTGTAAATCTGCTTAAGGCATTAAACTAGCCATGAACAAACAATACATTAAAATATATAACTCATTACAAGTATATCACTGTAGTTCCAGGGATTTTTCTATGGATAACCCATAGGGAAATAGTTTTCTAATATCACAGAACCAAGTCCCATTGGTTAATATTGTTAAAGCATGCATAATATTGAAGAGGATCTGCAATCCATTGTCTAATCATTCATTTAACCTTTGCTATCTTAATGTAAGTCTTCATAATTCATTTATTATTACATTTGAACATGACAAACTAGATACAACTGGTATTGCACCTCGTCGTAGACCATTAAATCCTTAAAATTAAAGATGTCTTTTGAAGGTGTCTTTAGATGTGTTAAATATTACAAAAGAAGTAATAAAACCTAGAGTAGATGGAAGACGGATATAAGCTCTTGAGAGCATTTCACTCTAAAAGACGGAGAGTGATCAATTCCGAGAAAAGTTCTTGTTTCTGGAGCATTAGGCTATGAACCATGCAATGGCTTGCTTCAGGCATCCAACTCTGTGTTATTTTTCACTTTTAAGAGTTCTCATGGGCATGTTAATGCTTTCTTTGTGTATGAATTACTGAACAATAACAAATTTAAAGAGCAAACAAGGGTAAGACTGTATGTATTGAAAACAAGTCTTTTTTTCAAAATGGCTTAGACATAGCTCATGTAAAGCATGTGTACTCATTTTTATGCATGAATTGCATGGCAAGCATATTGCTACTGTTTGGGCAGAAAAAGAAAACTGTACACTTGGTGTGAAAAATCTATATTCAAAGGTGAAAAAATAATGTAAATAACATATATTTCACTTTAATTATCATTTCTTACTTTGTCTTAGTTTATCTTTGTATTATTTGCATTGTTTGCATTGTTTATTTTTTATCAAAACACATAAATAAATAATTTAGAAAACTCGAATGTTTATACTGTACCTCCATAAACCTAAAATCAGACTTTATCCACAGGATAGAAAGCTGAGAATGTAGTTTTTTTTTAATTGAAAGGATGGTGTCTAAAACAACACCAAAGTTAAAATGAACTAATCTGCAATGCTCAGAAAATCCTTGTGGACTCACATAGGGGCCATCATCACAACTGTTCTGACTGGTCCTGATACATTGCATGCATACACTGAGTTATGTCCTGTATAAAAGCCTTTGCAACTCAGTTTCAGCATTTAACTGGAGCATTATTTAAAGTGAACCCTTCAGATTCCCTGACTTTCCCAAACCACTGCTATAGAAGTAAAAAGGTGTCTGCAGTTTGGCCATGAGGTTGTGTTCACATGTTGCGTTTTTGCTGCATTTTTTACTGCAGGCAAAACCTGCTCTCTTTGCAGTAAAGAAGCTGCTTGCAAAAATGAGGTTTCGATGGATTTTTTGCTGCAATTTTGTCATGTACATTTGTGTTTTGTACATGCTGATAAATTATAGTTACCAGCAAATAGCAAACAGATGAACGGCAAACTAGGGCACACAAATCACCACATTAACAGATGGAGCTATTTATCTGAAGTATTGCGGTATATATTTCAGTAAAAATTGGAGGTGCTTGCATGAAAAAACATGAATATTTCAATATGAAATGAAAAAAGAAAGAATATGCAGCACTCACCAATGAAGCTGAAAAACTGTGCGTCTTTATTTCACATGAATTCCATCAACAGATATATGGACATGCAGGATGTTAGAGGAATGCTAGGGGAGTGAGGTGCCGGACAATGGCCGTTTCGCGATTACTCGCTTCTATGGGTCCAGGTGACCCGGACCCATAGAAGCGAGTAATCGCGAAACGGCCTCGTCCGGCACCTCCCCTAGCATTCCTCTAACGTCCTGCATGTCCACATATCTGTTGATGGAATTCATGTGAAATAAAGACGCACAGTTTTTCAGCTTCATTGATGAGTGCTGCATATTCTTTCTTTTTTCATTTCATATTGATAAATTATGGTGCATAAAAAAACATCATTAAACTTCCTCAGGTTTTTGCACCAAAACACAGCATAACCTGATACCTGCATTTTTGCTGCATTTTTTCACTTACCCATTGCTTTCTATGGGTGAAAAAATGCTGCAAAAATGCTAAAAGTGACATGCTGCAGTTTGCAAAAACTCAGCAGTTTTCCAAATCCGTCAGGATAAAAACACAATGTGTATGCATGACATATCTGAAATCTCATAAACTTTACTGGTACAGTAAAATGTAGCTTAAAATGTACATTAAAAAAATGCAGCAAAAAAATTGCAGCAAAAATGCAGAATAAAAGTTAATTTTTAAAAGACAGTAACATTGCTGTGCAGAATCAATCAACTTTTAAGGATAAAGAATTCTGAATCTTTACCACTATAGTAGAAGTTTGATCAGTCAGGTTAACTGATGGTTTCCCTATTATAGCATGCCGAAAATGCTCTATTAATGCTTGGATAACAGCTTATCTGAGCACGCTCACTCATCACTAGTTCCCTTTAAAGTTTTACCTGAGATGAGATAATCATCCCAATTCCCTTCCCAAATTACACTAAAAGGAGTACAGAAAGGTAAGATCTTGGCTGCTGTTAGCTGGGTCCTCATTGTGAAGAATTGATTAATCTTCCATTTTTAATGTTGAAGTAAATGTTTGCTTAACTAATCAAAGCATACTAGCAATGTGCATACTTATATAGTTAGTGCACTGCTAGTTAGTGCACTGTCATATGTGGAAAGTATGAGTTTGTACTACTTTAGGCTAGTTTCACACTAGCGCTTTTGAGCGCAGCGGCGGCCTGCGCACGGCCGCCGCTAAGCCCCGCCCCCTGCCGCGCCTCCGCCGGTAGCTCCGCCTACCGGCGCATGACGCTGCATGCGTCCTGCGTCCCCTATCTTTATCACTGGGGGCGCAGGCCGTGTGCAATATGCGTTTGGCGGCGCATGCATCCTTTTGACGGTGCGCCGACCTGCACCAAACGCAACCTGCTGCAGTTTGGTTGCGCTCGGCGCACCGTCAAAAAGGCGCATGCGCCGCCAAACGCATATTGTGCAGGGCCTGCGCCCCCAGTGATAAAGATAGGGGACGCAGGACGCATGCAGCGTCATGCGCCGGTAGGCGGAGCTACTGGTGGAGGCGCGGCAGGGGCGGGGCTTAGCGGCGGCCGTGCACAGGCCGTCGCTGCGCTCAAAAGCACTAGTGTGAAACTAGCCTTAGAGGACTTTTTTGGCACTTTTCTTTTTTCACAGTCCATTTAAATTTGAGAGAACAAAAACATACGGTAAGTATGTCTGTGAGAAATCTCAGACATATGAATATGGGCCCAAAAATGTCACCTACAATACTAATTTTCAGCACCATGAATTATAAAATGACATGGCCTACACATGTTCATATAACTCTGCTATGCGATAATTTATTAATTTTCAGTGCTAACAAACCATAGGTTATGAATGTGTATAAAATGCATCCACCCAATCTCCTTCAGACTTTGGGTTTGATTCTTCAAGACTGGTGGTCTTGATAAGGGAATGGGCTAGAGTCTAATTGTCCTGATTCATCAATTAGAAATGTTGGACAATGGCGCACAACTCAGTGAGTGCCTCCCCATAAATCCTAATACAGTTTATACTGGAGGATTTATGGGGTAGCGAGCCACCACCACCTGTCCCGCTCCAGCTCTGACCACTTTGCCGAAGCTGGACGAAAATTTCGCGAGAAGGCTAAAAGTCACAAAATTTTAGCACAGACTCTAGTTCCTCCAAAATTATGCAACTTTTCAAAGCTTTTTTTTTTGCCAAAATACTGTCATAAAAGCTTTAATGAATCGGTTATTTTCGGTTTTTGAAAAAGTCTAGAACGCTTCTCAGCTTTATGATAAGCTAATCAATGCTTTAGTCTCTGGAGAAAGTCTAAAGACAGACACAACATGACATGATGCATTAAGCACAGACAGTTGCATGTTTCTACTGTATCAAAGACATTCCCAAAAACAACAATTACACTATGTAGTACAAATGTCACAAAAACACCCATAGGCATTAAAGTACGAAAGCTGCTCAGCTGTGTGCTTGTATTTGTTTGTAGCTACTAGCTTGTTGGCATAGAAAGACATTTTGCACATACAACCATGTAAACTAATTTCTCTGGAGTCTATACATCTGTTAGTGTAGACAGGCAGCATAGTATATCTGTATATTTAACAGACAGATGATAATGGCAGTGGCAGCGTTCAAACTATGCAGTGGGGACCGCACTAGTGTCATTATACTATACTTTCAACAATTTAGAAGCAGTTGAATAGTCATCTCTCCTGATGACATGTGACAAGGCAGAAATCGCTGAATTCGTATATCACTCTTAGTGTCTTGTGTAGTTGAGCACTGAGTGGAGGCAGTTTTACCAGGGGAGGAAATGATCAATCTATGGGAAATGCAGTACAAATCTGCAGGACTAAATGGTAAAATAAGAAGCCAAGAGCATATGTGAATGATTTAAAACAAGAAAAAGTTCCTGTTCACAGTACGTCCCACTTGATATGAAGTTACATGTGTTGATATCTTTTACATTATTTTTCTTATTTTTCTATTGTATATTTTCAATTACTGCTGCTGACATGTGCCCACTGCTGTAGGCTTCTGACAGCTAAACTGCCGGCTCACATTTGACAATAATGGTTGTTTGCAGTATATTAGTTTCTGTCTTTTTGAGCAGTGAAACATGTGTTTAGGTCTCTTGGCAAGAATTCTCACTGTCACAAGTCATTTTTGGAATGAAAAGTTATTATTTAATTATGAGTCTGTTTTTTTGCTATACTTTCTATACTTGTTTGATTTTCTATGGTAAGAAGCACAAACACATTTTAACATTTTAACCAATATGGCATGCAGAAAGAAACTAGTACGAGTAGTGATGAGGTCCTTCCTGCCACAAGTGAAAAGGCACATAATTAATAATGAGATGCAAATAATGTGCAAATGAATTGCTATACATTCATATCCTCAACACATAGATCTAAAAGTAGATAGCATGAATAGGGCGAATATATAAGTAAAAATAGCATAAAACATATGGTATGGATATACAGACCATACTTATCTGTCTTTGGTCTGGTGACCCGTGTATTTTCATAGATGCTGCTATTAGAGAAAAATAATGCAATTTTTTCACCTTTGATATACCATATGATAGTAGACTTATTCCCAAATGAAATACATCACTTTCAAGGCATTTTCTCATGAAAGCAATCCCTTTTAAATAGTCAGTGACTTTAGATTGTTGAGTGGAAGCCACTGCCAACTGATAAGATGTGTCTGATCCACCAGTGTGGGACCTGCTCTTTCAGAGAACCTCTTGGTACTAGCTGTGCCCTGGCTTATAGATATAGCAAGCAGGCCAATAAAATGAATAGATATCCATTTAATACATACCTGTGTCTAATCTACCAGTATGGGACTTGCTCTTGCAGAGTACCTCTTGGCTGTGGCTGTGCCCTGGCTTATAGTAGTAAGGAGGCCAATAAAATTAATGGCTGTTTATGCAAAGCATATACCATATGTGTCTGGTCTACAGGTAGGAATGTGCTCTTGTAGAGTGGCTCTCCGTACTGTCTACGCAGTGGCAAATAGATGCAATGAGTCTGCTAATATAATGACTGGCCATCATCTATTTAATGCATTAACCTGTCTGGTCTACCAGTATAGGAGCTGCCCTTGCAGAATGTCTTTCAGTACTGGCATATAGACATGAACTCCTCTATGACATTCATGTGACATATGAACTGGGATTGTTGGGATGAGAAAAACACCTTCAGGTTTTTATAGAAAAAAGTGATGCTCTGAATTGTAATTTCCATATACAGTTGTAACATAGTAACACCTAACCATCGGATACATTTTAAAGGTAATCTGTCACCTCCATAAATGCTATTTACCTGCAGAAATTGTGGTAATCTACAGGTAAATAGCTTTTATATAATGTTTGGCAGGTTTACTGGAACAGAGGCTACAAGGAAATCTAAAGTTATATTTTCCTACAATCGCTTGCTTCCAGTCATCAGGGTGGTGCAGGGGACTTTTACAGTCACTGCTGTGGTTACACCCCTACACCTTGACTGATAGCAAGAACTCCACACATACACTGCAGAGCAGGCTGTCAGTGAAGTAGCAGTAGGTGTTAAAACCGTGCACTCACTGTAGAGTGGGTAGTGAATGTTAAAGTCCCTTGTACTACCCTGATAAATGAGTGAGCAGCTGCAGGGAGAATACAACTTAGTTTTTCATTGTAGCCACTGTTCCACTAGCACTGCCAAATAAGAATAATATGTTGTATACCTGTAGATTACCATAATTTCTGCAGGTAAATAGTGTTTTTCTTGGTGACCGGTTTCCTTTAAAGATACTGTCACACTTAGCAATGCACCAGCGATCCCGACCAGCGATATGACACGGTCAGGATCGCTGGTGCATCGCTAAGTGGTCGCTAGTGAGCTGCCACACAGGCAGATCTCACCAGCGACATCGCAGTGGTCGGGGGTCGCTACTTACCTGTCAGATGAGGCGATCCTGACGTCCTCCCACCCGCGTCCACGCATCGCTCGTCGGCGCCACAGGAAGCTGATGACGAGAAACGGTCCAGGACGTTCTCGCGCGATCAGTGATAACCAGCGGGGGAGCGGTCGGAGGTAAGTATCAGACATAGCGATATCACTAGCAATATTGCTATAACGTCACAAAAAACAGGCCCTTAAGACTTGAGTAATGTTATCTTTTTCAATCCTAGAGCGGGATGGGTCAACATGATTGCTGCTATAGTTTACAGACTAATGCTGAATTGCATGACCTCATTTTTGTAGTACATGTTTAGAAATTTTCATTTTATTAGCATAATCTTGTTTCCTTATTTTCTCCTGCTGACAATCATTTGTTTTCTCACTTAAAATTACATTAGATTTTTTTTTTTTTAAATTACCATCGTAGATGGCCCAGATAACTTTTCCAATTGCTTTACGGGTTCTCATTTTAAGATTTTGCATATATTTCTTTACTTGTCAGCCTATGCTGATGGAAATAATTTGTATTCTTTTATTCCTTCTATAGTGTCTGACATTTGTCCATCCCTTTTTTTATCCTATTGAGAAAGAGATGAAGTATTATGAGACTTAGATGAGGTGGTTGTGTGAGATAATACTTCCTATTGCCAACACTATGATTGCTTTGAATTGCTCCTCAATGCTCATACGGCTATCCCTCCCATATTGCTATGTGAAAGCAATCAAATAGTAGTATGATATGCAATTGTGGAAACAATGTTTTCCCTTACACTTTCTGTACATTCACAAGGTATGTTCCAGAATTGCTCCTGCATTACTACATAAAATTTGGATTAAATACAGATTATAGGTGATGTCACATAATTCCCTACTAACCCATTAGTGAATAAGCCTGAACGGTCCTCAATGACCTGCATATGTTTTTCCATATATATACAGTATATATATATATATATATATATATATATATATATATATGTGCCAGCTCCGGCAAAAATTAATAGACCACCACATCAAAACCCTGTCATGGGCAGCCCATTCTCCAGAACTGAACCCCATTGAGAACCTCTGGAATGTTATCAAGAGGAAGTGGGACAGTCACAAGCCATCAAACAAAGTAGAACTGATTACATTTTTGCGCCAGAAGCAGTGTGAAAGACTGGTGGAAAGCATGCCAAGACGCATGAAAGCTGTTTTTAAAAATCATGGTTATTCCACAAAATATTGATTTCAGAACTCTTCCTGAGTTAAAACATTAGTATTGTTGTTTCTAAATGATTATGAATTTGTTTTCTTTGTATTATTTGAGATCTGAAAGCACTGTTTTTTTTTTTAATTTTGACCATTTTTCTTTGTCAGAAAAAAAATACAAAATTTATTGCTTAGAAACTCGGAGACATGATCGCCAGGAGCTAAATAAGCATCAATGCATAGTCTATTAGCTGCATAGTCTTATGCAGCCAGCAAAGGAGAAGGCAGAAGTGATCATCAACCTCTTCTGTCTTCTATCTAGGGTCTCTGGATGTCAAACAATGCTAAGTTGCAGGAGCTTTAAAGGGAACCTGTCACCAGGAATAACGCTGTTAACCTGCAGTTATGGGTTTATTCTGCATGGTAATCGCTTTATGTTGGTGTCCGGCGCCTGCTTGCAGCTGAATGCAGTGGAGTGCAAATGATCTTTATGCTCCCCGCCAACATTCAGTATTCAGTCATGGGGCCGGAGCCGGTGCTGGTTCAGTCACTGCTATGAGTATACACAGCTGTTGCTGTAACCACTCCCCCTGCCCAGACGAACACTGGTTCTACATTGCTGAATTGCTATGACTGAATGCTGGCAGGGAGAATAAAGATCATTTTCTCCCTGCTGCATTCGGCTGCAGGCGCTGGACAGCATCATAATGCTGTTAACCTGCAGATTAACCGCATAGTTGCAGGTTAACAGTGACAGGTTCCAGTTAAACTCGGGCCATTATTTACAATTCCTTGTGGATAAAAGCCTAGTGTTCTAAATTTATGAAGCCTGGTCATTTTCTGGCTAATTTGTAAATAAAATTTATAGAAAATATTAGTGTTTTTGTGATAAAAAGACATGTCTTATAAACATGCCATCATTCACTATAATTTGGTTTTCATATACTTTATCAAAAGGTTTCACACAGAAGCAAATCACCTTTCCTTTATGATAATAACACGCATATGTTCTCCATATTAAACAATTTAATGATAAATATATTTGGCTATTTTTTCAATTTAATGTGGCATATGCTCAATGGTACTTTAAAGATATGCATGTACAGTGTGAAAAAAGCATTAGGGTGTGTGCACACGCTGCAGATTCTGCTGCGGTTCTGCAGCGGATTTGGCCGCTGCGGGTCCGCAGCAGTTTTTGCTGCGGTGTACAGTACCATTATTCCCTATGGGAATACAAAACCGCAGTGCAGACGGTGCGGATTTTTCCGCGCGGTTTTTCTGCGGTTTTGAAACCGCAGAAAGTATTGACATGTCAATTCTTTCTGCGGATTCTGCTGCGGTTTACCATCTCCTCCATTGTGGAGATGAAAAACCGCAGGGCAGAACCGCAGGCCAGACCGCATGTAAAACCGCAGGTCTTTTGACCTGCAGATTTACCTGCGGATTTTACAAAATCCGCGCGGCCAAATCCGCACCCCAATCCGTAGCGTGTGCACTAGGGTGACCGGATCTCATATGGGGGGGAAAAAATGTCAGAATCTTGTTCGTCTGGACCCCACAAAACGATTCCCCTTTCCAGATATTGAGAGAGCCAAAATTTGAGCTCGATCAAACGACGTTAACCCGTGCCGCTCGTCGCTCAAAGTTTGAAAAAATCCAAATTGAGGTATTTTAAGATTTAGGTATTTTGCATAGTCTGTTAGACTATAAAGAATGTGACAACAACATTGCAGAAATAGCCCTGACCAAATTTTCGAACCATTTGTGGTATTTGAATGCAGAGTTGGTGGGATTATCGTTTTTTGATCCCACCATTACAGACAATGAAAAGTTGTTAATGGCTAATAAATTGCTCAGTAGCACAGATGAACCATCAGAGCACGCTAACCTACATGAGTTGATAATTTTACATACAGTGGGGCAAAAAAGTATTTAGTCAGTCAGCAATAGTGCAAGTTCCACCACTTAAAAAGATGAGAGGCGTCTGTAATTTACATCATAGGTAGACCTCAACTATGGGAGACAAACTGAGAAAAAAAAATCCAGAAAATCACATTGTCTGTTTTTTTTTCATTTTATTTGCATATTATGGTGGAAAATAAGTATTTGGTCAGAAACAAGCAATCAAGATTTCTGGCTCTCACAGACCTGTAACTTCTTCTTTAAGAGTCTCCTCTTTCCTCCACTCATTACCTGTAGTAATGGCACCTGTTTAAACTTGTTATCAGTATAAAAAGACACCTGTGCACACCCTCAAACAGTCTGACTCCAAACTCCACTATGGTGAAGACCAAAGAGCTGTCAAAGGACACCAGAAACAAAATTGTAGCCCTGCACCAGGCTGGGAAGACTGAATCTGCAATAGCCAACCAGCTTGGAGTGAAGAAATCAACTGTGGGAGCAATAATTAGAAAATGGAAGACATACAAGACCACTGATAATCTCCCTCGATCTGGTGCTCCACGCAAAATCCCACCCCGTGGGGTCAGAATGATCACAAGAACGGTGAGCAAAAATCCCAGAACCACGCGGGGGGACCTAGTGAATGAACTGCAGAGAGCTGGGACCAATGTAACAAGGCCTACCATAAGTAACACACTACGCCACCATGGACTCAGATCCTGCAGTGCCAGACGTGTCCCACTGCTTAAGCCTGTACATGTCCGGGCCCGTCTGAAGTTTGCTAGAGAGCATTTTGACGATCCAGAGGAGTTTTGGGAGAATGTCCTATGGTCTGATGAAACCAAACTGGAACTGTTTGGTAGAAACACAACTTGTCGTGTTTGGAGGAAAAAGAAAACTGAGTTGCATCCATCAAACACCATACCTACTGTAAAGCATGGTGGTGGAAACATCATGCTTTGGGGCTGTTTCTCTGCAAAGGGGCCAGGACGACTGATCCGGGTACATGAAAGAATGAATGGGGCCATGTATCGTGAGATTTTGAGTGCAAACCTCCTTCCATCAGCAAGGGCATTGAAGATGAAACGTGGCTGGGTCTTTCAACATGACAATGATCCAAAGCACACCGCCAGGGCAACGAAGGAGTGGCTTCGTAAGAAGCATTTCAAGGTCCTGGAGTGGCCTAGCCAGTCTCCAGATCTCAACCCTATAGAAAACCTTTGGAGGAAGTTGAAAGTCCGTTTTGCAAAGCGAAAAGCCAAAAACATCACTGCTCTAGAGGAGATCTGCATGGAGGAATGGGCCAACATACCAACAACAGTGTGTGGCAACCTTGTGAAGACTTACAGAAAACGTTTGACCTCTGTCATTGCCAACAAAGGATATATCACAAAGTATTGAGATGAAATTTTGTTTCTGACCAAATACTTATTTTCCACCATAATATGCAAATAAAATGAAAAAAAAACAGACAATGTGATTTTCTGGATTTTTTTTCTCAGTTTGTCTACCATAGTTGAGGTCTACCTATGATGTAAATTACAGACGCCTCTCATCTTTTTAAGTGGTGGAACTTGCACTATTGCTGACTGACTAAATACTTTTTTGCCCCACTGTAGTTATCTAATCTATTCTAGAGCTTTTGTTAAAGTAGTTTTTGAAACGTCAGAATATAATGCTCGGCATTTGCTTACAACTTGCAGGACATATTGCTTTTGTTCTTCATCTTTTGTCAGAAGGTCGTTAAAGTCGGTTACTTCCTACCTCTTTTAATTTTTCTTTCCTAACTTTTGGATTTACAACCCTAGCGTGCTCTGATGGTTCATCTGTGCTACTGAGCAATTTATTAGCCATTAACAACTTTTCATTGTCTGTAATGGTGGGATCAAAAAATGATAATCCCACCAACTGTGCATTCAAATACCACAAATGGTTCGAAAATTTGGTCAGGGCTATTTCTGCAATGTTGTCACATTCTTTATAGTCTAACAGACTATGCAAAATACCTAAATCTTAAAACACCTCAATTTGGATTTTTTCAAACTTTGAGCGACGAGCGGCACGGGTTAACGTCGTTTGATCGAGCTCAAATTTTGGCTATCTCAATATCTGGAAAGGGGAATCGTTTTGTGGGGTCCAGACGGACAAAATTCCGACATCGATTTTTTGCGGTCACCCTAGTGTGCACATACCCTTACCCATGTATTTAAATGTATTAGGTAAATGTTTACATTTACCTCTGAGCTAAACCCAAAGATTTGATGAGACCTTTCCTATGCTTCTGACTGTGATGCTGAGTCACTTCCCAAAGACAAGCCATTAGGTAGGGAAGTCAAGGAGTCAGAGGTGAAATGCAGGAGGACATATCAGAGACAAAGATATAAGACAAAGGAATAGTCAAAGGCAAAGTCCAGGGTCAGAAAACAAAGATAAGAATCACAGAACACAGAGCTCAAAGCACACACACCACCCATCAAAGCTACAACTGGCAATGGTTTATCCATTGTCCACCAGCTAAATAGCCAGGTAATCGCCTTGAAAGGGTGATAGCTGGAGGAAACCAGCAATCTTTGCCTGATTGAGCTATTGGGCAATCCTATTAACAATACTGACAGCCCATTATGTCCCTGCATACTATAGGGTGGCTGGGCTGTCACTCACGATACTGACAGCCCGGCTTGCCCCCACTCTCCATATGGTGGCTAATATGTCACTCACTGCATCACTAGGACACAGTAAGTGGCAGGAGTGTGGCAATGACTTTTTCTCTTCCATCTGCCTTTTGTACTAAGACTCTAACTTATCATCCAGTCAAAGTTAAAGGATTAAAAATCATCAGAGGTTCATCCTGAAAACTCAGACGAATATTTCTCACTTGTTATCTGTTTGCAATCCGTATGTTTTTCTTTTTACAGTAGCACCTTTTAATTATGTACGAGACCAGTTAAAGAATTGCAGTGTACTCATACAAAAAGCAAAACTTTAGCTCTGTATGGCATTCGATTTTTGGTACATTCCCGTAGCCTAGATTTGGTGAGTCTTATCTGACACACTGAAGAAATTAGTGCATGCTGCAAATTGCTCATCTGCACTGCCCCATTGAATAACATTGGTCCATGTGCAATCCGATTTCCCACAGACAGCATTTAGACTGAAAATATGGGCTTCTATCTTTGCTGTATAATAAGTAGGGGCATGCAAATAATGCTGCATTAACTGGTCACCAACCAGTATCTGTATAAGTACAGATGCAAAGTGCTTCTGAGTGGGTAGAAGAGAGAACAAGTTAGTTAAATAAGTGAGGTGAGGTGATATGCTGACCTAAAGAAATGTGTTTTTAGATCACACTTAAAACTGGATACTGGGAATTAATCAGATTTATAAGGTAATGTTTTCCAGAAAACTGGTATAGTGTGGCAGAAGTCCTGGAGGTGGGAGTGGGAGGTTCGGATTATAGAGAATGTTAGTTTCTTAAATACAGGAAAGATATATATCTTGGTACCGTGTTAGCCAGTAGATAGAAAAATATTCAGAATTGAGAGTCCTCAGTGGTTGATACCTTTTAATGGTTAACTGAAAAGATGGTAACAAATTGCAAGCTTTCGAGACTACTCAGGTCTCTTCATCAGGCAAAGACTAATACATCTGAAGAATTGCAAGTCTCATGTCTCAGAGAGACAGGAAGGTCTGGGAGTATAAATTTATGACAACCTTTGACACACTCGGTGCAGGAATGAAAGTGTCGCATGGATTTGTCTTTTTACATCAATTAAGGAATTTGCTCTTCAGACATTCTGGGGGTGTAGGGTCGGTGGGCCGAGCTGGGGGGTGGTCCCTCTCTTACCGCGCAGAGATGTAACAGAGACACGATGGAGGCAAATGTCGGGTACAACAGGTCCAAGTTTTATTCTCTCTTGCCGCCCACTTGACGGCCTCCGCAGTACACCGCACTTCAATGCACTTCTTCACTTTACTTATCGGCCCTCCGTTCACAGAGCCGCTTCCCGCACACCGTACTTTACACTGGGGACGTGTATGTATACACCGTCCCCGCTGCACTCTTCGACGCTCCTGTCAGATCCGTCACTGTGGCCACCTTAGGCCCGTAAACCAACAGTACTTCTACTGAACAGTAATCTCTCTCAATAGGGTATGCTTTACCTCAGTGCCTCGTCTTTTCTGCGGTACTTTCCTGTCAGGACCACCCCCCTGACGTTCTCTCTCCTCAGTCCCCCCTGCTTTGGTTTTCCTCAGAGTGCACAGACTGTCGTAGTCCTCCTGTCACTTGAGCTCCCCCTGGGGACTGGAACTTTCTGGAACCCTCCCTCAAATTTATACCTTTCCTGGTTCCCTGTAACTCCGCCCCATGACCAACGGTTTCCTAAGCCCTAAGCTGATGTCAAGTCCTTTGCTCACACTCCTCCCTGCCCTCTAATGGTCAACCCAGGTACTGCACGTCCACTACACTTTCCTAGCTGTTTCCCCACTGTAGTAGCTGACAACTATCTGAACTGTGCAAACCTTTCCTTCTCTATACTGACAGGTCCGTCCGTCCATCAGGTCACCTTCCCTACAGGGGTATCACACAACACAGAACCAGGCCTCAATCAGAGGACTATAAAATATCAACACTCCTTATGTACGAACTGTTCCAATATTTATGTTTATCCCTCTCCCATAATGACAATTCTGCTTCACGTCACTTGTCTTATCTATTGCGTTATTTCTGTTCTGTTTTGTGCATAAATATGTGATTCTTCAGATGTTGTATTAGTCTTTGCATGTTGAAGAGACCTGAGTAGTCTCGAAAGCTTGCAATTTTCAGTTAGCCATTAAAGGGTATCAACCACTGAGGACTCTGAATTCTAAGTCTTTTAAATATGCAAAGATGCAGTTTTTATAGCATTTTTTAAATCGAGCTGAACCCATGCCTTGGATAGTTGAAATATATCTCCAGAGAGAGAAATTCTAAGTATTTTGATAGTGTTTCTTATGGTAATAACTTGTGGCACATTATAATCAGAGTTTTCACAGAACTCTGTCCTGAAATGGGTTGTTACTTCACGTGTTTACAAAGCCTATTCAGATTTATGGCATGGATTACTTATACAAAAATGTTTGCAAAAAATCTGCAACATGTGAATATACCCATATCTTAATTATTGTATTGTACCAAATTATATTGCATTGTATTTAATAATTTATGTAGGTGTCTGAAAAGTTAAATAGATATAAGGTATTTATACATAAATAATTGAAGTTTAGGCATTTCCATAAGAACACTAATAAGGAAGTCATCCATTGCACATCTCTACTGTTACTTACTCTTTCATTTACACTGTGATTTTTAATGTTTTGTCTAGAAACAACCTCAGAATTCCATGCCTTGTGTGTTAGAATCATCCAGCTTTCTTTTCTGTCTTTGCCTTTCACTGTTTCTTACTTTTCTTAGTTTGGGTCATAGCTATTGCTGTATCTTTTTTCCTTTTACATTGTTCCAGTCCCCTGTTGTTGCACTTTCAGATCATTCAAGTTCCTTGTCACTCCTCTTGACAAAAGGATCATTCCAGTCCCCTGTCATTCCACTTTGAGATTGTTCCAGTGCCTACAACGGTGAGCCTATTATGCTTTAATGTGATTATGGGGTAGGAGGGAATTAATGATAGTGGCAAATTAAGCAAGACTTTACAAAAAATATTTTTGCATGTGCAGAAAATATCAGATTTTTTGGGGGGTTTATAATTAAAAGATCACAATTGAATATAGAGTGCAACACAATTTGATGTACTGTAAATATATCATAACTATATTGTAGCCATTGTAATAAGTTTCTGCTACAGAAAACATTGTACAATTGTTACTAATGGGGTATTAGCAAGGTGTCGTCCAATGTAAAACTTAATTCTCAACTATTGTTTTGTGTATAATGTTTGCTTCATTTTGCCATTTTTGGTGGTTATTTACTATAATGTTATCCTGTGGATTTCTGGTTGTTTAGGATAATCTAACCTACTGTCTCCTCATTCCTGTTAAATGTCATGAACTCACTGATACATGGCTCACAATAGGATTTCAACATATCCTTTTTAATCCTGGGCACACCAGCATGTAATAAGATGCTGAAAAGAAGCCAGGCAAATCAGCAAGCAGGTTCTCCATCACTCTAGACTGAATAATGGCCACTCAGCAAGCATAACCATACAAAGAAGTATGGTAGATTTGATATCTGAGGTCAGAAGTCATTCAAAGCACATCATTTGAGGGCAGTTCAAGGGCTGGAACCGTGCATTAAAGTAAATAGAACACTGAGGGATATTATTGACTTCACTGTGATAATCAATGAATAAGGTCCCTTTAGTGTATAAATTGTCCACCTTCCAACCAATTGAGATGTATAAAGTTGGCATGCCAAACAACATTTTCCTGTTTGATCTTTCAATTTTTCTTGAAACCTTTTGTTTTAACAATTCAAATGAGATGTGGCTCCACTATTCATGTTTTTATATATATTACAAAGCAGCAAAATAAGTTCATAAGTAGGCTTGAAACAAAGTCATGTAGCCTATAATCCTAGAGTCTGGATGTGACCTTGAAGGAGTTTCACTTGGACTCTGAATCAGTTTTCCATGGTCAATAAATCTCTCCATCTCATCATAGTTGCATGCATGCTAGTAGTTAGGCTTTCTTCCAAAGACTGGATATACTGTACAAGTTGTGTACACCTGTTCATGGTATGTATATTCCATAAGCAGGCTAATGTGACATCACAATATCTTGAACCATTATCATATGCAAACAATATTTTTCATGGAAACCTGCTTACTTTTTTTTTAGTCTTCCCAACACTGAATTTACATTTACAAGTTCACATTTTACTACTTGGTCATTAGAATAATATTCTTCTCTTAAATAGTAAGATACCACTTTATTGTTGGGAATATATAGGCAGTAACAAGTGTTTGTAGTTACACATGAGAGCTTTTCTAGGCTTCATAGAGTGCCATGTGTCTGCAGTTATTGCCACTTTAAAAATTGTTACACAAAAACTCCAGCCTTACTCTGCATTTATTTCAAATTTTCACATAACGCTATATGTTGCAATTATTGGAAATCTAAACTTTGTGAAATGTTTTCATATTGTAGCCAGATATTTATGAGGTGTAATTTTATACTGCATAATGTAGGACTTCAATCCCGGGATTTGGGTAAATACCTTTGCAACTGACATCATGGGAACAACATTTCCTGGATATCCATATTATGGCTATATTCTTTATTTTTCTAAATCTAGTAGTAAATCTGACAAACTTTTCATTTTAGAGAGTTTTCTGATGTTTTCTTTTTTTTCGCCCAAGGCTAGGTCAGAATTGTCTGAATCCATTTACCTTGTGATCCCTAACAGCTGTCAGATCGAAATAATATTTTAAAAAGTTAACATTGTTTGATTTAAAACACAGTCATACAGGAAAAAGGCATGTGCCTGGGATTATAGAAGTGTGACTATGTACATTATCATCATGCATATTCTTAAAAGAGCCTTTGTTTTATATTCTGCTTCCTCTCTATCTATGGAATGCTTATTGCAAGATCATATATTGTCTTATGGGGTTATTTAAGAATGTATTATATATTGTTATTGACTGCTAACCTACATCTTACACCTCTGGACCTAATATACGCAGACCATGCAAAAATAATCTAAATCTGTTTAGAATTAATCGTCCCTATTGCTGAATGTTAAAAGAAAAAAAGTTTGCAAAAAAATACAGCTTTTGTACATTTTCTTCTCAGAACAAAGGGCTCTTTCTTTTAAAAACCCAATATACTTACTCTATTTCATATTTTTCATAATGTAATTCTTTTGGATAAGCCCACACTTTCACTAAACCTATACAATTTTCTACTGTATTTTATTTACTATGCATAGGAAAAAGGATTTTTGTGAAGCCTGATTATGAGGGAAAGCATTACATTTAACAGCTAGGTAATTTTTTTTCTTAAAATTTACCTGTGCAAAGTGAACATAATTGTTCTGTCCATGCTTAATTGTGGTCCAATTTAAGAGGTAATTTAAATAGTTCACAAGACAAATTAGTTACTTGCTTCTATAGCAGAAAAAGATCCCCTTTCCAACATAGGGCGTAATAGTACGCCAATGTTGGACTCCCTTTGTTTGCTGGCTCCGGCGCTGAGCCCGCACCTTTCTGGGCACATGACTGCTGATTTATACAGCTGACATGTCCCCGCAACAGCCACAATCCACCTGCAGCTGTTAACCCGTTAAATGCCTCTGTCAATCTCTGATTGCGGCATCTAAGTCGTGCTTCTGGCAGGCGCCAGAAATCCCACCCATCGGTGATTGCAGGTCACCAATGAGTTGGCATGACAACCAGAGGTCTCCAGCAGACCTCTATGTTTGTCATAGCCAGATTGCTAGGAGCATTTCTACTACATAGAGTTGATCTAATCATCGTCTGTATGTAGCAGAGCCTATCGGACAATTGCAGCTTCTAGTCTCCCTAGTCTCCAATGGAGACTATTGAAGCATGTAAAAAGTAAAAAAAAAGTTTTTAAAAATATAAAAAAAATAAAAGTTCAAATCGCCCCGTTTTGCCGCATTCAAAATAAAACAATAAAAAAATAAATATACACATATTTGGTATGTCCGCATTCAAAATCACCCGATCGTTAAATGGTATAACAAGAAAAAGTCAAAATGCCAGAATTATGTTTTTTTGGTCAGTCATCACACAGCTCCATCGAGTCAAAAATAAAAACATTACACATATCTAAAAATATGGTGACACAACCCCAATTTTTTTTTGGAAATTTCTAATTTTTTTCACCATGAAAATAATAAAATTAACTGCCACTGTAATCGTACTGATGAGCAGAATCAAATTGCAAGGTCATTTTTACCACAAAATGTACACAATAAAAATAATTCTCAAAAAAAGCACTGTCAATTGCATTTTTTTTCACAACTTCTCCCATTTGAAATCTTTACCAATTTTCTATGCAAAATTGGAAATTGTCTGCGTCTTGAACCGATTGAAGCAATAATGTATTGTAGAGCTTGTATTTAGTTTTCACCATTTCAGGGTTTCTTAAATATGTACTCTTATCTCAAAAATAGCATGTCCATAGAATATTGCAAAAATGTCTGATAGTTATGGGGTCTACATTTTTTTTTTAAAGAAAATGGACCCCATCTCATGCCACTAGGAACTAAAAGGTGGGTATGCATGCTTAACAGGCAAAGTGGGACCTATATAGCATGGCAGACCCATACATAGAATACCGTATTTTTTGGACTATAAGACACACTTTTCCCCCTCAAATTCTGGGGGGCAGATGAGGGTGCATCTTACAGTTGTAATGTACCTGTAGATGAATTTAAGCGACATCGTAGGAGCTGGCATCAGTCGAGCAGCAATGCAGGAGCTGGGAGCCGCTGGGCGGTGTAGAGGCAATGCAGGAGCTGGGAGCTGCCGATGGTGGAGTCGCGGAGGTCTGTCTGCGCTTAAGTTGCCCTGCTGGAGCCACCGGCAGTGGAGCAGCCACTGTGGGAACCTCCAGCAGTGGAGTTGTGGAGATCTGTTGGCGGTGCAGTGGTGGAGCAACACTACACGAGCCGATGGCGGCGGAGTCGCAGAGGTCTGTCGGCAGTGCAGTGGCCCTGCCAAAGCTACAGGCAGTGTAACGGCCACTGCTGGAGCCACCAGCAGTGGAGCAGTCCTGCCAGAGCCACCGGCGGTGGAGTCATGGAGGTAGGTTGGTGCCACCACTGTGAATATACTGCGGCCATGCTAAACAGGAAGTAGGAGTTCTCGCATACGGTCATGTGCTGCAGTGATGTACTACAGAGGCCGTAGCCACACAGAAATTTACATAGAGCAGTTCCTCTGGCCCTGCCTTTGCATTTACTGTAGTCACTGCGGCTTGTGATCTGGATGGAAGAACGCCTACTTCCTGTCTAGTGTGGCCACAGACGTGATGTACGGTAATTTCAATTAAAAGTAAAAAAAAGTTTAAGCACTATTACTACTGTGGTGAACTATAACTCCCAGAATGTTACAGGAGCTGCAGGACATGTTGGGAGTTATAGTTCTTCAAAGCACTTGACATACCATAAATGGCACCTATGACATCTTAAAGGTGACATGTTTGCTAAATACAGGCTGACCAATGCACAGGGAGAGTGCATTAGTGTAGCAATGAGCTGTCTGACTTTAGCCACTTTTTTCTCTGAAATGCCACAGCATTTCAGAGAAAAAAGTGACTAAAGTCATACAGCCCATTGTTACGCTAATACACGCTCCCTATGCATTGGACAGCCCGTACTTTAAAAGCCACCTGAAGACTAGTCAGACATGTGGGTCCCCAGCGGCTTCTCCCCATCTGCTCCCATTGAGTGACAATTTTCTTTTTTCATGCGCATACAGGAAGAGACCTGTCAGTGATTGTCAGCAGGAGGGGAAAAGCCAAAGGTACAGTATGGTGTGTTTTTCTCTGAAATGCCGTAGCATTTCAGAGTGAAGAATACCGACCTGGCTTTGATCATACAGCCAGTGTCTGATGCATGCTATCCGTGGATTACGGTAGCATGTATCAGCTGTCAGGTTCCCTTTTATAGTATTTACAGTACCGTACTTCCACATTGGAAGGTGAGCAGCATTCACACGTGTACAGATGCATGATTGGCAACTACGGTATCATGCAGGTGTCTTCGTTGGTTTGCTTTGATGGTAGGATATCAGCACTACTCACTTCCCAATCCAGAAGCAAACGGTGCCAGAGAAACCCTTTTAACCTATCAAAAAATACAAGATTTCATCAATCTGTGCACACACTTTTTTCTATCCCGCTGCATAAAAAAGGGATTGAAAAATCATAAGTACCGTACCACAAATTGGTACCAATAAAAACTCCAGCTTGTTTCATTAAAAAAGCTCACACATACATTAAACAGAAAAATTAATGCAGAGTTAGTGGTCAATTGTGGTACCAGTATTACCGTATTTATTTTATTATGCATTGCCTATGGTACCGTATATTGGACTATCCTATTCCACAGCAATTTACAGACATTATCATCACTGTCCCCAATGGGGCTCACAATAGCTCTATCAGTACCGTATGTGTTTGGAGTGTGGGAGGAAAGCGGAGACCCTGGAGGAAACCCACGCAAACCCGGGGAGAACATACAAACTCCTTGCAAATGTTCTCTTTGGTGGGGTGTTGTTCCATACAGTGTTGCACAACCTGTTGCCCTCCAGCAACAGAACCCCCACAATAACAGTGTCAGCAGCAGGACAAAGTACCGTACTGATACCATAACTTTGTATTTTCTTGCAGAAACATACAATCGTGTACCGTACTCCCTTTTAAAATAGAGGTAGTGAAGTACGCCAAAGAACATTGGAACAGAGCAGTGAAGAGACACTTCAGGCCACCTCCAACTGAAATAATGATACGGGAATGAAGGAAAATGGAGGATTATCTGCAAAAAATGGACAAAGAAAAAATGTTTTCTTGGGCATGCTGCAAAGTGGCCACATTTAAAAGTGGATGTGAAAGAGTGGATCATACGTCACAGAAACAATGAATATTCTTTATCTACAAAAATGATAATTTATGAAGCTAAACCTTTTGCTGCAGAGAAAGACATTGAGGACTTCACAGGAATACCATCATGGTGCTATAGATTTATGAAGCGATGTGGCCTTGCTAAGTGCACAAAAACTAGGATTGCATAAAATATGCCTATAGAATATGAAACCAAGATTGTGTATTTTCACAAATTTGTACTGGAAGCAAGAATGAAAAATGGATTTGAAATGACTCAGAGTGGGAACATGGATGAAGTCCCGTTGACCTTCGATGTTCTATCAAACAAAACTGTTGATGTGAAAGGTGCCAAAACTATAGGCGTGAAGACTTCAGGACATGAGAAAACCCATAATACAGTTGTGTTGTCCTGCTATGCAGATGGCACCAATCTGCCATCAGTGCTGGTTTTCAAAAGAAAAGCCATGCCAAAAGAGGCAATCCCAAGAGGAGTCATTGTTCATATTCATGACAAAGGATAGATGGACGAAAATGGCATGAAGATATGGATAGAAAAAGTGTGGCCAAACGTCCTGGAGGGCTTCTGAAAAAAACCTGCTCTATTAGTGCTTGACCAGTTCAGGGAACATATCACTGAAGCTACAAAAAGGAGATTTAAAGAAGTGAAAACCCATCTTGACGTAATTCCTTGGGGGCTTATCAGTCAGTTGCAACCTTTTGGACGTTTCCATCAACAAGCCATTTAAAGTTTTCATGAAAGAAGAGTGGAATAAATGAATGGCTGTTGGAAATCATGACCTGACACCACCTGAACGAATGAAAAGGCCCACAAACACCCAAGTTTTTGAGTGGGTGAAAGCCTCATGGCAGTCAGTTAAGAATGAAACCAATGTGAAGTCCTTCAAAAAAATGTGGCATCAGCAATGCCTTATGGCACCGAAGATGACATCCTCTATGAACAGAGTGAAGACAGTGATTTGAGTGATTCTGGGGAACCGAGCTTCCTAAATATGGACAGTAGTGACAAGGAGTTCTTGGGGGTTCCCTGGTGACTAAGGAGTTTCCATACTTAAATCAATAATGGTTGTTAATGCTGCTGCTGAGTTCTGTTTACATTTGCATTGGTGAAATATTATGTTATTTATGTTATTAAATATTTTACCCCATTATTTGCTTCAAAACATTTTTTCCCTATTTTCAACCACTAAAACCTAGGTGCGTCTTATAGTCCAAAAAATACGGTACTTTTATGACATACCTTGTGGAGATATAATGCTTTTACTGACTTAGTGCTGTACAGGAGTTAAACAATTTCTGCTGTGCTACTAATTTCTTCAAAAAGAGGAAAAAATCCTTCAAAAAATTCAGATACAAACCAGACAGGCCTAAATGCATCTGCACTAATACAGGGTGCAGCGGACCCAAGTAAAATGGCAGCTGCACAGGTGCATAAATACCAAATGAAACAGCCAGCCT
The DNA here is from genome assembly GCF_039654945.1 of Dendrobates tinctorius. NCBI lineage: Eukaryota > Metazoa > Chordata > Amphibia > Anura > Dendrobatidae > Dendrobates > Dendrobates tinctorius. Next base: position 20,653,677 of record NW_027361703.1, read on the forward strand.
ACAATCAGGGATTGGCCGTGTGGTACACCAGTGCAGAAGAAATAATCCGCATGTGGCAGTGTTCACACAGGGAATGCAGGGCTTCTGGTTCACAACCTCTTAGTAACACTAAATAGGGGGGTTGTCCAGTGCCAACTAGAATGCATCCTGTTATGAATGGGTCACCGAGGAGAAAAAAGCAAAACAAGCTAAGTCACAGAAAACCAGAGAGGTTGGTAACTATGCAGATTGCAGATCCCTGATCTTACCACACAACTAGCAGCAGCCATGGAGCGTGTCTACAATGTTCCTAGACGCCTTGTCACGGCCGGAGGACTAAATAAGCCTAAAGCAAGAAAAGGGAAAACTAACTACCCCAGAGCAGACCCCAAAGGAATAGATAGCCCCCACACATGTATTGACGGTGAAACAAGATGAAGGCACAAACACAGGCAGGAAAATAGGCTGAGCAAATGATGGGGCCCAAACTAACTAGACAGGAAAGGAAAGGAGAGACACTGTCTGCAACCTGCAAAACACCCTACAAAAATAATGTCCAACACTTCTGATAGCAAAATTAACCCTGAAGTCACTAGACTTCTCCCACTATATCAGCACTCTGAAATATTCTGAGACAGAGCAAAAAAGAGACAGAACTAGTAAGGGACAAAAACCCAATTGGCAAAATACTGATAAATAAGAGTGGAAGTTCAGCACAGCCCCCAGCAGGGGCTGGTGTTATGAGCTCATTTTCTGCTCCTCCACTTGAGAGTTCTCCTGCCGTTCTCCCTCTGGTGGTGACAGGAGGTAGTGGGTTGGTTTGAGTGGTAGTGATCTGCCACCTGATGAGAAGGATAGCGATTGGATCTCTAGAGTATCAGACTGGATATAAGACAGCCAACGCCCTATCCTGTTGCTGGTGATTCAGTCTGCTTCTCAGTTCTTGGACTTCAGCTCTCTTCCAGTCTTCTTAAGTTAAGTTTGTTTTTGCTAATGTTCACACTTGCGCTTGTTGGTCAATTCAGTTTCTTGTGTGGTCAGCTTGCCCCTGCTGGGGCTATGCTGAACTTCCACTCCTATTTATCTGTATTTGCCAATTTGCCTTTTTGTCCCTTATTAGATTGGCCTATTTTTGCTCTGTTTCAGAATATTTCAGAGTGCTGATATAGTGGGAGAAGTCTAGTGACTTCAGGGTAAATTTTGCTATCAGACGTGTTTGACATTATTTTTGGTAGGTTTTTTGGCAGATTGCAGACAGTGGCTTTCCTTTCCTGTCCTTTCTAGTTAGTCGGGCCCCATCGTTTGCTCAGCCTATTTTCCTGCCTGTGTATGTGTTTTCATCTTGCTTCACCGTCAATACATGTGTGGGGGCTGTCTTTTCCTTTGGGGTCTGCTCTGGGGCAGTTAGTTTTCCCGCTTTAGGTTTATGTAGTCCTCCGGTGGTGATGAGGCATCTTGGAACAACGTAGGAACGCTCCACTGGAACTGTTAGTTGTGTGGTTAAGATCAGGGATCTGCAATCTGTATAGTGACCAACCTGTCTGGTTTTCTGGGACTTAGCTTTTTGTTGTTCCTCCTCGGTGACCCATTCATAACAGGCTGGCTGACCACACCAAAAAACTGAATAGACCAACAAAATCAAGTGTGAACATTAACAGAAAAACTTAGCTTTAGATGACTGGAACAGAGCTGAAAACCAAGAGCTGACAAGCCAGAAGGAATCACCAGCAACTGAATAGGGCGTCGGCTGTCTTAAATCCAATCTGAGACTCCTGAGATCCAATCGTCATCCTCATTCTCAGGTGGAAGATCTCCACCAATCAAATCAGCCTCTCTACCTCCTGTTACCACCAGAGGGAGTCTGTAAGGAGAACTCACAACTGGTGAACCAGAGAATGAACTCACAACAGCATCCCGTGTGAACAGAGGCCACAAGTTTGCAGAACCATTTGGGCCCAGCTGCACCCTGAAAGAAATATAAAAAGTGCACAAAAAACATCAATATATGTAAGGTATTGGTTGATATTAAGGCCTTAATACGGAAGCTGGCAAACTGCGTCAAAGTTCCTTTCACTTGCCAGTCCTACTCTAACATGAAAACCTCAAAAAGAGGAAAAAATCCTCCAAAAAATTCAGATACAAACCAGACAAGCCTAAATGCATATGCACTAATACAGGGTGTAGCGGACCCAAGTAAAATGTCAGCTGCACAGGTGCATAAATACCAAATGAAACAGCCAGCCTACAATCAGGGATTGGCCGTGTGGTACACCAGTGCAGAAGAAATAATCCGCATGTGGCAGTGTTCACACAGGGAATGCAGGTCTTCTGGTTCACAACCTCTTAGTAACACTATATAGGGGGGCTGCCCAGTGCCAACTAGAATGCATGCCGTGTGAACAGAGGCCACAAGTTTGCAGAACCATTTGGGCCCAACTGCACCCTGAAAGAAATATAAAAAGTGCACAAAAAACATATCAATATATGTAAGGTATTGGTTGATATTAAGGCCTTAATACGGAAGCTGGCAAACTGCATCAAAGTTCCTTACACTTGCCAGTCCTGTGCAGCTGCCATTTTACTTGGGTCCGCTGCACCCTGTATTAGTGCAGATGCATTTAGGCCTGCCTGGTTTGTATCTGAATTTTTTGATTTTTTGGAGGATTTTTTCCTCTTTTTGAGGTTTTCATGTTAGAGTAGGACTGGCAAGTGTAAGGAACTTTGACGCAGTTTGCCAGCTTCCGTATTAAGGCCTTAATATCAACCAATACCTTACATATATTGATATGTTTTTTGTGCACTTTTTATATTTCTTTCAGGGTGCAGTTGGGCCCAAATGGTTCTGCAAACTTGTGGCCTCTGTTCACATGGGATGCATTCTAATTGGCACTGGACAGCCCCCCTATATAGTGTTACTAAGAGGTTGTGAACCAGAAGCCCTGCATTCCCTGTGTGAACACTGCCACATGAGGAATATTTCTTCTGCACTGGTGTACCACACCGCCAATCCCTGATTGTAGGCTGGCTGTTTCATTTGGTAGTTATGCACCTGTGCAGCTGCCATTTTACTTGGGTCCACTGCACCCTGTATTAGTGCAGATGCATTTAGGCCTGTCTGGTTTGTATCTAAATTTTTTGGAGGATTTTTTCCTCTTCTTGAGGTTTTCATGTTAGAGTAGGACTGGCAAGTGTAAGGATTTTTTGACGCAGTTTTCCAGCTTCCGTATTAAGGCCTTGATATCAATCAATACCTTACATATATTGATATTTTTTTGTGCACTTTTTATATTTCTTTCAGGGTGCAGTTGGGCCCAAATTGTTCTGCAAACTTGTGGCCTCTGTTCACACGGGATGCATTCTAGTTGGCACTGGGCAGCCCCCCTATATAGTGTGACTAAGAGGTTGTGAACCAGAAGCCCTGCATTCCCTGTGTGAACACTGCCACATGCGGATTATATCTTCTGCACTGGTGTACCACACGGCCAATTCCTGATTGTAGGCTGGCTATTTCATTTGGTATTTATGCACTTGTGCAGCTGCCATTTTACTTGGGTCCGCTGCACCCTGTATTAGTGCAGATGCATTTAGGCCTGTCTGGTTTGTATCTGTGCTACTATTTTGTATCTGCTGGGAGGCCTGAAGTCCCATCAAATATTGTAATGTTACAGTTGTTTAAAATAGCAATTACTTTACTGTTTCCTAATGGAATTGCCATTTCAGCAATTCGAGCTTTTAGTAATAGTAATACATTTTATTAAAGTAAATATATATTTCAAATCTTTGATCCACTGATATAAGTACTAGTCATAACTATTACTGCATTATCAATAAAAATAAGGTTAGTATTTAAACCATGTATGTGTAACAGTTGATAATATTATTTGTAATGTTAATTTATATTATTATTATTTGTGTAGTATAAAATAATTTTCATAACTATTACTTACTGCCACTTTGTGCTTACATTTGTTAGTGGCTATGTATTAATATGAAAGTGATTACCATCTTGAAAAAAAGCACAAAATTTAATTGTTTAAAGCTCTATTTCATGAGCTGTCATGCTAACAATATTTATTCTGCTAGTTGACTTCATGGGTAGATATGTCTGTACTCTAAGGGGAGGGTTGCAAGATACATTTTTGTATTCACAAATGTATTTTATGTATATGTATGTATTAGACATGTACATCTAAGTCAGTGTTTTGACACTTTGCTCTAGATAAAGATGCTGATTTTTTGTATTATTCAGTAGCTTATCCTGCCACAGTTTTGTTAGACATGAAACCCCGATTGTTAACACTGTGGAATATATAAATATTTATTATCTGCATAGATACAGTTAAGATCTCTTTAATTTGGATGTCACACAGAAATTTTAAACACACAGCAAGAATAAAAACATACTGGTATATTTTGTAACCAAATGTATAATTAAATTTCAATGAAAAAACAGTATGCACATGTATGCATATGATTTTATACATATATTTAATTATATATATACATTGTATAATATTTGTGTATATACTGTATTTATAAGATGCACCTGATTATAAGACGCACCCCCAAATTTGTTGAAGAGAAAGAGAATTTTTTTTATGTTAAATGGGGGTCTGTCTTATAATGCCAGTGTCAGTCTTACAAATCATATACTGTATATATATATATATATATATATATATATACAGTATGTTTATATAATATGTATGTAATACCAAGCCTGAGGTTTAGTAGTGAACAGGTGTCAGCCAGATACCCTCATTAAATAAGATATGATACATGAAATCTGCGTGAAACGCAATATCTGTTTAATTTAAAAAAAAATTATTTAAAAAAATGCGTGGGCTCCTGCATAATTTTCTTAACCAGTGGAGAGAAATCCGACAGCTGAGGGCTGATCTTAATATTCTGGGAAGGAGCCAATAGCCATAAAGGTTCCCATACTATTAATATCATCTCACAGATGTTTGCTTAGTCTTTACTGGCTAGTTTACAGGGGAACCACAGAAAAAATTTGACATGGGGTCCCCATATAAAATCAATCCAGCAAAGGCTAGGCAGACAGCTGCGTGCTTATATTAATATCCTGTGAAGGGGCCATGTATATTTGCACCACTTCAGGCTGAAAACATCAGCTTTCAGCTACCCAGAAATGGCGCATCTTATAGATGCGCCAATTCTGGCACTTAGCCTCACTCTTCCCACTTGCCCTGTAGCAGTAGCAATTGGGGTAATATTTGTGAGGTTGATGTCACCTTTGTATTGTCCGGTGACATCAAGCCCACAGATTAGTAATGGAGAAGCGTCAATAAAAAACACCTATCCATTACTAATCCTATAGTTATGTGGTAAAGACACAGCCAGAATACAGTCCTTTAATTGAAATAATCACATAGACTCCTTTATTGAATCTTAATTTACCATAATTCCTGCATCACCTATTCCCCGACTCCCTCAGTCTCCTGCAACAAAAAAATATAATAAACCAACATAAATACTCCCTGTCCAATGTAATCCATTTACCGAGTGTCCCTCATGTGTAGAACAGTCACATCAGGAGATGTGACTGCTCTACCTGGCCTCCAGTGATACATTGGCAGGAGATAATCGCTCCTGCAGTGTATCACTGGGAGTTCATCGGAGTTCATGCTCTCACGGCACCGATGCATAAGAATTTTATCATGCAGCGGTGCCACAAGTGACAGCACGAACTCCGGTGAACTCTCATGGTGGTGCGGTGATACACTGCGGGAGGATCACCTCCTGTCAGTGTATCACCAGAGGCCGGGTAGAGCAGTCTCATCTCCCGATGTGACTGTTCTACACGTGAGATCGCCGTGGGACACTCATTATTAAATGGACTATGTGTCACGGTCACGTGTGTCTGGACGCAGCGAGTACCGCAAGGCGAACCCATATGACACACGTGACCCTGGATACACCGCCTCCAGCGGGGCGCATTTAAATGTTAAGACGTGCAGCTGGATACACCGCCTCCAACTGGCGAATTTAGGTATTACACGTATATATAAAGTAGTCTGGAAACCCCGCCTCCAGTAAGGCGAATTTAAATAATAAAGGGGAACCTGGGTAACATTAACAATGGTGGGCCCTGCAATATGGAATAGGGAAGTGGAGACCTCCTGTACTCCCCTGAGCCAGTGTCCCTGCACTCCTAACGTTCCCTATGCCGGTTCCGCACCGGGCGACGCACAGGAACCTAAAAACCCTAGCTCGCCCTGAACCTAAACCCTCACTAGGGAATTGGTTGGTGCGGAAACTAATCCCACCACTGCACTAAACACACATGAGGGAAAATGACAATACAGGGGAAGCACCACTTAGCTTTGCTCTGTTGCGTACGCTCCTAGCAACAGAGCCCACCACCTGTGTGCATCTTCTCCACCTGGATCCTTCAACATAACTGGATCCTTCACCATAGTGCAGCCTTGGACCAGAGTCCACCACCAGTTGCAGCTGCCCAATAAACAGAGTCCCAAAGATGAGTCCAGCTTCTGCCAAAAAGTCCTGCATGCTTGAGTCCAGTTTTCAACAACCAAGTCCAGCATGCTGAGTGCAACTCTCACCATCGTCGCCACTCCACCAAGCCATGCAAGCACCTCCTGCTGACACCGTAAACTGCGACTCCACCAGGCCATACCAGCCCTTCCTGCAGACCACATAGCTGCCACTCGTCCCCTCTGGCTGGGCTGCGCAGAACTCATGTTCAGCTCCTTCTTTCACCCAGACTTCCTTGTGAATGACTAACACACAATATCACCAACAGTGATTGAACACACCTGGCTCTCTTTTATAGAGCCTCACACCTGAATTATAATTATGTGCACTAAACCAAAGAAACTAAAGTGCGCAACCAATCACCACCACCGGGGCAACTTAGAATGAACGACACTACGTGTAATAATTCTAATGGCCATCGGGGGCAATCACATCACTTTGGCACCTAGCCAAAGGAAAAAAAGTTCACTTATCCATTTAAACTGTCAGATCCACGCTGGATCATGACACTATGGAGGACAGGGAGTACATGTTGGTTTATTTTATTTTTGTTGCAGGAGCCGCGAACATCAGAGTTTAGGTGTTTTACAGTCGCCATATGATGGGACTACTGTCACTGTTATAAGTCACAGACATAGCCAGATGGAAGTAGTAGTCCCATCTGACAATGCCTGGCTACACAGACACCAGCATATTCTCCGCCCACATTCATATTCTCCGCCCACAAGCATATTCTCTGCCCACACACATATTCTCCGCCCACACACTTTTCTCCTTCCTTTCTGCAGCATTTTCTTTTTACACCTGCGGTTTAGCTGCGGACTTGACTGACTCAATATAAGTCAATGGGTGCAGAAAAGCTGCAGATCCACAAAAAGAATTGACATGCTACGTAAAATTAAACGCTGAGAATCAGTGCTGAATTTTCCACAGCATGTGCACACCAATTCTGGATTCCCATTGATTAATATTGCTTGAGCTACTCTTTGTGGATTTAGTGCAATTCCATGCTGAAAAAACGCTGTGGATCCGCAGCAAAATCTGCAACATGTGCACATAGCCTAAAACTGTTAGGTGTTATGCAGTTTTGGTCACACAACCTTACTGGTTGAGCACATTTGTCCATACATTTTCACTTTTTACTTCGATAAGACCCTATTGTGCTTATTGTCTTTCCAGTTTACCACTCCTAAACCCATGTGCAGTAGGAAGCTCTGCTTCTGTTAGCTAGAGATAACCTATATCTCATACTGGCATACTAGCTCCAGCTTACAGCAGTCACCCAGCATTCTGGAAGATTGGGTGGACAGCAGTGTGGGTAGACTGTTCTTACCTAAGTATCCCTGGTAATTCCAATGTTATATCAGGTAGACAAGGTAGGCATCAGTATGAGCAGCCTTTTCTTACCTCAGCAGCCCAGATATCTCTAATATTAGTTCAGATAGACATGGTGTAAAGCAGTGTGAGCAGCCTCTTCTTACCTCAGCACTCCTGGTATCTCTAGTATTAGATCAGATAGACATGGTAAAAAGCAGTGTGATCTGCCTCCTTCTACTTCAGCATCATTAGTATCTACATTCTTAGATTAGGTAGACAGGATGGACAGCAGTATGAGCAGCCTCTTCTTGCCACTGCATCCATAGTATTTCTGGTATTAGATCAGAAAGACAAGATGGACCAGGGTATGGGTTACTTATACTTACTTCATCATCCCTGGTATTTCCAGTGTTAGATCACAAAGATGGTGGACAGCAGTGTGAGCAGCCCCTTGTTATCTCAGCACACCAGCTTCATCAAAATATCCAGAGATTCACATCTTCCTACACATGAAGCAGATTTTTGCTGCACCTGTTCACAGGAACTAGTCCTATTAACATTTTATGTCATGTTTCAGTAAAGGTACTGTCACACTTAGCAATGCACCAGCGATCCCGACCAGCGATATGACCCGGTCAGGATCGCTGGTGCATCGCTAAGTGGTCGCTAGTGAGCTGCCACACAGGCAGATCTCACCAGCGAGATAGCAGCGGTCGGGGGTCGTTACTTACCTGTCAGACGAGGCGATCCTGATGTCCTCCCGCCCGAGTCCACACCTCACTCGTCGGCGCCACAGGAAGCCCAGCAGGAAGCTGACGACAAGAAACGGCCCAGGACGTTCTCGCGCTATCAGCGATAACCAGCGGGGGAGCGGTCGGAGGTAAGTATCAGGCATAGCGATATCGCTAGCAATATCGCTATAACGTCACAAAAATCAGTGACGTTATAGCGATATTGCTTGTGATATCGCTTAGTGTGACAGGCCCTTAAGTGTGCAAGGCAGCAGCCATTTTTATTGTATAATGATTACCTCTCTGGGCAAAACTATTGTTATTTGCTATTTAGCCAACCATTTTCATTGTATAGTGATTACCTCTCTGGGCAAAACTATTGTTATTTGCTATTTAGGAATTTATATTTTTATGTACTTTATTCCATTCCTAGAGAACCCATTTAAACACTAAAAAGTACAGAGCATAGTCCACTTTGATGTTGTTTTATACTGTTATATGACAAAATATATGAACTCTTAGCTCAGTGCACGTTGCATCCATAAATTTGGTATTGTGTCAGTAATAATGTAAACAGATGGCCATTGAAAAAAAAGTATATCGTGCACCATGTACCTTACACACTTGTTTTATTTACAACTAGCTGAAGAGCCCGGCGCTGCCCGGGCATAGCAACTAACTGTGGTTAGTTATAACAAATTATAATTATCCTCCATCCCATAGTCCCGTGCCCATATACCCATCATACATATCCACCATCCCATAGGCCCGTGCCCATATACCCATCATACATATCCTCCATCCCATAGTCCCATGCCCATAATACCCATCATACATATTTTCCATCCCATAGTCCCATGCCCATATACCCATCATACATATTTGCCATCCCATAGACGAGTGCCCATATACCCATCACACATCCTTCATCTCATAGTCCCATGCCCATATACTCATCATACATATCCTCCATCCCATAGTCCCGTGCCCATATACCCATCATACATATCCCCCATTCCATAGTCCCGTGCCCATATACCCGTCATACATATCCTCCATCCCATAGTCCAGTGCCCATATACCCATCACACATCCTCCATCCCATAGTCCCGTGCCCATATACCCATCATACATATTCTCCATCCCATAGTCCCGTGCCCATATACCCATCATACATATCCTCCATCCCATAGTCCAGTGCCCATATACCCATCACACATCCTTCATCCCATAGTCAACCATTATGACATCATAATGAGCGGCGGGGCTTGATGACATCAGCGTCGCCATGGCAACCATTGTGACATCATAATGAGGGGTGGGGCTTGATACGCACACACTGTTTCCCCATTATGTAGATAGGGGCATTATGACATCATAATGAGGGGCGGGGCTTGACGCGCGCACACTTTTTCCCCATTATGTAGACAGGGGCAAAATTGTTTGGTGAATTGGAATGCGCGGGGTTAAAATTTCACCTCACAGCATAGCTTAGGACGCTCTTGGGGTCCAGGCGTGTGACTGTGCCAAATTTTGTGGCTGTAGCTGTGACGGTGCAGATGCCTATCCCGGACATACACACACACACACACACACACACACACACATACATACACACATACACACATACATACATACATACACACTTTGAGCTTTATATATTAGATGGGCCCCTGCAGGCAATATATGCCTTTAGTATGGCATACATTTCAGGCTGCCATAGGAGGTATAGATTCAAATATTTCCAACATTTACAGGAAATGAAAGGGCCAGAGACCATGTGCACAGGGACTAACAAGTTTAAAAAAAATGCCCATGTGCCCCATTTGTACAACTGTATTCTATTTTCCCTCTTAAATGGTCCTTCCACTAGGTGAACTTCATTGCTTGCATTTTTGCATAGGATTAAAGAAGTAGAATTTACTTTTGTGCTTATTCATGCTGAACAGACATAACATTTAAAGTACTGACAAGTGGAGTTAATTATCATTGATTATCTCAGGACAATGGCAACTGTCAAAGGGTGGAAAATATTACGCAGCAAGTGAACAGTCAGTTCATTGTATTGTTGAGTTGGAAGCATGAAACAACAGGTGTAAGCATCTGATCATCTTTAACAAGGATCGGGCTGATCAATTTTGACAAGAAATAGACAATCGCTTCCCTTGAATACTGATGCATCTATGAAAATCCTGTGCCGGTGTTAGAATTTATTTGATCTTGCCACACACTTCACTGCTCTCAGTGCATGTAGATGTACAAGAGTAGGACTTGACAATAGAGGGAAGTTTCCATCAGGTTCCGGTGTTAAAGTGTGAGGCCAAATCATTTCTCTACCTATTGCACCTTCTGTTTCTCCTCCCTGCATTGCCTCAATAAAACTTTTGACAAGGGGAATGCCAAGCGTGAGCCCTATAAAGATTGTCCCTAAAGGTCCTTAGTGTTTGCCCGCATACCAAAGTGGTATAATAAAAAGCAACCAGTAAACCAGTGATAATGTTATGTGTGCCCAAGAATTAGTGATGTGGTTAGAAGGTGCAATAAATGGATGGATAATATCAAAAGAGTAATTATATTGCATCCATAATTATAAGTAATCTGAAACTACATGCATAAATTTTAGCTAAAAGGTACACTTATAAGGCAGTAGGCAGCAATAATCATCTATAGAGAAAAGTGCAGAGTGCAAAAAATTTCAACAATAGGGTGCAAAATAAATAAATAAATATACCTGGACACTACTGGGGTTATGACCCTGGCTGCCCCTAATGAGGCTTG
>NW_027361703.1:20670000-20912500 GCF_039654945.1 Dendrobates tinctorius
CTGCTGCTTTATGCATAAAGCAGCAGTGTGCCCTTTTTTCTTCTGACCCCCTGTATATATTTGGGTTTCTGCCACATGGAACTATTTTAAAAGATAAAAATAAAATGGATTTTATGGCCAAGTAGGAAGCATCCGCTGGAATTATTTGCTGGTTTTTGTTTCTATTGCAACATGGGTGTGCCTCTCCCATTACAACTCCGTGCGGCTTCCTGGCAGTGAGCAGAACCACTAAGGACGTCTAACTGGGTGAGCTGGCTATAATTTTTCTTGTTTGAATAATTGCCTTTCCTCCAACTTTTCTAAACTATTTTGATGCCAGTGACTATGGTGCCTTTCACTGAGCCTCCGTGATGGTTCAAAAAATGATTAGATAATGGATAAGTGGTAAATTTATTGCTAATGTTACGCAAGTGCTCACTTATTCTGAAATACATTGGGCGTTTAGTTCGCCCTACATATAGTTTGCCGAAAAGGCATTTTATGCAGTATATAACCCCCTGGGTAGCGCATGTAATGAAATCCATGATTTCAAATTCAATGGAGTTATTGGAAATATTAAATTGTTTTTTAAGGACATTGCTTATAACGGACATTATTCATAGCGCAAATTATATCTCTTATTTCAAAAGGTTTAACTTGGACCATAGTATGGTATTGTCCTATTATTTGCAGCAAGTATCCTGGACTACGCTTGCGCGTGTGACAATCACACTAAAATGATATATAGTTTTAATTTATTTTTTCCCTTTAAGCATAAAACTTATCAAGCAAGAATTTTTTTTCTGCACATATATCTTCATTATTAGAATTTGTTTTTTTTTTTACTGTAAGTGCACACTTTACAACAAAAAGTCTTTTACATCAATAGTTGGTAAAATATTTCAATGATGATTTTTTTTTTTTTAAATCATGAAATAATGTGATTATAGAATATCATTTTTAAAACGACTGTAAAATAAATAAAAATAACTGGTAAATTAGCATTTAGGTGAATTGTTCTTTGGAATAAATATACTTATGCATTGTCAAATACACATAAGGTTTTAAACATTCTCTTCTCGTATGCATACATTACAGATAAAAAGAAAATTAGAATCGTGCATCTTCGGCTGTAGCACATGTGCCTTAAAACTCTACCTTATGGATATCATTTAATGATGTTTGAGGAATGTTTACCTATATAGATTCTAAATCTTAAGGAAATCCAACATTGTCCATAGTATTTTGTTATTCATATGGTAGAAGTTATTTTTGAACTACACTCACTGGCCACTTTATTAGGTACACCTGTCCAACTGTGTGTTAAGACTTAATTTCTAATCAGCCAATCACATGGCGGCAACTCAGTGCATTTAGGCATGTAGACATGGTCAAGACAATCTCCTGCAGTTCAAACCGAGCATCAGTATGGGGAAGAAAGGTGATTTGAGTGCCTTTGAACGTGGCATGATTGTTGGTGCCAGAAGGGCTGGTCTGAGAATTTCAGAAACTGCTGATCTACTGGGATTTTCACGCACAACCATCTCTAGGGTTTACAGAGAATGGTCCGAAAAAGAAAAAAAATCCAGTGAGCGGCAGTTCTGTGGCCGGAAATGCCATGTTGATGCCAGAGGTCAGAGGAGAATGGGCAGACTGGTTCGAGCTGATAGAAAGGCAACAGTGACTCAAATTGCCACCCGTTACAACCAAGGTAGGCAGAAGAGCATCTCTGAACACACAGTGCGTCGAACTTTGAGGCAGATGGGCTACAGCAGCAGAAGACCACACTGGGTACCACTCCTCTCAGCTAAGAACAGGAAACTGAGGCTACAATTTGCACAAGCTCATCGAAATTGGACAGTAGAAGATTGGAAAAACGTTGCCTGGTCTGATGAGTCTCGATTTCTGCTGCGACATTCGGATGGTAGGGTCAGAATTTGGCGTAAACAACATGAAAGCATGGATCCATCCTGCCTTGTATCAACGGTTCAGGCTGGTGGTGGTGGTGTCATGGTGTGGGGAATTTTTTCTGGGCACTCTTTGGGCCCCTTGGTACCAATTGAGCATCGTTGCAACGCCACAGCCTACCTGAGTATTGTTGCTGACCATGTCCATCCCTTTATGACCACAATGTACCCAACATCTGATGGCTACTTTCAGCAGGATAATGCGCCATGTCATAAAGCTCGAATCATCTCAGATTGGTTTCTTGAACATGACAATGAGTTTACTGTACTCAAATGGCCTCCTCAGTCACCAGATCTCAATCCAATAGAGCATCTTTGGGATGTGGTGGAACGGGAGATTCGCATCAGGGATGTGCAGCCGACAAATCTGCGCCAACTGTGTGATGCCATCATGTCAATATGGTCCAAAATCTCTGAGGAATGCTTCCAGCACCTTGTTGAATCTCTGCCACGAAGAATTGAGGCAGTTCTGAAGGCAAAAGTGGGTCCAACCCCTTACTAGCATGGTGTACCTAATAAAGTGGCCAGTGAGTGTATATGTATTCTTTAAGGTATTTATGTTTTATTAATTAACCCGACATGTTATAACTCTATTACCTGGAGGACATGTTAAGGACGTACAAGTCTATTTAATTGACTTTTTTCCAAGTAATACTATAAATTCTTTACGTAATATATATAAAATAAATGTACAATTTTTGTTGTCTGTATGCTATAGAGAATAAAAATGTGATATACTTCAGATGAAACTGCATTGAAATAAAAATATTGATATTTATTATATATAGCAATCTTTTTCTCATTTTAGACATTCTGTACATGTAAAAGAAGAACCAGTGATTGCTGATGACGATGATTGCCCAATGTCATTGGTAACAACAGCTAACCATAGTCCAGAGTTGGAAGAAGACAGAGAGCTTGAGGAAGAGCCATTGTCTGAAGACCTGGAATAAAATAAAAGACTTAAAAGACCTCAAATGAAGGGACATAGCACTGACCTTCCCAACCACTCCACAACCATGAATATTTGACAGATTTTTACTGTGACTATTTATTACGCATGGATTACGGAGACAGTCCTTGAGGAACTTGTTAAACCAGCCCTTTGGGATTTAATGCAACAAGGAAACTGCTTGTTGTCTTCTTTTTTAAGGCAAAAACTGATTTTCTTGAAAAAAAACAAAACAAAAACAAAATACAAAAAAAACTGTACTTTATATAATGGCTTGCCCATTTAAAATATGGCTCAAAAGGGTTCATGAAATGACTGAATATGAGGATACAATGTTCTGTAGAAAGAAAAAGGCCTCATATACTGCCAAAAATAGTGTTAGTTTCATCAATGTGAATCTCAAACATGCAGTAGATATAATGTTAGAAACAAATCCTGGCCAAGTTCAGATTGTTGCTATTGTTTTTTAATTTGCACAGGAGTAGGATCAAAAGTTAGTAACACTGCTTGTTTAGCTAAAGTGAAAAGCAAAATCAAACAAGCACATTTCTTTTTTGTTTTTGTGTTTTTTTTCCTGTTCATTTTCTTTTTTATGCTTGTACCACCAACTGTAAATGACATAAATTTGGTATTACACACCACAGTAATTAGACTGTTGCGACATCCAAAAACCTTTAGGCTTCCAGTCTGTGCTGTTATTGTTAAGTTGTAAAGTGCAATCCTAAACTAACATTGTATGTGCGAACGCCATAGAAACATTTGCATATCTGCATATATCTTACAACTGTACTATTTACCTCCTTGTGATAAAGCTTTGTCTACCTGAAAACACAGTCAAAGGCTACAGCTGCAAACCAAAGCCAACTCTAACAATGGCCAATAGCTCAACGACAGAAGCAGCCACTTGCTTTGGTCAGTCTTCTGTAACTTTAATTAGTACAAAGGAACCGTTCCACGAACTACCTGCTGTTTTCTGATGACCTCTGGGATCTTTTTATTTAGCCCTACACAAAGAAACAAATAAGGAAAGTTCAAAGAGAAATAATGTATTCTTTTTCTGAGGCACAAGCCACTCTAAATACTATGAAGATTTTGCATAAGACAAAGGTGAGAACAGTCTCTCCAGTGGAAGATTGCTAGCAACAAAATGTGGATGACCAACCAACCAAAATATATATGTACTTGACAAATGCAGATTGCATATTGTTATATATAAACATTGTGTTTTATTTTCATTTTACTTCCCATACAGTCATTTGTTATTATTTTATTTTTTTATTTTTGTGGTGAATACATGTTGTTATAATGTCTTGTACTGTATGGTCTATCTGTTGTGTACTATTTTTATAGTCTTAAGTTATAATAAATAAAAAAAAATGTAGGAACCAAACGTAAACGGTCTAGTAAAGCCAAAAAAATAATTTCATATTGATTTAAAGTGAGCTAGGTAAGTTTTACACTGAAATCAAAGATATAGCAATCGTAGAACATGGTATTTATTTTCAGTCAAACCAAAGTTACATAGAATTCTGCCTCTGCTTATACGGGATACTAACACTAACAATACACCCCTTCTAGAAACTTGCACTGACCAACTTGTTGGAATGCTAGTTTCCAAACAGAAAATCCAAACCCAAAAATGTTACAATTATTTTCTATGTTTTAATAACATAGGTGTTTTCTAAAACCTAGAAACTTTACATGTTGCTTTTTATGTGCTGTGCCAAGTCTTGATAATACTTTACCCAAACCGAGGGACCTCATAACCTAATTATGGTTCTTGCTTTACAGTTTTTGACAGAAGGTGGCTGCTAGAGCTTAACATATGTACCAGCTCCATATGATGGAACTGGTTTATTGCAAACTAAGCTCATCATTTATTCTTTGCTGGAGTCAGCGAGAATTACTTAAATATATACAGTCATCTATCACACCAAATAGAAGGACACAACAGCTTTCAAAGGGGTTTTCCCACTTACCCAAAAGGCTTTCTGAAAGCTTCTACCTCTGCACAAAACAAAATTAGAAACTAAAGAAAAACAAGGCAGATAACATTAATTGTCACAGTATCACAGTACCTGCTACTTTCATGGTGTTTGTCTATTGGTCATATCAGCAGAAAGCTCAGTTTTCTAGCATCAGATGAACATGTCACATTACTTATGAAAAGAGCGCCCTTGATCATTATGATAAATAGGGAACGACTAACTATGAAAATGGGGCAATTAGTCTTCATATGTGTGTCCACCTTGGTAGTATAAAAATTAATGTGATACTTGCACCATCGAGAAAGTGGCCAAAGACGACAATGCTTAAGTATGCATACCTCAGTTACAAAACTTTGAATGGAAGTCTCAGCCACAGAATGCATATACCTGTAGAGTTTTGCATGGGTTTTGTATAAATACAATTAAAAATAGCTGCTTGCACATATACCAGAAAAACCTCCAAAACTGCAGTTGCTTTGAAATTAGATGTTAGGTTTTTTTGGGGTTTTCTGAGATGCTTGGTCTGTATTTTGATAATTGTGCATATTATGTAAAAATGTTGGTGGACCCATAAATGACCAGACTTTTTTCTAAGAAAAATGTTGCTTTAATGCATTTCATTAATTTTTACTCTTATATCATTGCTTGCTAGTAATAGCAAACCCGCTTTCCCGCTCTGCTTTGCGTAGCTGTTGTAAGGCTTTGAACTAATGTATGTATTTATTGCTTGAACTTCTGTGCATACCTTATAAAAGCATAATGTCTGAGAAATAAAATGGCTCATGTATTCTTGCTTCTATCATATGATGATGATGGGGATCCATTATGTTTTGTATACAGCTAATTTTACCTGTAGCACAAACATCTGTTTATGTATTGGTGGTATATGCCTGTTTATTTATCTTTTTGAGGTAAACTAATTTTGATACTTTTTCATTACTGTGTACTGTGTGTTCATATCTTGAATTCTCTGACGTTAGAAGTCATGGTTGAATTGTAACAGCTGTTATTTGTTCTTGTATTCATGGCTTTCACTGCTGAATAAAATAAAAGGACCAAACCTAGGATTTGAAAGAAAACTGTCTACCTCTAACACCAGGGAGTTATCAGATTTTTATTTTACATTTTTCCATTCTTTAAAACACAATTGCTTTAGGTGCACTTAATGCCCATGCAAAGTGTAGGCTGCCATTTTATGTTACGAGATTGCATAGAAAAACTTAATGAGCAACAAACAAAAAATTATATCTGATTCCTAAACCATAAAGATTGGCTCGCTTTACAAAATGGCTGCCTTTACTATATGTTGGAAATGGGTGATACCAATATAGTGAGTATATGGATGACATTCTATAAGGCAGGAATCATGGCATACTTCTTATATTTGAACATCAATTCAGTTTTCTTGTGACTGTTAGAAGTATTAGGTAGAATTACATGTGAATTACTTTAATACATTTGGGGAAGCAATCATAATCATTTTACACCCACAGCTCCTTAAATCCATTTCTATATAATCTCAGTCGAGGTAATTGGAAGCACAGGTAGAATATATATCTACTGTACCACTGAATAAATATTTAAACTATGTTGACATGTTGACAATGGTCACATTCACTTGAAGCTGTTGCAAATGTATTCACATCCATACATGAAAAGAAACTTGACATGCTAAAGTATGAAAATTACCATTGTTTTTTTATTTCTGTTTTTTTTTGTTAATCATGGGTTTCTTGTACTTGTAGTTAATATACTGTCTTATGCTTTTGAATCGTTGGTATATTTGTTCATATAATTTAGAATCTTTCACCAATGAGATCTGGTTCGGTTAAAGGATGTACATTTTTACTATATGTATAAACAATATTTCTGAACTGTTGGATGTAAACATGTATATGAAACCATTTCATTCATTTGCCTACATTTCTGGAATAAAATAAAATATCTAATTCTTTTGACCAAATTATTATTATTATTAGATTTATATTCCTTACAGTTTAGCTCCCTATATTGTTACTGTATGTCTACAGATTATACCACATGTATTGTATGAAGTATTCAGTCCAAAAGTGTTTGTGTAAAAGATCTTGTAAAGAAGAGCAGTGAATACAGTCAATGATAGTTTAGCCATTATCAGATGTTATGGTTGAGCAGAAAATGGATAACATTGCATCACTTGGATTTTATTGTTGGAATAAATGTCCCGTGTTGAGCTACAGCTGTTATCGAGGTAGCTTTTTTTAACCTTCACTTAAATTATTTTGCATGCTATATCATCTATGAACATAGTTGCCTGGGGTATATTGATCGAAGAAACTAAGCAAGTGATATTGCCAAGTCAGACCAACTGCTGAGTACAAATCTGCTTTCATGCGGAAGAATTACAAGAGTTCCATGTAGTGGACATTTATAGTTCTCTCTCTGATCTGTGAACAGGTAAATATAGATAGATATTTATACATATATATACTGGGTATGAGCAAGCACTGAAATGCTCAGATGCTCATTACTCGAACCTAGCAATTCCTAAAACTCGGATGCTCATTTTCAATAATGATTATATTGGGAGTCAATGGGAAATCTGAGCATTTTTTTTTCCAGCAGACCCAATAAGGAGGTCTGGTGGGCAATAAAAATGTTGAAACAGATGGAAAAATTTCTGAACGGAAGGAGAACAGAATGGGGAAGACTCATGGAAGCATCTGTCACTCCCAGATCGTTGCTGAGAACAATAGTGTCACACTTTTCATTTTAAGGACTAACAATAAAACATTCAATATTGGCGAGAAATTGGAATTTACAGGAAAAAAATGGTAAGAAACAATCTTCCCTGTATAATGACTTGCATATAAGGCAACATTTAAAATGGATATAAAAAATAATAATTTAGGTAAACCATAATTAATTTTTTTGCTATTTTGTAGTACATTTTTATTAAAAAATTTGGAAATTTCAATGTAATTTTTAAAAGAAGCAAGAACCGTCAAAAGTTAGATGGATGAGGGACTCAGATACACCTGTATTAGACATAATGGAGGGCCTCATGCACATTCTGTTCAAATTGGCATGTAATGGTATTCCTAGACCCAATGGCTATGTGCTAAATTCAAAAGCCTACCAAAATTTACAAGCACAATCATCCATACACATTTGAAGGTACCATCTGTAGTGCCTCATTCAAATATTGTGAACAAAGTGTAGTTGTGGTACTTCCACACTCATAAAAGCTCTGAAGACAGTGCAAAGCCTGCAAAAAATTACAGGCAGGGTCATCCATACACCCTTGATGGCAACAAGTGGAGTGCCTCATAAAAAACAGCAAAGCATTGTAGTCCTTCTGCTCTCATAAGGTCTTTGCACACACAGTGCAAAGTCAGAAAAATATATAAGGAGGGTCATCTATACACCCTTGAATGCACCAAGAGGAGTTCCTCATTAAAAAAAATTAACAAAGTGTAGATGTTGCACTCTTACACTCACAAAGCACAAAGCTAGTAAACAATTATAATGAGGGTCATCTATAGACTCATGAAGGCAACAACTGATGGGCCTTATTCAAATATTGAAGTTTAAAAACAATATATGTGCTGCTATCATCTGGTGGTCAAAATACCAACACGAAAAAGGAGCTACATGGGTCTCATAAAAATATACAGTTAATTAAAATATATTAAAACAATGCATGAAATTAAACAAGTAAGGCTGAGAACCAAAATGTTGGGGGAAAACACTAGAACACAGAATAATTTTACATAGAAGCACCTAACCATAGTGTATCTGCATTCAGCTCACAGATATAGCTGGATATGATAGAATGTGCAAAGTGGAAAAGAAGTGTTAAAAGAGCAGGCATGGTACTTAGATCAGGTAAAGTTTTAGTAGTCAAGTGACAGGTCTAGGTGTTTAGTCCCCAGTCCCAATGCACGTTTCACCCAAGCTTTTTAAGTTTAAGACCACCATAAGGTAACACAAACCACACAATACTCGATGGATGGATAAATGAATCAGAAAAATTTTAAATATTTTTTTGGAGAGTTATATTCAGCCCAAATGTAACATAAAGCATGTATTACTCTATGGATAACAAATGCAATCCAGAAAAAATGTTACCGCTTTTTTGAAGTGTTATATGACAACAAAATGTAACACAGAGCAGATACTACTCTGTGGATAACAATTTCAATCGACGGAAAAATTTTGGTCACTTTTATATACCATTGAAATGTAAAACAAAGCATGTACTACTCTATGGATGACAAATTTAATCCTGAAAACATTTTGAACACTTTTTTGGAGTGTTATATACCACCGTAATGTAACATTAAGCATGTTAAACTCTATGGATGAAAATATAGTAATTTTTTTAATCCCTCAAAAAAAGAATGGGGTCACAAAAGCATCTCTGGAAGCATCTCTGTATAATGACTTGTAAATAAGGCAAAATTTAAAAATGATTAAAAAATATATATAAAGTAAACCAAATTTTTTTTTATTTTAAAAAAGGAAATTTCAGATAAGAAGGAAGCAAGAACTGTCAAAAATTAGGAACTCAGATACATTCTGTATTAGACATAAAGGAGGGCCTCATACACATTCTGTTCAAATTCTCATGTATTGATACTACTAGACTAATAAAGGTTATTCTCTAGGTGCAAATCCTGCCAAACATTACAAGCAGGGTCATTAATACACCCTTGAAGGCACCAACCATTTTGTCTCATTCAAATATTGTGACAAAAGTTTAGTTGTGGTACTCCTACACTCATAAAAGGAAAAAATTATAAGGTGATTCATCCATAGACATGAGAAGGCAACAACTGGTGGGTCTCATTCAAATATAGAACATTAAAAACACTTTATGTGCTACTATCATCTGGCAGTGTGTAAAAGTCGGGTCTAATTCAGGCTTTACTCTCTGTTAGCAGAGTGAGCCTGTCATTAGTTTTTGTTGACAGGCAAAAGCGTCAGTCTGTTATGAGCCCACTGTGGCACTAAAAATTCACTCAGATAACTGTAGCAAGTTCAGAGAAGTGCTACCAGAATGGTAAGCGGACTGCAAAGTATGTCCAATGAGGAATGATTAAAAGATCTGGGAATGATTAGCCTGCAAAAAAGAAGGCTGAGAGGAGACTTAATAGCTATCTACAAATATCTGAAGGAATGTCACAATGTAGAGGGGTCATCATCATTCTCATTTGCACATGGAAATATGAGAAACAAATAAAACTGAAAGGGAAAAGATAAGATTAGATATTAGAAAAATGTTTTGACAGTGAGGTTCATCAATGAGTGGAGCTGGCTGCCATGCGAGGTAGTGAGTTCATCAATGGAAACTTTCAAACAGGCTGGACAGACATCTGAGATGATTTAGTGAATCATGCATTGAGCAGGGGGTTGGACACAATAACCCTTGAGGTCCCTTCCGACTCAAACATTCTATGAAGATGGTAGCAAGGCAGCACAATACCTCCAAGACGTAGATGAACAGCTCATTTAAGGTGTCTAGCTTTGAAACCCAAATTGTTGAAGGTCACAGAAGAATTAGTGAGTACGCTGGTTTGGTTGGCCAGATATTCCTTTGCCATCTTATAAAACTTTTCCCTCCTTGACAAAAATACTTAGTCATAAGGCCTGGATGCTGGGAGCATGTCATGAGATTGGCCCAGGCCTTTGACAGTGTGCCTCTGCTGTACTTGGTGTGTCTTTCCCTCACTTCGCCTCATTAGTTGGTCCAGGAAGCATGCAAGCATGTTTTGATACTTCAGCATACATGCGTTCCTTTCCAAGGGGAAGCATCTGGCTAAATTTACTCTTGTACCATGGATCTAACAGAGTGGCAACCCAGTAGTCAGCACTAGTGATGAGCGAGCACTAAAATGCTCGGGTGCTTGTTGCTCGGGTTGAGTAAATTGGAATTCTCGGGTACTCGACGTGAGCAAAGAGCCCAATGTAAGTCTATGGGAAAACTGAGTATTTTTACCGCGATTCCCCCGGGGGTCCTTTTAGAGACTAAAAACATATAAAATGATGGAAACAGTGCTTAAATGACATGGGATCATCATGGTGAAGACCCTTGGAAGCATTTCTGACTCCCAGGTCACTGCTGTGACCAATGTTGTCAGAGTGTGATGCTAATTTTACAGGTGCACACTAAAACACACAAAAACGAAACCAAAATGGATTTTCCAGGGAAATATGTTAAGGAACATCCTTTCCAGGGTAATGACTTATATAACGCAAAATGAATAGCTCAAAACAAAAATGTTCCTCCACCACTTAAGCAATGTTCACATGTAGTGTTTTTGATGCGTTTTTCAACTTTACCTTTGCTTTCAACCATGACAAATGCATTCACTGGGAAATGACACTTCAACAGTTCACAACCTTATTTGGCCATGTGGTGTGTGACACATCATCAGACACATCCTGTTTAATTTACAGTATGAAGGAGGGACTATGAAAGTCACAAAGTCTATTTTTATAGGGCCAGCAGTTGGCCCTCACTATTCTTAGAGAGCCAGCAGCCGGCTATGCTTTGTTGCTCCCATTATTAAACATTGGGTCCCTTATACTGTTATTGTGTATGCAGTGAGTGGCATGGCTGCCCAAAATTTGGACACACCCCAACAACCCATTGAACAGACATCATGGATGACCACATGCAATCAAATTTTCAAGTATTCATGTGGTACTCCCATGTTGTTTGCTTAAGCATTGAATGCAAGGCCTGCCCTGCACCAAAGTTACATGCACCCCAATAAGCCTTTGAACCGAAGTACTGGATGGTCACAGGAAAACTAAGTTCACATTAGTCATTTGGTACTTCCATACTGTTTGCTTATGCACTGAATGCAAGGCCTACCCTGCACCAAAGTTACCCGCACTCCAATAAGCCTCTGAAGCGAAGTACTGGATGGTCACAGGAAAACTAAGTTCACATTAGTCATTTGGTACTTCCATACTGTTTGCTTATGCATTGAATGCAAGGCCTGCTCTGCAACAGACACGCACATCAATAAGCCTTTGAAAACACAAGCTGGATGGCCAAATGAAACCAAAGTTCCCATTATTCTGATATTTTTAAGTCACCTAAAGTTTGCCGATTAAGTGAATGCAAGGCCTGTCCAAAATTTGCACACACTCCAATCCCCCCCAAGGAAAAAATGTGGAGAATGGTCTCCGAAAAATGTTTTCCCAGTTTACAGGAGCGGGTCTCTTATACTTGTAATGTCCATACACTAAGTGTATGGACTGACAAACATTTCCCCCTGGGGGCTACACATCAACCTACTGTGTAAATATTATTTTTACGGCCATCATAAACACCCTTGCAAAAAACGATAGTGGCTGTTACATCACGGACCATGATTACCCTGGTGATCTAGTGGTGGTGTCGGAAGAGACGTGGAGGATGGCCTACTAAAATTGTTTTCCCAGTTTAAAGGATCGGGTATCCTATTCTTGTAATGCTCATACACTAAGTGTATAGGCTGAAAAACATTTTCCCCTGGGGGGGACACCTCAACATAGAGTGTAAACATTTTTGGAACTGGCATCATAAACACCCTTGCAAAAATTTCTAGTTGCTGTTGCGTCACGGACCATGGTCACCATGGTGATCTAGTGGTGGTGGAGGATGAGGAGAAGGAGGAGGATAACATCAAATAGCAAAAATCAAGAAGCATATACCCATGTGTGTGTGTGAAGTGGTACATGGGGATATACCTCCCAAAAAAAGACACTGGATTTGAGGTTAGGTTTCACTGTTATCATGCGGTGGTGTACAGAAGTCTGGCCCAATCCAGACCTTGTTCATTTTTATAAGATTCAGCCTGTCACCATTTTCAGTTGACAGGCGGATGCGCTTATCAATTATAATTCCACCAGCGGCACTAAAGATGCGCTCTGACAAAACCCTAGCGGCAGGACAGGCCATGACCTTCTAGGCGTAGAGAGCCAGTTCATGCCACGTATCCAGCTTTAAGACCCAGTAATTAAAAGTCATAGAGGAATCTTGGAGGATGTTGGTAAGGTCAGCACGGTATTCCCTCACCATCTTCCAAAACTTTGCACTCCTTGTGAGAGTACCCCGTGCCTCAGTGCCACTGCAATGGGAGGGTCAGACAAAAGTCTCCCAGAACTTTGCCAAGAGAAGAGATTGAAAGCTCTCCTTGTAGCGTGGGTCTAGAAGTTTCATCAACCAGTAATGACTGTCAGCCAAAATTTTGACAATACGAAAGTCACGGGAAAGGCAGCACTACATAAAGTCAGCCATGCGTAGCAGACTGCTAACAGGCAAGACTTCCATGTCCTCACCAAGAGGACGACTGACCATGCTCTCCTCCTCCTCCTGCCTGTCCTCAGGCCATTCACGCTGAAAACATGGTATGACAGTTGCTGAAGCACGGCAAGGGCAAGCTGCTGAAGCATCGCAATCGCAAGCTGGAGCTGCCTTTCTAAAATGGATATACAGGCGACATACTTTGACAAGCAGATCCAGCAGCTCCAGGTAGCTTTTGAGAAACCGTTGGACAATGAGGTTTAGCACATGGGCCAGGTATGGTACATGTGTGAACTCGCCTCACCTCAGAGCCGCCACCTGGTTCCAGCCATTGTCACACATGACTATGACTGGCTGGAGGTTCAGTTGTGTCAGCCACACATCTGCCTGCTCTTTCAGCACTGTCCACAACTCTTGAGCATTGTGCGGTTTGTCACCTAAGCATATCAGCTTCCGTACAGCCTGTTGATGCTTGGCTGAGGCAGTATTGCAGTGCTTCCAGCTTGTGACTGATGTGGCCTTTTCGGAGATGGAGATGGAGGTTGAAGAGGAGGAGGAGGATGATGTGGTGCAGGACCTGTAGACTGTGGGGGCAACCCTGTTTGACGTAGGGCCTGAAAACCTGAGCATCGGGAAGACATGTTCCATCCCAAGGTCCCTCTGAGTCCTGGCTTCCACTATGTTAACGCAGTGTGCTGTCAGAAAGATGTAGCGTCACTGCACACAAGCACTTATCCACGTGTCCATGGTTAGGATAACTTTCCCAGTAATAGCATTGTTCAGGGCACAGGTAATGTTGTGGGACACGTGCTTGTGTAATGCCGGGACCCCACACCGAGAGAAATAGTGGTGGCTGGGGATTGAGTACCTTGGGACGGTCGACACCATCAGGTTGTGGAAAGCTTTCATCTCCACAAGCCTAAAAGGCAACATTTCGACCGAAAGCAGAAGAGAAATGTGTGAATTTAGTACTGTGGCCTGTGGGGCATTGGCTGCATATTTACACTTGCATTCCAATGACTAGTGTACGGACAACTGAAGGCTGCACAGGGACAAGGACGTGGATGTGCTTGATGATGGTGGTAGTTGGGTGTGGGCAATGACAGGTGCAGGGCAGGAGGCATCTTTGCATGCAACGTGGACAGGGGATTGGCTTGCACGCACAACTGTGGAAGAAGCAGTGTTTTCACCCACAGACACTGTTCCTGGAGCCTGGTGTTCGGCCCACAAAGTCAGGTGCTTTGCGGCCATGTGCCTGATCATGCTGGTGGTGTTCAGGCTAGTAGCTTTGCTATTGCTGTTGATACGGGCATGGCAGGTGGTGCAAATGGCCTGTTTGGTTGTTTTTTAAAGACTCTGCCGACAACCCCAGACTCGGGAAGACCTAACAGTTGTACTGCCAAGTTGGTCTTACGAGGAACGATTGCTCACCTGTCTGCGGACACCTCACTGCCTCTTCCTGCCTGTTGGGGTGCTATCACTCCCTATCCCCTGTGTGCTGTTGTCCTCACTCTGCATGTCCTTCTGCCAGGTTAGGTCAGTCACTATATCCTCCACCACCTCGGCTTCCACTTCCACACCCTGGTCCTCCTCCTGACTTTCTGGCAACTGTGTCTCATCTTCGTCCACCTGTAGTGACACGTTCTCACTGTCACCTTCATGTGAACATGGCTGCTCAAATATTTGTGCATCGCTACATGCGACTCATCTTGCCCCGCTT
Source organism: Dendrobates tinctorius (assembly GCF_039654945.1). Taxonomy (NCBI): domain Eukaryota; kingdom Metazoa; phylum Chordata; class Amphibia; order Anura; family Dendrobatidae; genus Dendrobates; species Dendrobates tinctorius. The sequence continues at coordinate 20,684,888 of NW_027361703.1, forward strand.
CAAGTGGACCCGGGCGAGAGGCCCGAATCTATAAATGGAAAAGTGAACAGCTCTTTGGAGTGTCCAAGTGTGGGATCAGTTGTCTCCGGGCACTCGGCATGGCGGGAAGAATGAGGATCAGGGTAAGAAATATGCAGTCCAGACTCACGGCTACTCAGACTTGACCGTGTGGAAGACAGGGTGCTGGTGGTGGTGGAAAAGTGAATGGAAACATTATCCGCTATTTAACCAACAACCTTTTGACATTGCTCTGGTTTCAATAGTGCTGTTCTGTGGTCCTCTTCGAATTCAGCCAGGAAGGTCATGCTTGAAGATGTCGGTGTTTGTCGTGGCACACCATTGGATGGGCATCCTTTTTTAATCACTATGTGGTGACATTGTAGTTTTGGTACTTTTAAGTTATTCATTAAAAGTTATATTTTATCTCACTTGCTGCTATATATACAATTTCAGCTTGCCCATGGCATCGACCTTGGCCTCTGCATGCACCATCACATCCACTTCCCCGTCCTTTGCCACATGCCTTGCCCATTTTAAAAGGACTACAATGTTTTACACGTTCACTACAAATGGTTGAATTGGGAGCAAATTTGTATGTGATCCATGTGCAGGAAAACCACATTTTAAAATATCTGGAATGTAGGTAAAAATTTATGGAGGCCTGAAATGCCACAATTTGTAGCTCACAGATAGATCAGGTGTTTGACGGAGATACCACACTGTTCAATGTGTGGCCTGTATTCTTTTATTTGTTACCCCAAAATAGTCTATAGAACTAGTGTAAGACACAGCAAAAAAAGATGAATGTAGGCCTGAAATGCAACAATTTGGCCTTTTGTTTTACCACTGAAATGCAGTTTTAGCACAAATGATTTGAAGTAGCTAATTGGGCCTCGTGACTGCACCACTGTATTAGGCCTAGCAAGTTTTAAGTGGCAATTTGGCCTTCTGATTTGTCACCGAAACACAGTTTTAGCACAATTGTATTAGAGTAGGTAATTGGGCCTCGTGGATGCACCACTATATTAGGCCTAATGATTTTTACACGGAAATGAGGCCTTCTGATATGCCACTGAAACAAAGTTTTAGCACAAACGATTTGGAGTAGCTAATTGGGCCTCATGACTGCACCACTATATTAGGCCTAACAATTTTTAAGTGAAAATCTGGTCTTATCCAGGGTGAGAACCACTGAGGAATGAGCTGCTGTGATCGCATCATCAGTGACTAGCGGTGATGTCATCGAGGTTTCCGCTGGTCACTGAGGCTGCGTTCCCAGCTGGTTCCCTCAACTGCGGTGACCTCAGTGAGATAACCGTTAGCACAGTGAGAAAGGGTATCCCTGGTCCCTGAAAAATTCTATGTCTGCCAGGGTGCTTGTCAACAATGACACCTGGATGAGCATGCATGGACAGGGTAATTGCAGCTAAATGACTGGGCACTGGATGAGTCTGATGGCTCTAGGGGCAGTTGGGGAAGGGGCTGCTCCACATGTCTTGCAATCCCCAAGGTTTGCAGGACGCTTGGCGATGGAAAAATAAACCACTATGCACCATAACCAAGGATAACTAAACTACTAGACAACAGGGGTTGGAGAGCTAAACTACTCCACACCATACAATGGATATCTAAACTAATAGACAACAGGGGTTGGAGAACTAAACTACTAAACAGCTATGATTGCAGAGCTAAACAAATACACACCAGAACATGGAGAACTAAACCACTAGACAACAGGGGCTGGAGAACTAAACTAATAAACAGCTTGAGTTGGAGAACTAAACTACTACACAACAGGGGATGGAAACAAAGCAGTAGACACAAAGGTGTCACTAGACACCAAGTCTTGGAATCCCCAAGGCTTGCGGAACAAACTTCTGTATCTAATACTTCCTCCACTGCTTCTTCCTCCTCCACCTCCTTTAGGGCCTCCACCTGTGCCCTCAACCTGTGCCTTCATGAAACAGAGATTCCAGCACTGCCTAGGGAATCCCCCACCTCTGTACTGCTCAGCCACGGCTCACCACACTCAGGCAGTGTTTAAATTAATATGCCTTGGAGATCGCAGTCATACAGATCAACAGTTGTGGACAGCTATCCATGCTGAGGTTGAGCAATGGCTGCCTACACTCATCCTGGAGCCAGGGAAGGTCGTGTGCAATAAATGTGCAAACCTGGTGGCAGCCCTATGCTGGGCCAACCTTACATATGTGCCTTGCATGGCTCGAATCCTCAACCTGATGGTACAGCAATTTCTATGCCACTGTCCTCGAATGAATGTACTGCTGTAGAAAAACTGTCGCTGTGTGTTCACTTTCACCATTCCACTTAAGTTGGTATAGAGATCTTTTGAACTACAGGTTAACCAATTGATATGCGAAGTGACCACACCGTGGAATTCAACTCTGCACATGTTGCAGCGACTGTGGCAGTAGCACTGAGATCTGGTGCAGTATGACATTTTGCATAGCCCGGCACAATGCAGTACAGATATGGTGCAATTTACACTTGTGTAGCGGACACAGATGATGGACCTCTGCACCATTCTGCATGTTTTCAAAATGACTGTTAAGATGGTTAACGGTGATGATGCCATCATCAGCATCACTATTACTGTCAGCTAAATGCTGGACCACACTTTAAATAGTCTGGGTGAGGAGGTGGTGGTGGTGGTCCCAGGGGAAGCTGATAAAGCAGAGGATGCCAACTTTAGGTTTAACAATATCAGAGTTCAGGTCTGTCATCTCACAGGCAGTTGCCATGGGGGAAAAAAATGTAGGAGGAAAAAATGGAGGAGGACTATGGAAAGTACGAGAAGGAAGAGGTGATAGATGCACACCATTTAGGAGATGAAGAGGATAATGATTCCCTCTCTGTTGTTCATGGTTGCCACAAAGTGATGAAGGAAGACAGCTTGAGTGTTATCCTGTCACAACACACTGTGGAGTTGGACCTCATGAAAGAGACTGACTCATGTGCGCCTTCTTGCAGCACTATCTGCAACATGATTGTTACCCATATAGTTATGATTCAAAATAGTGCTGACTTCTGGGTGACAGTGTGTTCTATCCATGATACAAAAGTACATACAAAAGTACATTTTGTCACTTGCCTCCTCCCTGAAAAAGTAATGCACCCATGCTGCAGTATCAAAATATGGCATCAATTTCACCACAGTAGACTGCAATATCATCCATTGCACCCAATTTAGCGGATGGACACCCAACCAGGATTGTTCCCAGTTCCAAAAATTAGTTGCAGACACCAACAAAGTGGCATCAATTTCACCACAGTAGACAGAGTATAACGGGGACAGACAAATCTTCCACCACAGCCAAACCAGCAGATGGACACCCAACCAGGATTGTTCACATTTCCAAAAATGAGTGGCAGGCACCAACAAAGTGGCATCAATTTCACCACAGTAGAAATAGTATAATTGGGACCAAAACATCGTCCACTACACCGAATTTAGCAGATGGACACCCAACCAGGATTGTTCACATTTCCAAAAATTAGTTGCAGACACCAACGAAGTGGCATCAATTTCACCACAGTAGAAATAGTATAATTGGGACCAAAACATCGTCCACTACACCGAATTTAGCAGATGGACACCCAACCAGGATTGTTCACATTTCCAAAAATTAGTTGCAGACACCAACGAAGTGTCATCAATTTAACCACAGTAGAAATGGTATAATAGGGGCACTCAAGTCTTCCACTACACCCAACTCAGCAGAAGGACAGTTGAACACACAACCAGGAGTGCTCATATTTCAAACAATTAGTGGCAGATACCACCAAAGTGGCATCAATTTCACCAGAGTAAAAATAGTTTAATGGGGAGCGACATCTCTACCACTTCAAACAACCCAGCAGTTGTACACCCAACCACAAGTGCACACATTTCCAAAACTTACTCGGAGACACCAACAAAGTGGTATCAATTTCAAGAGAGTAGAAATAGTATAATAGGAGCTGACACATTTTCCACTACAGCTAACCCAGCAAATGAACACCCAACCAAGAGTGTACTCATTTTCAAAATTTGTGGCAGACACTAATAAAGTGGCATCAATTTCACCACCTACCCCATTTACACCTTGAACACCGAGCCTAATCCCCCTTCCATCATGACTTCACTTTTTCCCAGTTATATTCCTCAGGTAGTGTGCTATCAGCACAGTAATAGCAACTGAAAATTAGATTTTTTTACTCTGCACCACCTCTGCACCACCTCTGCACAGCTATATTTCAGTGGCACTAAATGATAAAGTGTAATATGGCATGCTGAATTGCATTAGTCACAGAAAAAAAATTTCAGTGTGGATTAGGCCTGTATGACAAAGAAGATGTGCTCCAAACAATTTAAAACTGAGATCTCCCCGACTGTATGACATTAGTAACAGAAGAACTTTTTGGGCCAGTCGATAAGGCCTGTATAAGATTGAGTAGATGCACCAAACAATTTCACAGTGACATATCTCCTACTGTATGACGTCAGTGACAGAAAAAAATTCGGGGGCATGTCGATAAGGTCTGTATAAGATTGAGTAGATGCTCCAAACAATTTCAAAGTCACATGTACTACTGTTTGACGCTAGTAACAGAAGAAATCTTTTGGGCATGAATGGAAACGTACAACAAGATCAATAACTGTAGGATCCAGCCTACAACTATTACTCATCTACGCAACACCAATTATCAGAGGGAAACTGATGCTTGTCAGAAGATAGGTGTAACAGATGCGCTTCTTAAGCTATGTATAAAAGATGCCAATGAGAAATTGGATGCCTAAGATGCACATAATCTAGAAGATAGGCTCAAAACAAATTCAAACTCAAATCTTGGTTGCTGAATCACGTTTGTAAAAAAAATAAAATAAATTAGTTTTAATGTGCAACAGCTCTGCACACAGAACAATTTCAACGCCACTAAATGAAAAGGAGGATATACGAGGCTGTATCACGTTTATCAACAGAAAAAATAAATATTTTAATGTGCTTGAGGTCTGGAGACAGATTCATATCAGCGTCACAAAATGACAACGTGGGATAAAACAGGCTGTTTCACATTTAGCAACAGAAAAATTATAATTTTTTTTTATGTGCCTTAGGCTGGTTTCACATTTGCGTTTTTTTTCACGGTATTTTAGCGCTAAATAGCGCATGCGTTTTTTTTTTTCCTATACTTTGCATGGGATGCGCTTATGTGCGCATACACATGCGTTTGTACGCGTTTTTCCGCGCATGCGTTTTTTTGCGGTATGCGCTCGGGCGCACAAAATGCAACCTGTTGCATTTTTTGGGCGTCCGACTTGCCTCAAAAAAACGCATGCGCGTGCAATGCGTTTTTTTACAGCAAGACACCCATTATAAGTCTATGGTGAGCATATGTGCGCATTGGCATGCTTATGTATGCGTTTTTTTGCACATGCGTTTTTTTTTCTACCATTAGTTTAGACAATGGAATTTAGGGGTTTGGGTTAGAGTTAGGGTTAGTTAAGGGGGGTTAAGGGTTAGGGTTAGGGTCAGGGTTAGGGTAAGGGTTAGGATCAGGGTATGGTTTGGTTAAGGGTTAGGGTTAGGGTTAGGGTCAGGGTTAGGGTTAGGGTTAGGGTCAGGGTTAGGGTTAGGGTTAGGGTCAGGGTTAGGGTTAGGGTCAGGGTCAAGGTTAGGGTTAGGATCAGGGTATGGTTTGGTTAAGGGTTAGGGTTAGGGTTAGGGTTAGGGTCAGGGTTAGGGTCAGGGTTAGGGTCAGGGTTAGGGTTAGGGTTAGGGTATGGTTTGGTTAAGGGTTAGGGTTAGGGTTAGGGTCAGGGTCAAGGTTAGGGTTAGGATCAGGGTATGGTTTGGTTAAGGGTTAGGGTTAGGGTCAGGGTTAGGGTTAGGGTTAGGGTCAGGGTTAGGGTTAGGGTTAGGGTATGGTTTGGTTAAGGGTTAGGGTTAGGGTCAGGGTCAAGGTTAGGGTTAGTAAAGTCATGGTTTGTGTTAGTGTGAGGGGCCACCTAATGTTTGGAAAAAACGCAAACGCGGTAAAAACGCACTAAAAACGCATACAAACGCATAAAAACGCTGCGTTTTTTTCATGCATGCTCATAAAAATGCTTGAAAAAAACGCAGCAGTTGTATGCTTTTGTATGCGTTTTTTCAATGCGTTTTTTTGCGGGAAAAACGCGCTGCAAAAAAAAGCAAGTGTGAAACTAGCCTTAGGTCTGCAGACAGTTTCATATCACCACAGCACTAAATGACAAAGTGGGATACAGCAGGCTGTTTCACATTTAGCTAGTGAAAAAATATTAATTAGAATGTTATACTTGTGCATGCAGCAGAATAGAAGCAGAGCACAGCACGTGCCCTGCTGGCTTTCTTTGTGGACAACAATATGGCCAAAAAAGAAAAAAAAAAGTGCTGGAGTGTAAATTTAACAGCCACACTGGACACTAGCTACCTACAGTATCTGACTGATATGCAGCCACCTATCTAAGTAGCTAAAATGTGTGATAAAGCAGGCTTTTTCACATTTAGCTAGTGAAAAAATATTAATTAGAATGCTATACTTGTGCATGGAGCAGAATAGAAGGCGTGCACAACACATGCCCTGCTGGCTTTCTTTGTGTATCTCAGTTCATCCAAAAAAGAAAAAAAATGCTGGAAGGTAAATTTAATAGCCACACTGGACAGTAGCTTGCTACACTATCTGACTGATATACAACCGCCTAACTAACGAGTTAAAAAATCTTGCTGTTAACAGTGCCAACATCAGGAGTAGCCTCTCTGCACTGTTACAGTGTCAAAATGGCTCTAAAACAAGATGTCCGCTATTTATATGGAGAAAGACGTGATTTGAGCAGCCAATGACACAAGCTGTTGTGTCAGGACATTGTGGGTGTTTCCGGTGCCCTAATTGGCTAGCAGCAATGTGCACACATAAATTTAAGAAAAAAAATGACTGCTTACAAAAATGCCATGCCTCTGAGCTCTGCAAACCCCCTCCCCTCATCAAACACTTGCCAAACGCTCATGATACTCCATTATCGTTGCTAAAGTGCTGAAAACATTTTTGTAGCAACGCATATATTTTCCCGCACTTTTACCGAATGTTACCAATTTTACCAATTTTATACATTTTTGCTCGGCTTTCCGACCACGAATCTGAATGTGCCATATTCATGCTAAATTTATGCAAAAAAAACCCTGTTTGGGAGAGATGAACAGACAAATCACGGCGCCCTAAGTGCGTAAACACAATATTGTAGTCTTTAAAGGGTGCACAATTTTATGCACTTTCCTGATAGAAGATTAATATGGCTTTAGATTGTGTATCCTCAAAAATCCTTCTTTCTGGGATACTTCTCAGTAGACAGAGCTTGCAGCTTGCCTTGGGTGGATCCAAGTGAAAGAGCCAGGTTCAGACTCACACAGGATGAGTAAATCAAGAAAGGCACATCCAGCCCATAAACGGCAGCGCTTCCCAGGACTCTCACATCCAAAGATGATATTTCATATTTTTTTATTTCATAGGCTAAAAAAGAAGAGATACAACGCGTTTCAGATACAGTGTATATCCTTCATTAGGTATCATAAAAACACAGTACAAATCCTCTGTATCTCTTTTTTAGCCTATGAAATAAAAAAATATGAAATATCATCTCTGGATGTGAGTCCTGGGAAGCGCTGCCATTCATGGGCTGGATGTGCCTTTCTTGATTTATTCATGCTAAATTTATGTTTGGCAATCATTTTTCCGAACAAATTCACTCATCACTACTTATTACTAGTGTTGAGCTTTCCGATACTGCAAGTATCGGGTATCGGCCGATATTTGCCGTATCGGAATTCCGATACCGAGTACCGATACTTTTTTCGTATCGGATACCTGAATCGGAAGTCCATAATGCAATCAGCCACTTTTGTGGCTCTGATTGGCTGCCGAAATGACGTCATCATGATGCGCTGTCTGTGCGCATCATGATGCGCCATCAGTTCGGGCCTTCGGGGGGTCTGTGCCGACTGTCCAGGGGTCTGTACCGGCCTGCCGGGGGGCTGTGTCGACTGTCCGGGGGTCTGTACCGGCCTGCCAGGGGGCTGTGCCGGCCTGCCGGTGGTCTGTGCAGGCTTCGGGGGTCTGTACCGGCCTGCCGGTGGTCTGTGCAGGCTCCGGGGGTCTGTGCCGACTGCCCGGGGGTCTGTACCGGCCTGTCGGGGGGCTGTGCTGGCCTGCCGGTGGTCTGTGCAGGCTCCGGGGGTCTGTGCAGGCATCGTCCGATGGGACTACAAGTCCCATCGGGCGATGCCTGCTACCATGACAGTGATTGACACATTAGCCAATGATGGGACAGTAGTAGTCCCATCATCCGGCTAATGTGTTGAATGTAAAAAAAAAAAAAAATACATGCTACATACTACATACATGCTACATACATACTACATACATAATACATATATACTACATGCATGCAACATACATACAACATATATACTACATGCACGCAACATGCATACTACATATATACTACATATATACTACATGCAACATACATACAACATATATACTACATGCATGCAACATGCATACTACATATATACTACATATATACTACATGTAACATACATACTACATATAGTATGAACCAGGGGAAGAGTCTTGAGGAGATCATTTGCATATTCCCAGTGCCTTCTGGGATAAGTGAAGAGTCTCCGCGAGCTCAACGATCACTGGGTTTTGGCCGTTGCAGCTGAAAAGAGGAAATCGGAAAACCAGGGGAAGAGTCTTGAGGAGATCATTTGCATATTCCCAGTGCCTTCTGGGATAAGTGAAGAGTCTCCGCGAGCTCAACGATCACTGGGTTTTGGCCGTTGCAGCTGAAAAGAGGAAATCGGAAAACCAGGGGAAGAGTCTTGAGGAGATCATTTGCATATTCCCAGTGCCTTCTGGGATAAGTGAAGAGTCTCCGCGAGCTCAACGATCACTGGGTTTTGGCCGTTGCAGCTGAAAAGAGGAAATCGGAATTTGGGCTCATCTTTCATCGTTTTTAAGAAATCTCAAGATGGAAGAGGCCAGGAGCCATTTGGTGAGCTGCATTTCTTGCTACATGTTCACAGATTTACCAGTGGAAAAGCCAAACTTTACATGCCACAAATGCAAGCTTGTGTCCCTGTTGGAGGAAAAGTTGCAAAATCTCGAAGAGAGGTTAGCTACGTTGAAGATCATTAAGGAAGGTGAAGAGTTCTTGGACAGAACAGAATTATCTCTTCATGTTACAGAAAGAGAAGAAATTCGAAGTGCACCTGAAGAAACAGAGGAATGGAGACATGTGACCCAGAGAAGCAGGAGGATCAGGAGGCAGTCAGCACCCATACTGCTCAGAAACCAATACCAGGCTCTCACGCAGGAAAACAATGAAGAAATACATCAGGATAAGACTTTGCCAACAAGCAGCAACCTTGTACGCCTTCAGAGTCCTCCTGGATGGAGAAAGAAAAATGTTGTGAAGAAGAAACGGAGAGTGGTGGTCATGGGGGATTCCCTGTTGAGAGGAACTGAGGCCGCTATCTGCAGACCGGATATAACTTCAAGAGAAATGTGTTGTCTTCCAGGTGCAAAAATTAAAGATGTGTCTGACAGGATATCAGGACTCTTCAGACCTACAGATGACTACCCATTCCTGCTACTACATGTGGGGACAAATGACACTGCAAGAAACGACCTGGAAACCATCTGCAGAGACTTTGAAGACTTAGGCAAGAAAGTGAAAGAACTGGGAGCGCAGGTGGTCTTCTCTTCCATCCTCCCAGTGGATGGCCATGGAACAAGGAGGTGGAACAAGATTCTGCAGGTGAACAACTGGCTACGTCGATGGTGCCGTCAGCAACGATTTGGATTTCTGGATCACGGAGTGAACTACTTATACGATGGACTACTTGCTAGAGATGGGGTGCACCTTACGAAGACTGGTAAGCATGTATTTGGAAGTCGCCTTGCTACACTTGTAAGGAGAGCTTTAAACTAGAACAACATGGGAAGGGAAGCAAAAGACCAGAAAAAGCCATACACCTGACAAATGCTATTGAGAACTCTGCTATTAGAAGTGGAAAGGAAGAACAAAGACGAAAGAATCTAATTAATAAAAATATTGGAGAAAGAGAAACCAATCACAAACTAAAATGTTTCTATACTAATGCACAAAGCATGGGCAACAAACAAGGAGAATTGGAACTACTAACACAGGAAAATAAATATGATGTCATTGGAATCACTGAAACTTGGTGGGACAATACACATGATTGGAATACAAGACTAGAAGGATACAATTTATTTGCAAGAAACAGACTTGATAAACGAGGAGGGGGTGTCGCATTGTATGTTAGAAACGCGTATATCTGCACAGAGATTGAAGCTTCAGAGACTGGGAGTTCTGTGGAAACTGTTTGGGTAAGAATACAAGGACAGAACAATGGAAAGGACACCATTGTAGGCATTTACTACAGGCCGCCTGTGCAAGCTGAAGCTATGGATGAACTCTTTATGCATCAAATGGCCAAGTTCTCCAAAAAATATGACATAGTTGTCATGGGAGATTTCAACTATCCAGACATTTGTTGGGAATCTCTCTCAGGCAAAACTAACAGGTCAAGGAAATTCTTATCCTCTCTTGCTGACAACTTTATCTTCCAAAAGGTAAGGGAGAAAACAAGGGGAACTGCTACCTTGGATCTAATCCTTATAAACAGGGAGGAAATGATTGAGGAGGTAAAAGTGGCTGGGACCCTAGGAGGTAGCGACCATGCTATTTTAGAATTTTGGATAACTAGAGGCGGAAGACCTGTGAAGACTCAAACATCAAGGTTAGATTTCAGAAAGGCAGATTTTAAGGGATTCAGAAAGAGAATTGGAGGGATCCAATGGCTGGATATCCTTAAAGACAAAAATGTCCAGGAAGGATGGGAAATCTTGAAAAATGAAATTCTCAAAGCACAGTTGTTAACAATTCCGAAAAGAGGGAAGAATAGGAAGCAGTTAAGGAAACCAGGATGGATGAACACAGAACTTAAGCACATGCTAAAAAGGAAGAAAAAAATGTTTATAAAATGGAAAGAGGGAGGCATATCTAAAGAAGAATATAATGCTGTCTGCAGAACCTGCAGGGCACAAATCAGATTAGCTAAAGCTGAAAATGAATTGAGGCTTGCAAGAGATGTCAAAAGCAATAATAAAGGATTTTGGGGATATGTCAAAAGTAAAAGAAAAGTCAAAGATGCTATAGGATTTTTACAGGATGAAAATGATGAAATGGTAAGACAGGATGTTGAGAAGGCTGAACTTTTAAATTCCTATTTTGCATCTGTTTTCTCTCAGAAAGGAAATGTAACATCAACTGTTATTCACTGTCCTATTAAGGGAATAGAAGAATCCAGGATATCTATAAACAGAAAGATAGTGAGGAAACACTTAGCTAGCCTAAATGAATTCAAGTCTCCAGGTCCAGATGAATTACACCCCAGAGTACTGAAGGAGATAGCAGAAGAAATTTTTGAACCCCTCTCTATAATCTTTGAAAATTCTTGGAGAACAGGAGAAGTGCCAGAAGACTGGAGAAGAGCAAATGTTGTTCCTATCTTCAAAAAGGGGAAGAAGGTGGACCCAGGTAACTATAGGCCGGTGAGTCTGACTTCTATACCAGGAAAGATCTTTGAACAAATTATTAAACAACATGTATGTCAATACCTGGATAAGAATGAAGTGATTAAACAGAGTCAGCATGGGTTTGTAACTAATAAGTCATGTCAGACTAACTTAATTTCCTTCTATGACGGTATCACTGATTGGGTAGATCAAGGAAATGCTGTAGATATAGTATATCTTGACTTCAGCAAAGCATTTGACAAAGTCTCTCATACAATCCTTATTGAAAAAATGATTAAGTATGGAATGGACAAGGCAACTGTTAGGTGGATTCATAACTGGCTTAGTGATCGGACCCAAAGAGTGGTCGTAAATGGCTGCACATCCAGTTGGAAGAATGTCTCAAGTGGGGTACCACAGGGCTCTGTCCTGGGCCCTGTATTGTTCAACATCTTTATCAACGATTTAGATGAAGGAATTGAGGGTAAACTGATTAAATTTGCTGATGACACAAAGCTAGGAGGGATAGCTAATACTAGAGAAGAGAGAGAGAGGATTCAAAAAGATTTAAATAAACTGGAGAAGTGGGCAGCAACTAACAGAATGGTTTTTAACAGGGAGAAATGCAAAGTACTACATCTGGGCAATAAAAATGGAAAAAGCATATATAGAATGGGAGGAATAGGGCTAAGTGACAGCACATGTGAAAAAGACTTGGGTATACTAATAGATCACAGACTGAATATGAGTCAACAGTGTGATGCAGCAGCAAAAAAGGCAAATGCAATTCTAGGATGTATTAACAGAAGCATACAGTCTAGATCACGTGAAGTCATTATTTCCCTCTACTCCTCTTTGGTCAGACCTCATCTGGAATATTGTGTCCAGTTTTGGGCACCACATTTTAAAAAAGACATCAACAAACTGGAGCAAGTTCAGAAAAGAGCGACCAGAATGGTGACCGGTCTGCAAACCCTGTCTTATGAGGAAAGGTTGCAGGATTTGGGAATGTTTAGTTTGCAAAAGAGAAGACTGAGAGGAGACTTAATAGCTGTCTACAAATATCTAAAGGGCTGTCACATTGTAGAAGGATCAACTTTATTCTCATTTGCACAAGGAAAGACTAGAAGCAATGGGATGAAACTGAATGGGAGGAGACACAGATTAGATATTAGAAAAAACTTTTTGACAGTTAGAGTGATCAATGAGTGGAACAGGCTGCCACGAGAAGTGGTGAGTTCTCCTTCAATGGAAGTCTTCAAACAGAGGCTGGACAGACATCTGACTGGGATGATTTAGCGAATCCTGCTTTGAGCAGGGGGTTGGACCAGATGGCCCAGGAGGTCCCTTCCAACTCTACGATTCTATGATTCTATGATTCTATGATACTACATGCAACATACATGCTACATACTACATACATGCTACATACATACTACATGCTACATACATGCAACATACATACTACATACATAATACATACATACTACATGCATGCAACATACATACAACATATATACTACATGCATGCAACATGCATACTACATATATACTACATATATACTACATGTAACATACATACTACATATATACTACATGCTACATACATGCAACATACATACTACATACTTGCTACATATATACTACATGCATGCTACATACATACTACATACATGTTACATACTACATGCATACTACATACATGCTACATACATGCTACATACATACTACATACATGCTACATACATACAACATATATACTACATGCATGCAACATACATACAACATATATACTACAAGCATGCAACATACATATATACTACATACAATACATTCATACAATACATACATATAGACATACAGTACATATAACATAGAGTACATACTCACCGTCACTTGTCACTTTGATCCCCGAAGCCAATGTCGCCTGAGGAATAAATATCAAAATAAAAAAACACCAATATACTTACCCCGATCCGCAGAAGTCCACGAGGGTCCCACGTCGATCTTGCGTGGAGAACAGCAGCATCAGCTGATGCTACCGTTCTCTACCAGCTCCAGGAATCCAATGACGGGAGGTAGGTATCCTTCCGCACTGTATTCCTCCACCACTGTAAAAAAAAGTCCCTGGTCTCACTTTATGCCATTGCTGCATGGGAATTTCCCACGCAGCAATGGCATAAAGTGAGACTAGGGACTTTTTTTTTACAGTGGTGGAGGAATACAGTGCGGAAGCATACCTACCTCCCGTCATTGGATTCCTGGAGCTGGTAGAGAACGGTAGCATCAGCTGATGCTGCTGTTCTCCACGCAAGATCGACGTGGGACCCTCGTGGACTTCTGCGGATCGGGGTAAGTATATTGGTGTTTTTTTATTTTGATATTTATTCCTCAGGCGACAATGGCTTTGGGGATCAAAGTGACAAGTGACGGTGAGTATGTACTCTATGTTATATGTACTGTATGTCTATATGTATGTATTGTATGAATGTATTGTATGTAGTATATATGTATGTTGCATGCTTGTAGTATATATGTTGTATGTATGTTGCATGCATGTAGTATATATGTTGTATGTATGTTGCATGCATGTAGTATATATGTTGTATGTATGTAGTATGTATGTAGAATGTATGTAGTATGCATGTAGTATGTAGCATGTATGTAGTATGTATGTTGCATGTATGTAGCATGCATGTAGTATATATGTAGCAAGTATGTAGTATGTATGTTGCATGTATGTAGCATGTAGTATATACAGTATGTAGTATGCATGTTACATGTAGTATATATGTAGTATATATGTAGTATGCATGTTGCATGCATGTAGTATATATGTTGTATGTATGTTGCATGCATGTAGTATGTATGTATTATGTATGTAGTATGTATGTTGCATGTATGTAGCATGTAGTATGTATGTAGCATGTATGTAGTATGTAGCATGTATGTTGCATGTAGTATATATGTAGTATGTATGTTACATGTAGTATATATGTAGTATATATGTAGTATGCATGTTGCATGCATGTAGTATATATGTTGTATGTATGTTGCATGTAGTATATATGTAGTATGTATATTACATGTAGTATATATGTAGTATATATGTAGTATGCATGTTGCATGCATGTAGTATATATGTTGTATGTATGTTGCATGCATGTAGTATGTATGTATTATGTATGTAGTATGTATGTAGCATGTATGTAGTATGTAGCATGTATTTTTTTTTTTACATTCAACACATTAGCCGGATGATGGGACTACTACTGTCCAATCATTGGCTAATGTGTCAATCACTGTCATGGTAGCAGGCATCGCCCGATGGGACTTGTAGTCCCATCGGACGATGCCTGCACAGACCCCCGGAGCCTGTACAGACCACCGGCAGGCCGGCACAGCCCCCCGGGCAGTCGGCACAGCCCCCCGGGCAGTCGGCACAGACCCCCGGAGCCTGCACAGACCCCCGGGCAGTCGGCACAGCCCCCCGGCAGGCCGGCACAGCGCCCCGGCAGGCCGCACAGACCCCCGGGCAGTCAGCACAGACCCCCGGAGCCTGCACATACCCCCGGGCAGTCTGCACAGACCCCCGGCAGGCCGGCACAGCCCCCCGAAAGGCCCATACAGACCCCAGAGAGGCTGTACAAGGCAAAAATAGGGTTTTTCTTATTCCGATACCGAAAGTCCCATAGACTTGAATGGGACTTCCGGTATCGGAATCGGCGATACCCGATATTTTTTTTAGATCGGCCGATCCATTCTGATCCGATACTTTTAAGTATCGGACGGTATCGCCCAACACTACTTATTACCCTTTGTATGTGTTGTATTATGCGTTACCCTGTAATGTCTGATGCTGTGTGCTCATGTTCCCTATTAATTGTATAATACTGCAGAATATGTTGGTGCTATAGAAAAAACAGTTTTTATTTATTTATTATTATTATTATTATTATTATTAAAAAAGTTACTTTTAAATGTATTTATAAATGTTACAAGCAAGTGATATTGACCGAGAAACTGCTTATGTACTGAACATATACTGTAAAGGTAATTGGCTTACACTGCGAGAATAGCCATATTATCTGCAGTTTTCATGTAGAGAGGGAGTATCCAGCAGCACATCCAGGGAAATTTAAATGAAATCAATGATTATAACTTCATCTTAAAATACTGAAAGACTGTAAAAAAGAGAGGAAGAGGGAATTTTGGGGAATTCACTTTTACGCGTTTTCAACATCTCAGTTTTTAATCATAGTGTAACTAAAAATGTGGGAAATGTATTATGGTTTGTTGAGACCAAAGTTTAACTTTATCACCATAATTGCAAAAGGTATGTTTGGTGAAAAGCTTGCCCTGCACATCACCATAAGAACACCATACCCACAGTAAAGAACAGTGGAGACCAGGAGCAGACACTGAAAACTTGGAGCACCTATGCAAAAAATGTGCTTTTGCATCCTCCTTTTATGGCAACCAAGTTATAACTATATATTATTGCACAGTGCCCTCTCTTGCTATGTTCAGCACTGTCGCTTACATAATGGAATCTCTGCATTTTTGTCATTTATAGTGCCCTTACTATCCTCTCTTATTGGATAAAAACTAAAATGACTGCTGATGAAGCATGGGAAAGCTTCTTTCCTGATGAAGGAGGCTGATGAACTGGTCTTCTGGTCAGATGCTGCTCTATCAGCAGTAATTTTATTTTGTATCAAGCAAGAGAGGACTGTATGTAATAATGAGAAGACAATGTGAGTAAAAACATAGTGAGAATATGCTATGTAAGGAGCAGTGCTATATATAGCATGACATGATACTATGTACAGTTGTGGCAAAAAGTATTGATTCCCCTGCAATTCTGTCAGATAATACTCAGTTTCTTCCTGAAAATGATTGCAAACACAAATTCTTTGGTATTATTATCTTCATTTAATTTGTCTTAAATGAAAAAACACAAAAAGAATTGTCCCTAAAGCCAAATTGGATATAATTCCAACCAAACATAAAAAAGAGGGTGGACAAAAGTATTGGCACTGTTCGAAAAGTCATGTGATGCTTCTCTAATTTGTGTAATTAACAGCACCTGTAACTTACCTGTGGCACCTAACAGGTGTTGGCAATAACTAAATCACACTTGCAGCCAGTTGACATGGATTAAAGTTGACTCAACCTCTGTCCTGTGTCCTTGTGTGTACCACATTGAGCATGGAGAAAAGAAAGAAGACCAAAGAACTGTCTGAGGACTTGAGAAACCAAATTGTGAGGAAGCATGAGTAGTCTTAAAGCTACAAGTCCATCTCCAAAGACCAGAATGTTCCTGTGTCTACCGTGCGCAGTGTCATCAAGAAGTTTAAAGCCCAAGGCACTGTGGCTAAGATCCCTAGATGTGGACGGAAAAGAAAAATTGACAAGAGATTTCAACGCAAGATTGTGCGGATGTTGGATAAAGAACCTCGACTAACATCCAAACATGTTCAAGCTGCCCTGCAGTCCGAGGGTACAACAGTGTCAACCCGTACTATCCGTCGGCGTCTGAATGAAAAGGGACTGTATGGTAGGAGACCCAGAAAGACCCCACTTCTTACCCCGAGACATAAAAAAGCCAGGCTGGAGTTTGCCAAAACTTACCTGAAAAAGCCTAAAACGTTTTGGAAGAATGTTCTCTGGTCAGATGAGACAAAAGTAGAGCTTTTTGGGCAAAGGCATCAACATAGAGTTTACAGGAGAAAAAAAGAGGCATTCAAAGAAAAGAACATGGTCCCTACAGTCAAACATGGTGGAGGTTCCCTGATGTTTTAGGGTTGCTTTGCTGCCTCTGGCACTGGACTGCTTGACCGTGTGCATGGCATTATGAAGTCTGAAGATTACCAACAAATTTTGCAGCATAATGTAAGGCCCAGTGTGAGAAAGCTGGGTCTCCCTCAGAGGTCATGGGTCTTCCAGCAGGACAAGGACCCAAAACACACTTCAAAAAGCACTAAAAAATGGTTTGAGAGAAAGCACTGGAGACTTCTAAGGTGGCCAGCAATGAGTCCAGACCTGAATCCCATAGAACACCTGTGGAGAGATGTAAAAATGGCAGTTTGGAGAAGGCACCCTTCAAATATCAGGGACCTGGAGCAGTTTGCCAAAGAAGAATGGTCTAAAATTCCAGCAGAGCATTGTAATAAACTCATTGATGGTTACCAGAAGCGGTTGGTCGCAGTTATTTTGGCTAAAGGTTGTGCAACCAAGTATTAGGCTGAGGGTGCCAATACTTTTGTCTGGCCCATTTTTGGAGTTTTGTGTGAAATGATCAATGTTTTGCTTTTTGCTTCATTCTCTTTTGTGTTTTTTCATTTAAGACAAATTAAATGAAGATAATAATACCAAAGAATTTGTGTTTGCAATCATTTTCAGGAAGAAACTGAGTATTATCTGACAGAATTGCAGGGGTGTCAATACTTTTGGCCACAACTATAATAACGGGACAGTGCTGTACATGGCAACAGAGGTAGCTACATAATAACTAGAGAGGATGAAACTTCATAAGGGATGACCTTCAAGTAATAAAGTCCCCCATACTGGGCCCCTTCCTCGGATAATGTCTCCCAACCTGATCTCCTTCTTAGTATAATGCACCCCATCCTGGTCCTCTTCATGGTATAATGTCCCCCATCATGTTCCCCTTCCTGGTATAATGTTCCTTATCCTTGGCCCATTCATGCGATAATGTTCCTCTTCCTGGTATAATGTGCCACAACCTGGTATATATGCCACCATCCTGGTATAATGTCCCCCATCCTGGTACACATGTCCCCCATCCTGTGGGGGTCCTCTTCTACAGCCGGCACGGGAACCGGCAGCTGATTTCAGCATCCTCGTCATGGTGCATGACATCACTGCCATGCGTTCTCAGTCACGGACACGCTGATGCCACCTGACAGTCTCTGATTGGCCGATGGCATGTATTGCAGTGCAGACCTCTTTCTATGTCTGGGCATTATGCTTTGAGGTGGTTTTTCAGCAGCGGCTTTAGTTAAAGTGGCTAGAATTCTGAACAATCCCAAATATCAGTAAATTTTGAATCACAATAAGCGGGCCTCTTCCACCTTTCAGGATGACAACGACCTTAAACATATCTCCAAAACAATGGAAGGCAAAAGAAAATAAAAGTTTTAAAATAGCCTACCTGGAACCTAACCCTAAATCCACAGAAATGAAAATCTGTGGGTTGACCTGAAAAGTGCTGTATACAGGAGATACCCTCGCCATCTGACACTTTTGGAGTGCTACTGCAGGGACGAGTGTACCAAAATTGCCAGTTGTAGATGTGCCATGCTGATACTACCTGAAAAGACTGAATGCTGTCATAAATTTAAAGGGTACTTTAATAAAGTATTAGTTTAAGGGTGTACATATTTTTGCAAACACAACAGTTTAGCTCTTTATTTTATTTGTTCCACCCAAAAAGATATTACTTACATTAAATTTTAACCCCTTCCTGACCAATGACGCCACATAGGCATCATGAAAGTTGATGCCGAACCGACCAGTGACGCCTATGTGGCGTCACGAATTGATTGTCACCCTGCAGGTCGGGTGAACGGGGTGAATGAAAGGTCACCCGACCCGCACACAAAGGACACATCACAGTTAACCCCAGTGGGCGTGGCTTAGCCCCCACGTGCCTACGATCGCTCTGATTGGCTATTAAAAGTGAAACAACCTATCAGAGCGATTTGTAATATTTCACCTCGGTCGCTGCCATCATCATCTGCTCCCCCTCCCCTTCCCTCCGCTCTCTCACCTTCCGAACTCCCCTCACCCTCCAGTACCTCCGATGTCCTGCTGTGGCTCCCGGGGTGCTACCGCCCTGAATCATGGGTGCCGCCATCTTGGAAAATGGCGGGCGCATGAATTTGCCGGCTGCCCATTCATTTTTCACTTTGATCACTGTGATACACCCCCCGTTTATCACCCCCATAGGTAGGCACACATAATAAAATAAAATAAATATTTTTGTTTTTCCATTAGGGTTGGAATTAGGGTTAGGGTTGGAATTAGGGTTAGGAATAGGGTTGGAATTAGGGTTAGGGTTGGAATTATGGTTAGGGGTGGCATTAGGGTTAGGGTTGGAATTAGGGTTAGGGTTGGAAATAGGGTTAAGATTAGGGTTAGGGGTGGGTTGGGGTTGTGATTAGGGTTAGGCTTGTGGTTAGGGTTACAGTTGGGATTAGGGTTAGGGGTGTGTTGGGGTTAGGGTTGTGGATAGGGTTATGATTAGGGTTGGGATTAGGGTTAGGTGTGTGTTGGGGCTAGAGTTGGAATTAGAATTGAGGGGTTTCGACTGTTTAGGCACATCACGGGGTCTCCGAACGCGACATGGCACCACAATTTATTCCAGCCAATTTTGCGTTCAAAAAGTCAAGCAGCGCTCCCTCCATTCCGAGCCCCGACGTGTTCCCAAACAGTGGTTTACCCCCACATATGGGGTATCAGCGTACTCAGGAAAAATTGCACAACAACGTTGGGGTCTAATTTCTCCTGTTACCCTTGGGAAAAATAAAAATTGGGGACTAAAAAAAATGATTTTTGTGGAAAAAAAAGATATTTTATTTTCACGGCTCTGCGTTATAAACTTCTGTGAAGCACTTGGGGGTTCAAAGTGCTCACCACACATCTAGATAGGTTCCTTGGGTGGTCTAGTTTCCAAAATGGGGTCACGTGTGGGGGTTTCCACTGTTTAGGCACATCAGAGGCTCTGCAAACGTAACATGATGCCCGCAGACCATTACATCAAGTTGGTATTTCTAAACGTCACTACTTCCCTTCCGAGCCCCGACGTGCCCGAACAGTGTTTCACCCACATATCGGGTACCAGCGCACTCAGGACAAACTGGACAACAACATTTGGGGTCCAATTTCTCCTGTTACCCTTGTGAAAATAAAAAATTGTGGGCTAAAAAATCATTTTTTGATGGAAAAAAAATATTTTTTATTTTCACGGCTCTGCGTTATAAACTTCTGTGAAGCACTTTGGGGTTCAGAGTGCTCACCACACATCTAGATAAGTTCCTTGGGTGGTCTAGTTTCCAAAATGGGGTCACTTGTGTGGGGTTTCCACTGTTTAGGCACATCAGAGGCTCTGCAAATGTAACATGACACCCGCAGACCATTCCATCAAGTCGGCATTTCAAAACGTCACTACTTCACTTCCGAGCCCCGATGTGTGCCCAAACAGTGGTTTCCCCCCACATATGGGGTACCAGCGTACTCAGGACAAACTGGAAAACAACTTTTGGGATCAAATTTCTCATGTTACCATTGTGAAAATAAAAAATAGTGGGCTAAAAAATCATTTTTTGAGGAAAAAAAATTATTTTTATTTTCATGGCTCTGCATTATACACTTCTGTGAAGCACTTGGGGGTTCAAAGTGCTCACTATGCATCTAGATAAGTTCCTTAGGGGGTCTAGTTTCCAAAATGGGGTCATTTGTTGGGGAGCTCCAAAGTTTAGGCACACGGGGGCTCTCCAAACACGACATGGTGTCCGCTAACGATTGGAGCTAATTTACCATTCAAAAAGTCAAATGGCGCTCCTTCCCTTCTGAGCCCTGCTGTGCGCACAAACAGTGGTTTATAACCACATATGAGGTATCGGTGTACTCAGGAGAAATTGCCCAACAAATTTTAGGATCCATTTTATCGTGTTACCCATGTGAAAATGAAAAAATTGATGCTAAAAGAAAATTTTTGATGGAAAAATTAAAATGTCCATTTTTTCCTTCCACGTTGCTCTAGTTCCTGTGAAGCACCTGAAGGGTTAATAATCTTCTTGAATGTAGTTTTGAGTAGCTTGAGGGGTGAAGTTTTTAGAATGGTGTCACTTTTGGGTATTTTCTGCCAAATAGTCCCCTCAAAGTGACTAAATGTGAGGTGGTCCCTAAAAAAAATGGTTTTGTAAATTTTTTGTAAAAATGAGAAATCGCTGGTCAACTTTTAACCCTTATAACTTCCTAACAAAAAAAAAATTTGTTTCCCAAATTGTGCTGATGTAAAGTAGACATAAGTTAAATGTTATTTATTAACTATTTTGTGTCACATAACTCTCTGGTTTAACAGAATAAAAATTCAAAATGTGAAAATTGCAAAATTTTCAAAATTTTTGGCAAATTTCCATTTTTTTCACAAATAAACGCAAAAATTATTGACCTAAATTTACCACTACCATGAAGCCCAATATGTCACGAAATCGCCATGATCCGTTGAAGTGTTCTAGAGTTACTTATCTCATAAATGGACACTGGTCAGAATTGCAAAAAGTGGCCTGGTCATTAAGGTCAAAATAGGCTTGGTCATGAAGAGGTTAATAGAGTTACAGTGTTACAATATATAGTGTAAAAATATACAACTTTACATAGCTAAAAAGATTTAGACAGCAGCCAATTCAGCAATAAAAGAGTTAATCAGGTAACATTCACAACAGCTAAAGGAAGACGGGCAGATCTAAAATATGAGTCTGATGATATGTAACTAGAAAGTGCGCATTTAATAAAATTGATGCCATTTACTGTCATTTTATGTGCAATAATGCATCACATATTGTTTTCTAACTGCAAGTAAATTGTTGTAAGCTATCAAGCATGTATTACAACATGACATTAGGTGCAACAGCTTATTTAAATGCACATTACCAAGTCATTTTGTGTTCTGCTGTACACAACACATTATCTATTTCACTCAAATAACGTAGGACATTAGTGATACTTGCATGGAGGTTTAGGTTTCAAATTAATTTACTTCTAGTTTATAAACAAGTCTTGTGTCATAGTGAGCTTGTGTGGAATATTAATACAACTAAACTAACAAGAAGCTATCTTTTCTAAAGGAAAGCTTTTGTATTAGGTAAAACATGTCATATACTTTACAATCCTGAAAATTACTAAGAATAAAAACATGGGATTCTTTTTCTATGCTATGATATCCTCTGTCGTTACATGCTTTTTCAAGCTATTTCTTTATTTTTTCTTTCCTTTTTTTAAAGAATGTTTGGCTTTTATGTTGATACTAGATGTAGCCCGATGCTATTACATCACGATGCAGTGACATCACGATGGGGGCAGCTCTGTGGCGCTGGGAGTGGCGGTGTGATGTGTCACGCGGCCACCATCTTTGTATACCTGAGTGTCCAAAGATGGCATCCGCGTGTGTATGTGTGCATGTATGCTTGTATGTATGCCGCAAGTGTGTATGTATGTGCATGTGTATGTATGCATATGTGTGCATGTATGTGTCAGTATGTTTGTGCGTACTTGTGTATATGCATGTGTGTATGTGCATGAGTACATGCGTGTTTGTGTGTATGCATGTTTGTGTATGCATGTGTTTGCGTACTTCTGCGAGTGTTTTCACGTGCATGTGTTTGTGCATGTTTGTGTATGTGTGTATCTGCGTGTGTGTGGGCACATTACACTGTGTGTTTGCGTGTTTGTGTATGCACATGCGTATGCGTTTTTGTGTATGTGCATGTATGTGTGCGTGTATCTGCATGCATATATGCATGTTTGTGTGTATATGCATGTTTGTGTGTATGTGCATGCTTGCGTATGTGTGTATACGTGCATGCTTGCGTGTGTATGTGCGTGTTTGTGTGTGCATGTGTATGTATGTGTGCGTGTATCTGTGTGTTTGTGTGTATGGGCATGATTGCGTGTATGTGTGCAGACATTACACTGTGTGTATGTGTCTGTGTATGCGTGTATGTGCATGCCTGCATGTTTATGTGTGTCTGTGTATCTGTGTGTGTGGGGACATTATACTGTGTGTATGTGTTTGTATGCTCGTGCTTGTAAGTGTGTATGTGCGTGCATGTGTACATGCGGACATTATACTGTGTGTATACGCGTGCGTATGCGTGTTTGTGAGTGTGTGTGTATCTGTGTGTATGCACGGGCATGTGTGTTTGTGAGTATAGGGATATTATACTGTGTGTATGCGTATGCATGTGTGTATGTGTCTGCGTGTGTATGTGCTTATCTGTGTGTGAATATGCACAGGCGTGTATGCTCTTGCATGTTTATGTGCATTTGTTTGTGCTTGTGTGTGTATGTGCATATGTTTGTGCTTGCTTGTGTTTGTGCGTGTGTGTATGAGTATGTGGGGGCATTATACTGTGTGTGTATGTGTGTGGGGGAACATTATACTGTGTATGCATGCATGTTTGTACGTGCGTGTGTGTATCTACATGTGTATATCTGCGTGTGTGTATGCACGGGCGTGTGTGTGGTTACATTATACTGTGTGTATATGCATGTGTATATGTGTGTTTGTTTGTATGTGCATGCTTGCATGTGTGTATGTGGGTGCACATGAATGTGTGTGTGGGGACATTACACTGTGTGTGCGTATGTGTGTATCTGCATGTATATATTTGTGTGTGTGTATGCACATGAGTATGTGCGTGCTTGGGTGTGTATGTGGGGACATTATGCTTTGTGTATGTATGTGTCTGTGTATGCGTGTGTCTGTGTGTAAGTGCGTGCATGTGTAAGTACGTGTGGGGACATTACACTGTGTGGATATACACAGGCGTGTATGCGCTTGCATGTTTATGTGCATGTTTGTGCTTGAGTGTGTATGTGCGTATGTTTGTGCTTGCTTGTGTTTGTGCGTGTTTGTATGAGTATGTGGGGGCATTATACTGTGTGTATGTGTGTGCATGTGCGTGTGGGAACATTATACTGTGTATGCATGCATGTTTGTATGTGCGTGTGTGTATCTACATGTGTATATCTGCGTGTGTGTTTGCACGGGCGTGTGTGTGGTTTCATTATATTGTGTGTGTATGCATGTGTGTATGTGTGTTTGTTGGTATGTGCGTGCTTGCATGTGTGTATGTGCGTGCACATGAATGTGTGTGGGGACATTACACTGTGTGTGTGTGCGTATGTGTGTATCTGCATGTATATATTTGTGTGTGTGTATGCACATGAGTGTATGTGTGTGCTTGTGTGTGTATGTGGGGACATTATACTTTGTGTATGTATGTATCTGTGTATGCGTGTGTCTGTGTGTAAGTGCGTGCATGTGTAAGTGCGTGTGGGGACATTACATTGTGTGTATATGTACCATATATACTCGTGTATAAGCCGACCCGAGTATAAGCCGACCCCACTAATTTTGCCGCAAAAAACTGGGAAAACTTAATAACTCGAGTATAAGCCTAGGGTGTAAAATGCAGCAGCTACTGGTAAATTTCAAAAATAAAAATAGATACCAATATAAGTGAAATTAATTGAGACATCAGTCGGTTAAATGTTTTGGAATATCCATATTGAATCAGGAGCCCCTTATAATGCTCCATACAGTTCATGATGGCCCCATAAGATGCTCCATACAAAATACACCCTATATAATGCTGCACAAAGGTTAATAATGGCCTCATAAGATGCTCCAAGGAATAATATACCTATATCTGCTCCATAAAGGTTATGGCCCCATAAAATGCTCCATAGATTAGGCCCCCATAAGATGCTCCATAGATTATGCCCCATAAAATGCTCCATAGATTATGCCCCCATAAGATGCACCATAGATTATGCCCCATAAAATGCTCCATAGATTATGCCCCATAAATTGCTCCATAGACTATGTCCCCATAACATGCTCCATAGATTATGCCCCCATAAAATGCTCCATAGATTATGCACCATAAGATGCTCCATAGATTGACCCCATAACATGCTCCATAGATTATACCCCCATAAGATGCTCAATAGATTATGCCCCATAAAATGAGCATAGATTATGCCCCCATAAGATGCTCCATTGCTCCATAGATTATGCCCCCATAAAATGCTGGACAGATTAATCCCCAAGAAGATGCTCCATAAAATGCTCCATAGATTATGCCCCATAAAATGCTCCATAGATTATGTCTCATAAAATGCTCCATAGATTATGCCCTCATAAGATGCTCCATAGATTATGCCTCCATAAGATGCTCCATAGATTATGCCCCATAAGATGCTCCATAGAATGACCCCATAACATGCTCCATAGATTATGCCCCATAAGATGCTTCATAGATTATGCCCCATAAGATGCTCCATAGATTATGCCCCCATAAAATGCTCCATAGATTATGCCCCATAAGTTGCTCCATAGATTATGCCCCCATAAGATGCTCCATAAGATGCTCTTTAGATTATGCCCCCCATAAAATGCTCCATAGATTATGCCCCATAAGATGCTCCATATATTATGCCCCCATAAAATGCTCCATAGATTATGCCCCATATGCTGCTGCCGCTGCTGTAAATAAAAAAAAATGACATGCTCACCTCTCGTCACTGGGGGACAGGTGCCGGTGTCACTGCTGGCTCAGGGACCCGGCACCTGCGATATTCACCTGTCCCCGGTCCATCGCTGCTCGCTGCTGTCTGTCGGGTCCTTCTGTCAGTGACTGTTCAGGCAGCAGAGGGCGCAGCACGCTCTAACTACATCATAGCGCCTTCTGCTGCCTGAACGTCACTGACAGAGGATGCGGAGGACAGAGCAGGGCACAGCAATGGACCGGGGACAGGTGAATATCGGTTATACTTACCCCCTTCTGGCGCGATCTCTGAAGCCTCCCTGCATCTCCGGCAGCTCTTCCTTCCTTCAGCGGTTACATGGTACCGCTCATTAAAGTCAAGAATATGCGCATATTCATGACTTTAATAAGTGGTACCACGTGACTGCTGAGAGAAGGCGTGAGAGACTCGTCAGGGGGTAAGTATGGTGTGATGGTGGCAACGGGTGTCACTGTGGTGGTGCGGCAGCGGGTGTCCCGGCGGGGGTCCAGCGGCGATGGTGGGTATCCCGGAGGGGGTCTGGTGGTGGTGGGTGTCCCAGCGGGGGTCCGGCATTGGCGGAAGGTGTCCCGGCAGGGGTCCCACTGGTGATACTGCGTAAGGGCCTGGTACCACCAGCGGGTGCCATATTGGAATACCCATCACTTGGGTATTCCAATATGGTGGTCGGTGTACTTCCTGTGTGGCGTGGTGGATTGTGGGATAGCGACACAATCGCCGGAAGCTGTGACTGAGCCGATTGCCAATCATATATTAGATATTTGTATATGCAGTGAAGTTTTTATACTTACCTTATGGTTTTGGTTTTAGCATTTTTATTATTCTGTTGTGCATTTTATTTGATTTTCTTTAGAATATGCCATATTATTATCCCCTTTCCTCACATCTCACAGGAATTTCATGTAAACTTAAACATTCTAAGATTTGAATAGTCACACACACACAATATTGCCAGGCAGCAATCCCACACTGCTGAAACATCAGAGAATAGATTAATATTATTTTGCATTACCGTACGCGCCTCCCTATAATGCCATGCAACTATGACATCTTACTGATTATAAACCTTGTAAAATGCTGGTCAGTACCTGGGCCATCTGTGATCAGCGGTTCCCAGCAGAGCTGTCATGATCCAGGCTGGATCTGACAGTTTAAATGGACAAAGTGAACTTTTTTCCTTTGGCTAGGTGCCAAAGTGGGTTGATTGCCCCGGTGGCCATTAAAATTATTACTCGTGGTGTCGTTCATTCTAAGTTGCCCCGGTGGTGATGAGTGGTATCGCACCTTTGTTTTAGGGTTAATGTGCACGCAATTACAAATCAGGTGTTAGGCTCTATAAAAGGGAGCCAGGTGGGTTCAATCACTGTTGGTGATATTGTGTGTTAGTCATTCACAAGGAAGCCTGGGTGAATGAAGGAGCTGAACATGAGTCCTGCGCAGCCCAGCCAGAGGGGACGAGTGGCAGCTAGGTGGTCTGCAGAAGGGCTGGCATGGCGTGGTGGAGTCACAGTTTATGGTGTCGGCAGGAGGTGTTTGCATGGCTTGGTGGAGTGGCGACGATGGTGAGAGTTGCACTCACCATGCTGGGCCTGGTTGCTGAGAGCTGGAGTCAAGCATGCTTGACTAATTGGGCAGAAGCTGAACTCATCATTGAGACTCTGTTACTGGACGGCTGCAATTGGTGGTGGACTCTGCTCCAAGGCTGCGCTATGGTGATGGATCCGATTATGGTGATGGATCCGGGTGGAGGAAGGCTGCACTATGGTGAAGGATCCAGTTATGGTGATGGATCCAGGTGGAGGAGAAGATGCACACAGGTGGTGGGCTCTGTTGCTAGGAGCGTATGCAGCAGAGCAAAGCTAAGTGGTGTTTCCCCTGTTTTGTCATCTTTCCTCGTGTGTGTTTTAGTGCAGTGGTGGGATTCGTTTCCTCGCTGACCAATTCCCTAGTGAGGGTTTAGGTTAGGACGAGCTAGGGTTTTAGGTTCCTGTTGTGCACCCGGTGCAGAACCGGCATAGGGAACGTTAGGAGTGCAGGGACACTGGCTCAGGGGAGCTCAGGAGGTCTCCACTTCCCTATTCCCTATCGCAGGGCCCACCATTGTTAATGTTTCCCAGGTTTTCCTTATTGTTTAAATTCGCCTTACTGGAGGCGGGGTTTCCAGACTTGTATATACGAGTAATGTCTAAATTCGCCAGTTGGAGGCGGTGTATCCAGCTGCACGTGTTTATTATTTAAATTTGCCCCACTGGAGGCGGTGTATCCAGGGTCCCGTGCGTCACATGGGTTCGCCTTGCGGTAGTCGCTGCGTCCAGACACACGTGACTGTGACATTATCACCAACCATACATTTTTTTTTCTCTGGTGAGCTTTGGCCATGTGGAGACCGCTGAGTAATTGTTGCCGGGCCTCACTGAGGTGAGTGGGGAGCGGCAAGGTGTTTAGAGCCGCTGCAGCAGCAGTTATCAGGGTCTGGGGCCTCTGCTCAGGTAACCAGGAAATCAAAATGGCAGCTTTGGCAAATTGCGGGTCTGGAAAAAGCCCCTTGAGTCGCTGCTGGGGAGCGGGACTTGTTCATACAGGTGGACGTAACTAGACAGGTGGGTGGAGTTGGTGATCCCCATGGTGCTGTCTGGGGTTCCCCAAGGTGAAGGGGTACGTCCCTGTAGTGAGCAAACTGGTGTATAGTCCACGGGGCTCACGCCAACTCTTCAATACCACCGAAGAAGCCGCCCCCTCCTGGTCATGTGGAGGAAGGCGACCAGTGAGTGTATATTTCTTCCATGTCCCTGCGGCTTTGGTAAAAGCCCCTAAAGTCGCTGCTGGGAAGCGGGACTTGTTCATACAGGCGGACGTAACCAGACAGGTGGGTGGAGTTGGTGATCCCCATGGTGCCATCTGGGGTTCCCCGAGGTGAAGGGGTACATCCTGTAGTGAGCAGACTGGTGTATAGTCCGCGGGGCTCACGCCAAATCTTCAATACCTCCAAAGAGACCGCCCCCTCCTGGTCGTATGGAGGAAGGCGACCAGCGAGTGAATATTTCCTCCATATTCCTGTACCCTTCTCCTCCAGGTGTGTGCAGCAGGTGCGCTGTGGGGGAGTAGGGACAATTCTCACCCCTCGCCTTTAACCAATCCTGGAAGGCGCAGACCTCATGGTGAAAGGGTTGGAGGGTGGTGTCCCTTGGTTAATAGCGGGGGTGTGAGTGTGGTGACGCAGGGGGACGCCTCTGTTGTCGAGTCCAGAATGAGTTCACCAAATATATGACAAACGAATGTGTGCAATAAACGTTCAGGTCCGGACCTATGTGTGAACGAGCATGTATGGGTGGCCACCAAAAAACATCGTGTGGAAGTGTGTTGTGGAGTATGATCAGCTCATAGCAAACATACACATACATAAACTCGTTCCCCAGGTCGGCACTGTGGAGATGAGTGGTTCCTCCAAAACGAACATGTATTGCCAATACCAGCGGTGCGTTTGTCATTAACCTGAAGTGTCAGGTAGTGGTGGGTGAACTCAGGATCTGGGCGTCCCCGCTGTAGGTGTTTCCCTAATGAGGAGTGGTCTTGAGGGTCCAGAGGTCCCTCATTACGGAGGGGGTACTGTCATGATCCAGGCTGGATCTGACAGTTTAAATGGACAAAGCGAACTTTTATTCCTTTGGTTAGGTGCCAAAGTGGGTTTATTGCCCCCCGGTGGCCATTAGAATTATTACTCGTGGTGTCGTTCATTCTAAGTTGCCCCGATGGTGGTGAGTGGTATCGCACCTTAGTTTTAGGGTTAATGTGCACGCAATTACAAATCAGGTGTTAGGCTCTATAAAAGGGAGCTAGGTGGGTTCTATCACTGTTGGTGATATTGTGTGTTAGTCATTCACAAGGAAGCCTGGGTGAATGAAGGAGCTGAACATGAGTCCTGCGCAGCCCAGCCAGAGGGGACGAGTGGCAGCTAGGTGGCCTGCGGAAGGGCTGGCATGGCGTGGTGGAGTCACAGTTTATGGTGTCGGCAGGAGGTGTTTGCATGGCTTGGTGGAGTGGCGACGATGGTGAGAGTTGCACTCACCATGCTGGACCTGGTTGCTGAGAGCTGGACTCAAGCATGCTTGACTTTGTTACTGGACGGCTGCAATTGGTGGTGGACTCTGCTCCAAGGCTGCACTATGGTGATGGATCCGATTATGGTGATGGATCCGGGTGGAGGAAGGCTGCACTTTGGTGAAGGATCCAGTTATGGTGATGGATCCGGGTGGAGAAGATGCACACAGGTGGTGGGCTCTGTTGCTAGGAGCGTACGCAACAGAGCAAAGCTAAGTGGTGTTTCCCCTGTTTTGTCATCTTTCCTCATCTGTGTTTTAGTGCAGTGGTGGGATTAGTTTCCGCGCCGACCAATTCCATAGTGAGGGTTTAGGTCAGGACGAGCTAGGGTTTTAGGTTCCTGTTGTGCACCCGGTGCAGAACCGGCATAGGGAACGTTAGGAGTGCAGGGACACTGGCTCAGGGGAGCTCAGGAGGTCTCCACTTCCCTATTCCCTATCGCAGGGCCCACCATTGTTAATGTTTCCCAGGTTTTCCTTATTGTTTAAATTCGCCTTACTGGAGGCGGGGTTTCCAGACTTGTATATACGAGTAATGTCTAAATTCGCCAGTTGGAGGCGGTGTATCCAGCTGCACGTGTTTATTATTTAAATTTGCCCCACTGGAGGCGGTGTATCCAGGGTCCTGTGCGTCACATGGGTTCGCCTTGCGGTAGTCGCTGCGTCCAGACACACGTGACAGTGACAAGAGCATGGTTCCTCTGGCAAAGTCATTTTATATCTCCAGAGTCACAGGGTAGGTGTCTATTCTGCAAAGTGTAAGCTCTTATGAGTAACCGGGTCCTCTTTCTCTCCTGTTGAGTGCAAGCTATTATGGTCAGCAGGGTCCTCTCTATCACTCCCTCACCAGTAAAGTAGAAGCTATTATGGTCAGTGGGATCCTCTCTCTCACTCTTTCTTGCAATGTGTAAGCTGTTATATTCATAGAATCTTACAATGTTAGAGTTGGAAGGGACCTCAAGGGTCATTGTGTCCAACCCCCTGCTCAATGCAAGAAGCCATCTCAGACAGATGTCTTATAGTCAGGGGAGTTCTCTCTCTTTCCTTTCACCTATGCAATTAAAAGTTTTCCTGTATTGAGATTTGCATGAATTTCTCCATCGCAAATCAATTTTATTCAAATTTGTCAAAGCCAGTGAATTCAAGTTTCAAAAGATCTGCTCATCTCTACTTAATACCTAACTTGTGGAATTGTTCTTTTTCATCCAATGAGAGACTACAATTTTAGTTTACTATACAAATCCAGACATTGATAGTTTTTCATTAAATGATTTATATAGGATTGCACCATCATTTGGCTTAGTATCTTTAATATAACATTTTACATTGGGGAAAAGGAGGTTCACATTTCCTTTATAGCCCAGTAAAATTTTCCATAGAAGCAGCTTGTGATCTCCAAAGGAATATTAGTATTGTAAAAAAAACCGATCGATTGCTACTAAAACCTGTCACTAGCATGAGTCGTTTTGGATCATGAGGCTGGTCATGTAGTGTATTAAGTAGTAATGCTGAGAATATTTGTTTTGCTCTCAATATGTGCAGCTAAGGGAATACAGGTCCTACAGTAGATGGAGTGAGTGTCTGATGCTGACATGTGCAGGATGCTGAAGTCAAATCACATTATGTTGCATTAAAGGGGGTTTCCCACTAACAAAAGTTGATTTTAATCAACTTTAAATCAATTTTTAATCTGTTAATTGTATTCAATAGATCATGGAATGATAAATCTTTCCACAATTTGATGTGCTTACATAAAATATTCCTATACTGAGATAATCTTATAAATGTGCCCCTGTTGCGCAGTGTGTAATGGCTGTGTGATCATACAGGGACACAGTCTGATCATACCACATCTCCTGGGCAGAGAAGGAAGCAAAAAAGTATACAGACATTACAGCATAAGATCACAGCTGATTCTTTCTCTGAAGTAAAAGGTTGCTTAAAAACATGCAAGGAAATGTTTTACATCACAAAAAGAATCAGCTGTGATAACAAGCTGCCTTATCTGTATACTCCTTTACTTCCTTCCCTGCCCAGGAGATGTGGTATGATCAGACCATGTCCCTGTACAGTCAGATACAGCCATTACATAGTAATGAGAGTGCTTAGACCTACATTTCTAGCTTATACATTGATCTGTAGCAGGTGGATGAGTGTACTAGGGTGTGACTAGGAGCCTTCCACAATCTGAACACGGATACGCACTGGCAGATACAGCGGGATTGGCAGATGTAGAGATGAGCACTGGTAGGCATACCTCCCAACTTTTGAAGAAGGGAAAGAGGGACAAAGGCTGTGGCATGCAGTGTACCATGGCAAATTTTAGGCCACGCCCCCAAGCACACCCATTTCACAACTAGTCACACCCATGTCCATGCCCAACCGCACCAATTTAGCACTTCTGATCACACTGACTGGTACTGAGGGCACAGTGGCTGGCATTATGGGCACAGTGGCTGGCACTGTGGGCACACTCACTGGTACTGAGGAAAAGAAAGAAAGAAAACAGAAAGAGAGAGAAAAAAGAAAACAGAGAGAGAGGAAGAAAGAAGAGTGAGAGAGAAAGAAAGAACAGAGAGAGAAAGAACAGAGAGAGAAGAAAAGACAGAGAGAGAAAGAAGAAAGAACAGAGAGAGAAAGAAAGAGGGGAAAGAAAGAAAGAACAGAGAGCAAAATAAAGAACAGAGATAGGGAAAGAAAAAAAGAACAGAGAGCGAAACAAAGAACAGAAAGAGAGAAAGAAAGGGGAAAGAAAGAACAGAGAGAAAGAAAGTGGAAAGAAAGAACAGAGAGAAAGAAAGGGGAAAGAAAGAAAGAAAGTAAGAAGGGAAAGAAAGAACAACGAGAGAAGAGATAAAAAGAAAGAACAGAGAGAGAAAGAAGAGAGAGAAAGAGAAAGGAAGAACAGAGAGAGAGAAAAAAAGAGGGAGGAGAAGAAAGAAAGAACAGAGAGAGAGAAAGAAAGGCGAAAGAAAGAACAGAGTGAAAAAAAGAAAGAAAGAAAGAGGGGAAAGAAAGAAAGAACAGAGAGAGAAAGAAAGAGGGGAGAGAAAGAAAGAAAGAAAGAAAGAAGAGAGAGAGAAAGAAAGAAGTAAAGAAAGAAAGAGAAAGAACCAAATAGAAAGAAAGAAAGAGGGGCAAGAAATAGAAAGAAAGAAAGAGGGTAAAGAAAGAGGGGAAATAAAGAGGGGAAAGAAAGAACAGAAACAAAGAAAGAACAGGGAGAGAAAGAAACAACAGAGAGAGAGAATGAAAAAAGAAAGATTAGAGAGAGAAAGAAAGAAAGAAAGAAAGAGAGGGAAAGAAAGAACAGGGAGATGGAAATAAAGAAAGGACAGAGAGAAAGAAAGAGGGGAAAGAAAGAACAGAGAAAAAGAAAGAAAGTAAGAAAGAACAGAGAGAGAAAGAAAGAGGGGACATAAAAAAAGAAGAGAGAGAGAGAAAGAAAGATGGGAAAGAAAGAAAGAAAGAAAGAGGGGAAAGAAAGAACAGAGAGAGAGAACAGATAGAAAGAAAGAGCAAAGAGAGAGAGAATGAAAGAACAGAGAGAGAAAGAAAGATGGGAAAGAAAGAACAAAGAGAGAAAGAAAGATGGGACAGAAAAAAAGAACAAAGGGAGAGTGATAGAAAGAGGGTAAAGAAAGAAAGAACAGAGAGAGAGAGAAAGGGGAAAGAAAGAAAGAATAGAGAGAGAAAAAGAAAGAGAAAGAAAGAGAAAAAAGAAAGAAAGAACAGAGAGAGAAAGAAAGAAAGAAAGAAAGAAAGAGGGGAAAGAAAGAACAGAACAATAGAGAGAAAGAAAGAGGGGAAAAAAGAACAGAGAGAGAAAGAAAGAGAAAAGAAAGAACAGAGAGAGAAAGAAAGAAAGAAAAAGAAAGGAAGAAAGAAAGAGGGGAAAGAAAGAAAGAAAGAAAGAAAGAGGGGAAAGAAAGAAAGAACAGAGAGAGACAGAGAAAGAATAGAGAGGCACAGAGAAAGAGCAGAGAGAGAGAAAGAAAGAAGTAAAGAAAGAAAGAAAGAAAGAGAGAACAGAGAGAAAGAAAGAGGGGAGAAAGAAAGAGGGGAAAGAACAGAGAGAGAAAGAACAGAGAGAGAGAAAAAGAAAGAAAGATTAGAGAGAGAAAGAAGTGCAGAGAGAAAGAGAAAGAAAAAGAGGGAAAGAAAGAACAGAGAGAGAAAGAACAGAAACAGAAAGAAACAGAGAGAAGGAAAGAACAGAGAAAGAAAGATTCTATAAAGATACTATAGCAGCCTGGCTCCCATTGTAATGCCCACCTGAGCCTCCCAATGCAGGACATATTATGATCCACTCACATGGCCGGCATCCCCGATTCCAAGGCGATCCCGTTGTGCGCGCTATTGGAGGTGGACACGGTGATGGATCTGAAGCATTCCCTGAAGTGCCTCCATGGTTCCATCACAATCTCCTCATGAAATTACCTCATTTCCGGTCAGCTTCCAGCACATCACTTCTGGTGGAACATCATGTGCGAGTTTTAAAGTGCTCCTCAGGGCTCTGCCGTGTACTCCTGTGTCTGCAGGAAAAGCCCGCTTTGTATGCCTCGTACACACTTGGCTCCGCTCAGTACATCCCACACACACATGGCTCCGCTCCACACACCCCATACACATGCGGCTCCGCTCCACATACCCCATACACATGCGGCTCCGCTCTGTACACCAAGTACACACATGACTCCACTCCGCACACCTCGTACACACATGGCTCCGCTCCATACACCTCATACACATACGTCTCCACTCCATACACCTCATACACACACGTCTCCACTCCATACACCTCATACACACGTGGCTCCGTACACCTCGTACACACACGCGGCTCCCCTCCGTAAACCCCGTTCACATGCGGCTTGGCTCCGTACACCTCATACACATGCGGCTCCACTCTGTACACCTTGTACACACATGGCTCCGCTCCGGACACCAAGTACACACGGCTCCACTTCGTACACCTCGTACACACACGGCTATGCTCCGTACACCTCGTACACACACGGCTCCGCTCCGTACACCTCGTACACACACGGCTCCGCTCCGTACACCTCGTACACATGCAACTTTGCTCCGTACACCTCGCACACACACGGCTCTGCTCCGTACACCTCGTACACACATGGCTCCGCTCCGTACACCTCGTACACACACGGCTCCGCTCTGTACACCTCGTACACATGCGACTCCGCTCCGTACACCTAGTAGACACACAGCTCCACTCCGCACACTTCGTACACACATGGCTCGGCTCCGTACACCTTGTACACATGCGGCTCCACTCTGTACACCTTGTACACACATGGCTCCGCTCCGTACACCAAGTACACACGGCTCCACTCAGTACTCCTCGTACACACACGGCTCCGCTCCCTACACCTCGTATACACACGGCTCCGCTCCGTACACCTCGTACACACACGGCTCCACTCCATACACCTCGTACACACACGGCTCCGTACACCTCGTACACGCGTGGCTCCGCTCTGTACACATTGTACACACACGGCTCCGTATACCTCATACACATGCATCTCCACTCCGTACACCTCATACACACATTGCTCTGCTCTGTACACCTCATACACACTCGGCTCCGCTCCATACACCTCGTACACACACGGCTCCGCTCCGTACACCTCGTACACCCACAGCTCCTTTCTGTACACATCATAAACACAAAGCTCTGCTACATTCACACTGCAAACCCCTCCTGACTCCACACAGAGACTTCACCTCATCCAGCACCATGACAACCAGAGTCCTGCAAAGTGCAGACACAGAGGCTGATCATGTGACACCTGACTCTTCCCTTCCTGTTACCTCATCACAGGTCCTGCGTGCACAGCCACAGAATAGCCTAGGACTTCATTGCAGGGTGTGGTGGGTCTCTCTGGGAGGGCGAGGATGGGGTCGGTGCATGGGGGGGTGTGGCGGCTCAGTGCAGTCCGGGAAAAACAGAGTCCCGGGAGGGACGCAGGTGGGGGGTCAAAAATGGGACTGTCCCGCGAGAATCGGAATGGTTGAGAGCTATGTTGGTAGGTGTCACGGGACCGACTGACATAGAGATGAGAACTGGCAGGTGCCACAGGACCAGCTGACAGAGATGAGCCTTGGCAGGTGCAATGGGACCAACTGATGTAGAGATAAGCAGTGTCTGGTGCAGTGTACAGGGATATGAGCACTAAAAACTTAGAACACACAAGAGTGTTAAAAAACAAACTCACAACATTGCACAGGCACCTCAATGCTGGAGGAGGTGCCTTAAGTAGTAAGGGTCCTTTTGGCTGGGGACACCTTTGAGGAAAACAAACAAGGCCCCTTTAAGAAATTGGAAGTGTGCACGCATGCACCCTAAGCACAGTGCCCAGGGACCTGCATGTGGTGCACGCACCTTGGGCAGCTGCAGACACGGAAGGAGGAGACGGAGCAGGATGGGGTGTAGGCGATGAGTAAACTGACGTCTCTGCCGGGGAGAGGGACTACGCACAGAGACGCTGGCCATTATGACCTCTCTTTTTGAAGTCTGCTAGAAATCTCTTTAGGAGGAGAGGGGCATGAATTTCTCCCTGGGCTCCAAGGATCTCTCCTCAGGACTAAATCCTTTCGAATCCAAAAGAAAGAAGGTCTTTCCTCTTATTCTTTTGGTGGCCATAATATTATCTACCTTGAAAACGTCCTCAGTGCTGACAGGGGCTGGAGTTGTTCCCAGAACCTTGAAGAAAGAGCTGAGGACAACAGGTTTGAGAGAAGACACATGGAAGGAATTGGTAATTCACAAAGAGGCAGGAAATTTGAGTTTGCAGGCTACTGGATCAATTTGTTTCAACACCTGGAAGGGACAGATGAAGCGATAACCCAGTTCATAGGATGGTAAATTGAGACAGACACACTTATAGTGGGTACGGAAAGTATTCAGACCCCTTTACATTTCTCACTATTTGTTTCATTGCAGCCATTTGGTAAATTCAAAAAAGTTCATTTTTTTCTCATTAATATACACTCTGCACCCCTTCTTGACTGAAAAAAAACAGAAATGTAGACATTTTTGCAAATTTAGTAAAAAAGAAAAACTGAAATATCTCATGGTCATAAGTATTCAGACCCTATGTTCAGACACTCATATTTAAGTCACATGATGTCCATTTCCTTGTGATCCTCCTTGAGATGGTTCTACTCCTTCTTTGGAGTCCAGCTGTGTTTAATTAAACTGATAGGACTTGATTTGTAAAGACACACATCTGTCTATATAAGACCTTACAGCTCACAGTACATGTCAGACCAAATGAGAATCATGAGGTCAAAGGAACTGGCCAAAGAGCTCAGAGACAGAGAACACTGGCTGCCAGGCATTACAAAACCTCCAAG
The DNA here is from genome assembly GCF_039654945.1 of Dendrobates tinctorius. Lineage (NCBI taxonomy): Eukaryota > Metazoa > Chordata > Amphibia > Anura > Dendrobatidae > Dendrobates > Dendrobates tinctorius. The sequence continues at coordinate 20,722,339 of NW_027361703.1, forward strand.
ACGTGACAGGCAAACCCCATCTGATGGCATTGATATTGAGCTCCTGATACTCCTGCACCATCCTCTCCAGTTGTTCACTATGTGTCAGACTTGTACTCTGTTCTGCTGGTGCAGGAAGCTAATCTGAAAAATGTGTGAAACGGCTCACAGGAATTGCTTTTTCCACTTACACTGCTGCTTCTGCTAATGTTTTTGCATTGACGACTCAACATTCTTAGGGTTGTAAGTCTGCGATGCACACTGTGTGCCTCATTGCTGTCTTGGGGAAATTCACTCTTAAGATTGTCTACAAGTGTGTTTTCATACTCCAATATGCGCTCTTCCCTTTCCAGGGGGGAAGCATCTGGCAAAATTTCCTTTTGTATCGTGGATCTAACAGAGTGGCAACTCAGTAGTCAGCATTAGAGTTGAGCGACTTTTGGTTTTTTAGGGTCGCGTTTCGTTTCGTGAAACCCGACTTTTCCAAAAGTCGGGTCGAGCAAGATCGTCCGATTATAGGGAAAAGTCGGGGTCGTCCCGAAACACGAAACCCAATGTAAGTCAATGGGGAATAAAAGTCGGCAGTGAGAGGAGGACAGGAAACACACCTACAGTGCCCATTTGAATGCCAAAAGCATCAATTCTTCTTACTTAAGCTTGTCAACCTTAATTAACTTCATAATACAAGTTACGCACTGAAAAATGGGGGTTATTTGGCTAAAGTTGTGGGGGGGTAGGGCTGGCTCCAGGTTTTCATGTGCCCTGGGCGAAAGAGCGCCCCTTTAACACATACCACAACTCATCATGCTCCGATACGGCAGAGAAATAGCGGTATAGTACAATGAAAAATACCTCACTTTTTACATCTCATGACGAGGCCCATCTATTTCTCCATACAGAATCATTGGTCCCATATAATGTTTGAAACAGTATATGATGAGCTCCACATAATGCTACAGTATATGTTGGTCCCCATGGATGAAGCTCCACTGTCTTATGGGCCCAAATAATGCTCCAAACATAATGGGCCCCATTTCTAATGCTCTAGTGTATAATGGGCCCTGTAAATGCTGCTCCAGTGTCTGATGTCCACCTTTGGAATGTTCCAGTGTATGGTGGGCCCCATCTATCATTCTCCAGAGTATAGTGCTCCCCAAAAATTGCTGTCCCAACATTGAAAACAATCAAATAAGTCTCCTCGCTAGGGAATCCCTGTACTTGTCTGGACTCCTCGTCGTCCCCATCTTCCATCTTACTGCACAGTATTTCAACTTTGCAAGTGCTGTGATCCTGAGCAAGCAGGGGGGGGCCCACTCGTTGGCGACGGCACTGGCACAGGGCCCCTGATACTACGGTGGTGTGTCTGTTGGTGGGTGGGCCGAACCTGCACTTTCATCTGCAGCTTCCTCTTTGTCACCGTGTAAGATGGAACTGTATATGGGAAGGGTAACCTGAGTTTCATCAGGGTCAGATTCAGGCCGTGTAGCGTGCGAGGGGAATGTAGTGGTCTGGGTCAATATACCAGCAGATTCATCGAGCAGTGGCTGGGGATCAGTGCACTTGTGTCGCCCCCAGGAGTACGGTCGCCACAGTGGCATTACCTTCTTCCTAGGGAGTGTGATGTCATGCTTGGGAGCAACGAACAATCTCTCTAGCAGGTTAACTGATTGGGCTGCGTTATTCCCACGAGTCATGACCCTCCAAACAGCGTTCATGAAGGCAAAGTGTTTGTTTTACGTGGGCAGTATGGTTGCAAAGCTGAACCTTAAAGGAATGTCCAGAAGGGCACTACCAGGAGTGGAGCCTACGGTTAAATTCGACTCCACCTGGGAAACCTCAACCATGCCAGCTACAGAACAGATGCACACATTGCAAGCTTAATTCCGTTAACGAACGAGACTCCGTCATGCCCCGCGGTCCGAGTCCGGCTTACTAGAGGGACACGTGAGGCTCTGGCACATGAGATTGGCCAATAACTGGTGTGTCATGCCATTACATGTCCGTGCCTGCATGTGCGCTACACTGAAAAGGCCAGCGTTTGTCGCTTACAGGTGCAGATAACCCGCTAAACAACGTTAGTGATGGGGATCACTGATGACAATTATTACCCGCGAACAATGATTTCCCAGTAAGTGCAGGTCAACCGCAGTTCCGGAATTAGGCCTAACCGTCATTCCTGAAAAAATGAAAAACTTACGTGTGCAAACCACAGGTGCTGTAGCTTGCTTAACAGCTCACCAGCTGTTCTCATGCCCAGTATGGATTGCACGTGATTGCACAAAGGTTAGAAAGGGTACAGTATCCCCGGATAACATGTATGGATAACGTACACATTCAAAATATATGTCTATACATCAGGAGGCAGGCTCAGATGGTGTTAGGCCCAGTATGGATTGCACGTGATTGCACAAAGGTTAGAAAGGGTACCGTATCCCCGGATAACATGTATGGATAGCGTACATATTCAAAATATATGTCTATACATCAGGAGGCAGGCTCAGACGGTGTTAGGCCCAGTATGGATTGCACGTGATTGCACAAAGGTTAGAAAGGGTACCGTATCCCCGGATAACATGTATGGATAGCGTACACATTCAAAATATATGTCTATACATCAGGAGGCAGGCTCAGACGGTGTTAGGCCCAGTATGGATTGCACGTGATTGCACAAAGGTTAGAAAGGTTACCGTATCCCCGGATAACATGTATGGATAGCGTACATATTCAAAATATATGTCTATACATCAGGAGGCAGGCTCAGACGGTGTTAGGCCCAGTATGGATTGCACGTGATTGCACAAAGGGTAGAAAGGGTACCGTATCCCCGGATAACATGTATGGATAGCGTACACATTCAAAATATATGTCTATACATCAGGAGGCAGGCTCAGATGGTGTTAGGCCCAGTATGGATTGCACGTGATTGCACAAAGGTTAGAAAGGGTACCGTATCCCCGGATAACATGTATGGATAGCGTACACATTCAAAATATATGTCTATACATCAGGAGGCAGGCTCAGACGGTGTTAGGCCCAGTATGGATTGCACGTGATTGCACAAAGGTTAGAAAGGGTACCGTATCCCCGGATAACATGTATGGATAGCGTACACATTCAAAATATATGTCTGTACATCAGGAGGCAGGCTCAGACGGTGTCAGGCACAGTATGGATTGCACGTGATTGCACAAAGGTTAGAAAGGGTACCGTATCCCCGGATAACATGTATGGATAGCGTACACATTCAAAATATATGTCTGTACATCAGGAGGCAGGCTCAGACGGTGTCAGGCACAGTATGGATTTGACGGCCCAGATTACACAGCGGAGGAGCAGGGAGAGGTAAAGATTGCAAATGCTGGGGCCCTGCCCAAGCAAGGGGGGCCCACTCGTGGGCGTCGGTACTGGCACTGGGCCCCTCATAGTACGGCGGTGTGTCTGACGGCGGGTGTGCACCACCACCGTCAGAGACACTTGATTGGACATTCAGCTGATGCAAAAGGCGAAATAGGTGAAGTCCCAGGAAGAGGTGGACCAAAGCAAGCCATTTTTCTGTCACCCTATGTGTCATCAGGGGAAGGTGGGACAAAATCCTTGGAAACCCATGCATGGTTCATTTTAATGAAGGTTAGCTCATCCACATTTTGGGTTGACAGACGGTTCCTTTTTTCTGTCAGGATTGATCCAGCTGCACTGAAGACTCTTTCCGATAGCACACTTGCAGCTGGGCAAGCGAGCTCCTGTAAGGCATATTGGGCCAATTCAGGCCAGGTGTCCAGTTTAGCGGCCCAATAGTCAAAGGGGAATGACCTGTGTGGGAGAACATCGATATGGGAGGAAAAGTAGTTTGTAACCATAGTTGACAACTGCTGTCTCCTGTCACTTTCCATCGATGCAGTATTACCAGTTGTGTGAGCGGTATTTGAAAAATCAGTCCACAACATTGTCATGAAACCCCTGTCTCCAACGCCACTTCTGCTGTGTGCACCACGAACACCACTGCCAAGCTGCCCCTGGCCCGTACGGCTCGTGTGAGAACCATCACCGCTGCTGTGTGCTGGGAATGCCTCAAGCAACCGATTTACCAGAGTTGCTTGTTTATTAACCAATATTAGGTCAAGGTTCTCCTGTGGCATGATGTTTTGTAATTTGCCTTTATAGTGTGGATCCAGGATGCTGGCCAACCAGTAGTCGTCATCGTTCATCATTTTGGCAATGCGTGGGTCCCTTTTTAGGATCTGCAAGGCATAATCTGACATGTGGGCCAATGTTCCCGGTGTCAATGATGCACTGCGAGTGCTGGTTGGAGGAGCACTTTCTGGCAAATCCACATCCCTCCAGTCACGCACAAACCCTGTACCAGACCTTGCCACGCCAACATTTTCACTTGCCCCATGAGATGCATCCTCCTCCCCTAAGTAATCATCCCCATCATCCTCCTCCTCCTCTTCTTCCTCCACCTCGTCCAGGAGAGGTCCCTGAGCAGACAATGGCTGAATGTCATCAAGGATTCCCTCCTCCTCTTCCTCCTCATCAACATTGGCTGCAGACGCCTGCTCCTTAAGGTGCGTCAAAGTTTGCATGAGCAGACGCATAAGTGGGATGCTCATGCTTAGGATGGCGTCGTCTGCGCATACCAGCCGTGTGCATTCCTCAAAACACTGAAGGACTTTACAGAGTTCTTTCAGCTTCGACCACTGCACACCTGTCAACTCCATGTCTGCTCTCAAAGTGCCTGGCCGTGTATCCTCCCACAAATGCATTATGGTCTGCCTCTGCTCGCACAGCCGCTCCACCATGTGCAGGGTGGAGTTCCACCTTGTTGCAATGTCGATAATGAGGCGGTGGTTGGGAAGGTGGAGCAATCGCTGCAGCTTCTGCATACAAACGGAGTGTACAGGCGACCGGCGGATGTGCGCGCACAGTCTTCGCACCTTCTGGAGCAGGGCTGTTAACTCCGGATAATTTTTGAGGAAGCACTGCACCACCAGGTTCAAGGTGTGAGCCAAGCAAGGTATATGGCTGAGTTTTGAAAGGGCTATGGCTGCCACAAAATTACGGCCATTATCACTAACTACCTTGCCTGCCTCAAGATGTACACTGCCCAGCCATGACTCAGTTTGTCGCTTCAAGTACTCGGCCAGCACCTCGGCGGTGTGTCTGTCGCCCAAACACATCATCTGCAACACAGCCTGCTGACGCTTTCCACTAGCTGCTCGATAGGGGGACACATCGTGTGCAACAGTGGCAGCTGCAGATGGAGCGCTCGTACGACTGCGCTCTGTGGACGAGCTTTCGCTTCTGGAGGAGGAGGAGGGTCAAATGCCTACAGCCAACTGTTTCCTATACCGTGGGCTAGGCAGCACTGTCCCACCACCACTGTCCCCTGTGGACCCTGCATCCACCACATTAACCCAGTGCGCAGTGATGGACACGTAACGGCCCTGGCCATGCCGACTGGACCATGCATCAGTTGTGAGGTGCACCTTTCCGCTCACTGACTGCTTGAGTGCATGGACAATGCGGTCTTTCACATGATGGTGGAGGGCTGGGATGGCTTTGCGAGAGAAGAAGTGGCGACTGGGTAGGTCATAGCGTGGTACTGCATAGGCCATGAGTTCGCGGAAAGCTGTGCTTTCCACCAACCGAAAGGGCATCATCTCAAGCGAGATTAATTTGGCAATGTGGGCGTTCAAACCCAGTGTACGCGGATGAGAGACTGAGTACTTTCTTGACCTACTCATAGTGTCTGGGAGGGTGAGCTGGACTTGAGAGCTGCATATGGTGGAAGTAGCGGTGGACAGGGCGGACTGAGAGAGGGTTGATGATGGTGATGGAGTTGGTGTTCTTTCTGATGGCCTAGAATCAGTCTTTCGTTGATATAAGAATTGGGATTCCCTGACTGCTGTGGCCTTGCAACGACACCTCAACATTTGCTGCTGTGCCAACCGGTGGGTAGTGGGGGAAACAATGTAGCGTTGCTGACTACCTTCGTTGTGATCAGTTGCACATGTGGCACTTGAGGTTTGGTGTTGTGTCCACGCTTGCAAGTGCATGCTGGTTAAATGTCTAAGCATGCAACTGGTATTCAAATTTTTCAGATTTTTCCCCTCGGCTAAAGGTCTTTGCGCACTTCTTACAGATAACCTTGGCCTGATCATGAGGATTTTGGTCAAAAAGTGCCACACTGCACTCTTCCTACTTTGGCAGACATTTTGCGGCCTAGCACGCTGTGATCTTTTGACCCTCTGGACAAGCTGTCCAGCAACTCTTTTGATGTTTGGAACCTGTCTTTAGAGTGCTCCGGGCCTGCCAGATAACAGCTGTTGCGATGTCGATGTCTGCTGTGGATGCTCCTCATCTGAGCTATTGGAAGCAGCACCCTCTTCCCCCAATGGATGCCAATCTGGGTCAACAACTGGGTCATCCATCACCTCCTCTTCTATGTCATGTGCACCTTCCTCTGTGTCACCGTGTATGGTGGTATAGTGTGCGGGAAGGGGCACCTGAGTCTCATCAGGGTCAGAATCTGGCTCTGTACACTGCGAGGACAATGTAGTGCTCTGAGTGAATGTACCAGCAGAATCATCCATCAGCGGCTGTGCATCAGTGCACTCCATGTCAGATTCATCTTGGCCTGGGTAATTCACCATTTGACTTGATAATCCAGGCATGGTATGTGAAAACAGCTCCATGGAGTAATCAGTAGTATGGCCTGCGTCATCCTTCAATCTTGGTTGGGGTGAAGGACACAAGGAAAGGTGTGGTTCATGAACATGAGCCTCCAATGACGACTCAGTGCTTTTACTTTTTACAACTGAAGAAGAGGAGGCGATAGAGCTGGAGGCTGAGTCAGCAATGTAAGACAAAACTTTTTCCTGATGCACTGGCTTTAAAAGCGGTTTGCCAACTCCTAGAAAACTAAGCGTTCGAGGCCTTATGTAGCCAGACGATGACGCAGGCTCAACACCTCCTGCATTCGGTCCTATTTTGCTCTTGCCACTACCATCAGATCCAACACCATCATTACCAGCTGCCAACCCCCGCCCAATTCCACGGCCTCTTCCACCAGCCTTCCTCATTTTTGGTAGAAATGTAGACAAAATCCAACAAACTATATAGTAATGTAAAACAAGGTACAAGGTGTCTATAGGACAGGGGAGATTTTGAATTTCTGCAGACACTTGTGGACACTGGACACTTTTGGATTGTGTGAGGCCCACTGATATCTGAGCGCTATGTCACAGGCTCGATGGCACAGCTGTGACAAAAGTGACGAGAGGATAAGGGAGATTTTGAATTTCTGCAGACACTTGTGGACACTGGACACTTTTGGATTGTGTGAGGCCCAATGAATATCTGAGCGCTATGTGACAGGCTCGATGGCACAGCTGTGACCAAAGTGACTAGAGGATAAAGGAGATTTTGAATTTCTGCACACACTTGTGGACACTGGACACTTTTGGATTGTGTGAGGCCCAATGAATATCTGAGCGCTATGTGACAGGCTCGATGGCACAGCTGTGACCAAAGTGACTAGAGGATAAAGGAGATTTTGAATTTCTGCACACACTTGTGGACACTGGACACTTTTGGATTGTGTGAGGCCCAATGAATATCTGAGCGCTATGTGACAGGCTCGATGGCACAGCTGTGACCAAAGTGACTAGAGGATAAAGGAGATTTTGAATTTCTGCACACACTTGTGGACACTGGACACTTTTGGATTGTGTGAGGCCCAATGAATATCTGAGCGCTATGTGACAGGCTCGATGGCACAGCTGTGACCAAAGTGACTAGAGGATAAGGGAGATTTTGAATTTCTGCAGACACTTGTGGACACTGGACACTTTTGGATTGTGTGAGGCCCAATGAATATCTGAGCGCTATGTGACAGGCTCGATGGCACAGCTGTGACCAAAGTGACTAGAGGATAAAGGAGATTTTGAATTTCTGCACACACTTGTGGACACTGGACACTTTTGGATTGTGTGAGGCCCAATGAATATCTGAGCGCTATGTGATAGGCTCGATGGCACAGCTGTGACAAAAGTGACGAGAGGATAAGGGAGATTTTGAATTTCTGCAGACACTTGTGGACACTGGACACTTTTGGATTGTGTGAGGCCCACTGATATCTGAGCGCTATGTCACAGGCTCGATGGCACAGCTGTGACAAAAGTGACGAGAGGATAAGGGAGATTTTGAATTTCTGCACACACTTGTGGACACTGGACACTTTTGGATTGTGTGAGGCCCAATGAATATCTGAGCACTATGTGACAGGCTCGATGGCACAGCTGTGACCAAAGTGACTAGAGGATAAAGGAGATTTTGAATTTCTGCAGACACTTGTGGACACTGGACACTTTTGGATTGTGTGAGGCCCAATGAATATCTGAGCGCTATGTGACAGGCTCGATGGCACAGCTGTGACAAAAGTGACGAGAGGATAAGGGAGATTTTGAATTTCTGCAGACACTTGTGGACACTGGACACTTTTGGATTGTGTGAGGCCCACTGATATCTGAGCGCTATGTGACAGGCTCGATGGCACAGCTGTGACAAAAGTGACGAGAGGATAAGGGAGGTTTTGAATTTCTGCACACACTTGTGGACACTGGACACTTTTGGATTGTGTGAGGCCCAATGAATATCTGAGCGCTATGTGACAGGCTCGATGGCACAGCTGTGACCAAAGTGACTAGAGGATAAAGGAGATTTTGAATTTCTGCAGACACTTGTGGACACTGGACACTTTTGGATTGTGTGAGGCCCAATGAATATCTGAGCGCTATGTGACAGGCTCGATGGCACAGCTGTGACAAAAGTGACGAGAGGATAAGGGAGATTTTGAATTTCTGCACACACTTGTGGACACTGGACACTTTTGGATTGTGTGAGGCCCAATGAATATCTGAGCGCTATGTGACAGGCTCGATGGCACAGCTGTGACCAAAGTGACTAGAGGATAAGGGAGATTTTGAATTTCTGCAGACACTTGTGGACACTGGACACTTTTGGATTGTGTGAGGCCCAATGAATATCTGAGCGCTATGTCACAGGCTCGATGGCACAGCTGTGACCAAAGTGACTAGAGGATAAGGGAGATTTTGAATTTCTGCAGACACTTGTGGACACTGGACACTTTTGGATTGTATGAGGGCCACTGATATCTGAGCGCTATGTCACAGGCTCGATGGCACAGCTGTGACCAAAGTGACTAGAGGATAAGGGAGATTTTGAATTTCTGCAGACACTTGTGGACACTGGACACTTTTCGATTGTGTGAGGCCCACTGATATCTGAGCGCTATGTCACAGGCTCGATGGCACAGCTGTGACAAAAGTGACTAGAGGATAAGGGAGATTGGATTGCTTTTAAAAAAAGCAGTTTGCAGAGCAGTGGGTAAACAGCAATGCCAGCCTGTCAGGAAGCCTTAAAAGGCAGCCCAACAACCAACACCACTGATACACCACTATATAGCCTCCCCTTGCACTGCACACACAGTGACTGGTGTGTTGTGCAGGCCAAATCGCTAGCAGCAGAGGCAGTTTTTTTTTCTTCTCAGCAGGACAAAAAAAAAATTGGGATTGCTTTTAAAAAAGCAGTTTGCGGAGCAGTGGGTAAACAGCAATGCAGGAATGTCAGGAAGCCTTAGAAGGCAGCCCAACAACCAACACCACTGATACACCACTATATAGCCTCCCCTTGCACTGCACACACAGTGACTGGTGTGTTGTGCAGGCCAAATCGCTAGCAGCAGAAGCAGTTTTTTTTTCTTCTCAGCAAGACAAAAAAAAAAATTGGGATTGCTTTTAAAAAAGCAGTTTGCGGAGCAGTGGGTAAACAGCAATGCAGGAATGTCAGGAAGCCTTAGAAGGCAGCCCAACAACCAACACCACTGATACACCACTATATAGCCTCCCCTTGCACTGCACACACAGTGACTGGTGTGTTGTACAGGCCAAATCGCTAGCAGCAGAAGCAGTTTTTTTTTCTTCTCAGCAGGACAAAAAAAAAAAATTGGGATTGCTTTTAAAAAAGCAGTTTGCGGAGCAGTGGGTAAACAGCAATGCAGGAATGTCAGGAAGCCTTAGAAGGCAGCCCAACAACCAACACCACTGATACACCACTATATAGCCTCCCCTTGCACTGCACACACAGTGACTGGTGTGTTGTGCAGGCCAAATCGCTAACAGCAGAAGCAGTTTTTTTGTCTTCTTCCCTGCCTAACGCTCTCCCTACAGAATCAGCAGCAACCTCTCCCTATACTGAGATCGGCAGAAGTAAGATGGCGGTCGGCGTGCAAGCCCTTTTATACCCCCTGTGACGCCCACCAAAGCAAGCCAATCACTTGCATGCCCTTCTGAAAGATGGTAGTGACCCCTGCCTATGTCATCACGTTGCCCACAGTGTCCGTGGATCCTGATTGGCTGAAAAAGAGCGCAAAACAAACTTTTGAAACGTGACTTTGGCGCGTAAGTCGCCGACCTCGTGGCCGACCTCATCCTAGGGTCGGGTTTCGTTTCATGAAACCCGACTTTGCCAAAAGTCGGCGACTTTTGAAATTTTTCGACCCGTTTCGCTCAACTCTAGTCAGCATTATTTCTAATCCTAAAAATATGGGCATCATGTTGCAGATAATGCAGCAAGAAGGCTCTTATGTGTCGGTCGCTTACATGAGGTCCAAGTCCATGGTGTGTTGGTGATGGGGTAACACTCAAGCTTGCTTCTTCCATCCTCTCCCGCCAACCAGGGACAACAGAGAGGGGATCTGTTGTGAACTCTCTTAATCGAGCTTTTGAGGCAGGGCTCCCTCTGGTGGATACTGCTGGTAGTGGAGCTGGTCAATATCATGTTAATATAACAGCTGCAGAGGATGATTGGAAGAGTGGGGGTAGTGACTGAGAGTACATAAGCGAGCAGGCTTCTCTCAGTGGCTGCCGGTGATACTCCTTTCTGTGCTTTTTGAGGATATCTGTTTCCTGCCTGATCCAGCATTTTTCAACTAAGTGTCATTTGCTAAATCCTTTGCATCTGATTTTGCCTTGCTGTCAGGGGTCAGCTTGCTCCCCCTGGGGCTGCTGGCTCCTGCCCTATATTTTGCATCTTGTGTTTGTTTGCTCAGTCCCCTGCTGTATTGGCTTGTTGCTTTCCGCCAGTTCACACCTGAGTGCTGATATAGTGGGGGCGAGGTTGTTTAAAAGTGAGTATTTTTGTCAGACGTGTTGGAATTTTTAGGGTTTTTGCATGATTGCAGACAGTGCCTTTTCTGTCCTGTCCTATTTAGTCAGTGTGGGCCCCATCATTTGCTCAGTCTATTTTCTGTCTGTGTCTGTGCTTCATCTTGTCTCACCGACAATATATGTTTGGGGTCTGTCTATTCCTTTGGGGATCTGCTCCGGGGCAGTTTAGATTTCACTTTTCTGTCTTTAGGCTTAGTTAGTCCTCCGGCTGTGACGAAGCATCTAGGGCATCATAGGAACACTCCACAGTTACTGCTAGTTGTGCGGATAGGATCAGGGGTCTGCAATCCGCTGAGTGACCAACCTCTCTGGTGTTCTAGTGGCATAGCCTTTTGTGCTTTCCTCCTCGGTGACCCATTCATAACAGAATCACCTGCCAAAACCGCAGACTCTAGGGTACTCTAAAGAAGGAAAGTATTGTAAAAAAAAAAAAAAAAAAAAAAAAAAAGTGTCAGAATTTTTTATATATTTTTTCCTCTTTTTTCTCTGGGGCCGTAGGAGGATTTTTTTCCTTAATGAAGACTAAGCAATTGTCCGATCGTGTTGAGCAGCTCGCTGCTGAAGTGCGGAGAATCTCTGCTTATTTCGCTCAATCATCTGTTGTAGAACCAAAGATCCCTACTTTGAGTTGAGCGAAACAGGTCGGTCATATTCAAACGTCGGCGACTTTCGCTGAAGTTGGGTTTAATGAAACGAAACCCGACCATAGCGTGAGGTCGGCCACGAGGTCGGCGACCAGAGCACCAAAGTCATGTTTCAAAAGATGCTTCCAGCGCCCTTTTTCAGCCAATGATGGAGGACGCACACTGTGGGCAACGCGATGACATAGGCATCGGTCCCCACCGTCTTTGAGAAGCGCATGCAAGTGATTGGCTGGCTTTGTGTGGCATCACAGGGGCTATAAAAGGGCGTGAATGCCGACCGCCATCTTACTTATGCCGATCTTAGCTTAGGGAGAGCTGCTGCTGCTGCTGCTGATTCTGTAGGGAGAGCGTTAGGCAGGGAAGAAGAACAAAAAAACTGCTTCTGCTGTTAGCGATTTCCACTTACAACACAACACTTTGTGTGCAGTGACAGGGGAGGCTCTGTTTTTGTGCATCTGCTCTGTTGGTTATTAGGCTGCCTTATAAGGCTCCCTGATCGCTGCATTGCTGTTTGCACACTGCTGTGCAAACTGCTTTTTTAAAAGCAAAAATACTTTTCTTCCTCTTTTCTGCACAGTTACCAAGCGTTCATTTTTCCACCCTTTTGTCTGTGCAGCTGTCCTGCTTACTAGGCTGCCTGCGTCCATACTTGGACTGAGAGCATCATTGTCAGCGTCCTCAAATCTCTAGTGTGATCCAAATTCTCACCAATCCTATAGACACCCTCCACCTTGTCATACACCATCCAATTTCAGCCTGTTACATTGAGGTGTAATCTCTACTGGGCCTGAGACAATAGTTCAGCGTCCTCAAATCTCTAGTGAGATCCAAATTCTCACCAATCCTATAGACACCCTCCACCTTGTCATACACCATAGAATTTCAGCCTGTTACATTGAGGTGTAATCTCTACTGAGACAATAGTTCAGCGTTCTCAAATCTCTAGTGAGATTCAAATTCTCACCAATACTACATACACCCTCCACCTTGTCATACACCATCCAATTTCAGCCTGTTACATTGAGGTGTAATCTCTACTGGGCCTGAGACAATAGTTCAGCGTCCTCAAATCTATAGTGAGATTCAAATTCTCACCAATCCTATAGACACTCTCCACCTTGTCATACACCATCCAATTTCAGCCTGTTACATTAAGGTGTAATCTCTCCTGGGCCTGAGACAATAGTTCAGCGTCCTCAAATCTATAGTGAGATTCAAATTCTCACCAATACTACATACACCCTCCACCTTGTCATACACCATCCAATTTCAGCCTGTCACATTGAGGTGTAATCTCTACTGGGCCTTAGACAATAGTTCAGCGTCCTCAAATCTCTAGTGAGATTCAAATTCTCACCAATACTACATACACCCTCCACCTTGTCATACACCATCCAATTTCAGCCTGTTACATTGAGGTGTAATCTCTACTGGGCCTGAGACAATAGTTCAGCGTCCTCAAATCTCTAGTGAGATTCAAATTCTCACCAATACTACATACATCCTCCACCTTGTCATACACCATCCAATTTCAGCCTGTTACATTGAGGTATAATCTCTACTGGGCCTGAGACAATAGTTCTGCGTCCTCAAATATATAGTGAGATTCAAATTCTCACCAATACTACATACACCCTCCACCTTGTCATACACCATCCAATTTCAGCCTGTTACATTGAGGTGTAATCTCTACTTGGCCTGAGACAATAGTTCTGAGTCCTCAAATCTATAGTGAGATTCAAATTCTCACCAATAGTAGATACCTTGTTTTACAGTACCATATAGCTGGTGTTATTTTGGGTACATTTTCACAAAAATGAGGAAGTATGGTGGAAGATGCCATGGAAGTGGGCGGGGGTTGCCAGCTGGTCCCGATGGTGGTGGTGGTGGTGTTGCATCTGTTGGTAGTGGCAAAAGCACAATAGCACCTAAGGCAGAAGGTGTTGAGCCTGCGTCATAGTCTGGCTCCACAAGGCCTCGATGGCTCTCTTTTCTGGGAGTAGGTAAACCACTTTTAAAACCGGAGCTTCAGGAACAAGTTTTGGCTTACATTGCTGACACAGCCTCCAGCTCTCTCGCCTCCTCTTCTGAAGTTTCAAAAAATAAAAGCACTGAGTCATCAGTGGAGGCTCCTGGTCAGGAACAACACCTTTCCTTGTGTCCTTCACCCCTACCAAAAGTGAAGGATGTGGCAAGCCACACTACCGATTACTCCCTGGAGCTCTTTTCACATACCATGCCTGGGTTAGCAAGTCAAATCGTGAATTCCCCAGTCCAAGATGAATCTGACATGGAGTGCACTGATGCACAGCCACTGCTAGATTTTTCTGCTGGTACATTCACCTACACCACTACATTGTCCTCGCAGTGTACTGAGGCAGAATCAGACCCTGATGAAACTCAGGTGCCCCTTCCCGCATACTATACCACCTTACACGGTGACACAGAGGAAGGTGGACATGAAATTGAAGAGGAGGTGATGGATAACCCAGTTGTTGACCCAGGTTGGCATCCATTGGGGGAAGAGGGTGCCGCTGCCAATAGCTCAGAAGAGGAGGAGGAGGATCTGCAGCAGGCAACGACATCGCAACAGCTGTTATCTGGCATGACCGTAGCAGTCCAAAAACGTGTTACAAAAACCAAAAGAGTTGCAGGACAGCTTGGCCAGACGGTCAAATTAGCACAGCGTGCAAGGTCTCAAAATGTCTTCCATAGTAGGAAGAGTGCAGTGTGGCACTTTTTTGAACAAAATCCTAATGATCAAGCAAAGGTTATCTGTAAGAAGTGCGCAAAGACCTTTAGCTGAGGGAAAAATCTGAGAAATTTGAATACCAGTTGCATGCTTAGACATTTAACCACCATGCACTTGCAAGCGTGGACAGACTACCAAACCTCACGTAACATATGCACCTGCTCCGAATGAAGGTAGTCAGCAACGCTACATCGCTTCCCCCACTGTAAGCCCACCGGTTAGTACACCACCAGCAGCAAAAGTCGAGGTGTCGTCGCAAGGGCAAAGCAGTCATGGAATCACAATGTTATTGCTACGAAAGACTGAATCTAGGCCATCAGCAACACCACCAACACCATCACCAACACTCTCTCAGTCCGCCATGTCCACCGCTAGTTCCACCATATGCAGCTCTCAAGTCCAGCTCACCCTACCAGAGACTCTGAGTAGGACAAGAAAGTACTCATCCTCTCATCCGCGTACACTGGCTTTGAACGCCCACATTGCCAAACTAATCTCGTTAGAGATGATGCCCTACCGATTGGTTGAAAGCAAAGCTTTCCGCGAGCTCATGGCCTATGCAGTACCACGCTATGACCTACCCAGTTGGCACTTCTTTTCGCGAAAAGCCATCCCAGCCCTCCACGTGCATGTGAAAGACCGCATTGTCCATGCACTCAAGCAATCAGTGAGTGGAAAGGTGCACCTCACAACAGATGCAGGGTCCAGTAGGCATGGCCAGGGCCGTTACGTGTCCATCACTGCGCACTGGGTTAATGTGGTGGATGCAGGGTCCACAGGGGACAGCGGCGGTGGGACAGTGCTGCCTAGCCCACGGTATATTAAACAGTTGGCTGTAGGCGTTCGACCCTCCTCCTCCTCCTCCAGAAGCGAAAGTTCATCCACAGAGCGCAGTCGCACGAGCACTCCATCCGCAGCTGCCAGTGTTGCACACGAGTTGTCCCACTATCGAACAGCTAGTGGTAAGCGTCAGCAGGCTGTGTTGAAGATGATGTGTTTGGGCGACAACAGACACACCACGGAGGTACTGGCCGACTACTTGCAGCGACAAACTGAGTCATGGCTGGGCAGTCTACATCTTGAGGCAGGCAAGGTAGTTAGTGGTAATGGCCAGAATTTTGTGGTAGCCTTAGCCCTTTCAAAACTCAGACACATACCTTGCCTGGCTCACACCTTGAACCTGGTGGTGCAGTGCTTCCTCAATAATTATCCGGAGTTAACACCCCTGCTCCATAAGGTGCGAAGACTGTGCTCGCACATCCGTCGGTCGCCCGTACACTCCAGTCATATGCAGAAGCTGCAGCGATTGCTCCACCTTCCCAAGCACCACCTAATTATCAACATTGCAACAAGGTGGAACTCCACCCTGCACATGGTTCAGAGGCTGTGCGAAAAGAGACAGGCTGTAATTAATTTGTGGGAGGATACACAGGCAGGCAGTTTGCAGGCAGACATGGAGGTGTCTCGTGTGCAGTGGTCGAAGTTGAAATACCTCTGTAAGTCCTTCAGTGTTTTGAGGAATACACACGGCTGGCAAGCGCAGACGATGCCATCATAAGCATGAGCATCCCACTCATGCGTCTGCTCATGCAAACTTTGACGCACATTAAGGAGCAGGCGTCTGCAGCCGAGGAGGAAGAGGAGGAGGGAAGCCTTGATGACAGTCAGCCATTGTCTGCTCAGGGAAGTCTCGTGGACGAGGTGGAGGAACAAGAGGAGGAGGAGGAGGAGGATGATGGGGATGATTATTTTGGGGAGGAGGATGCTTCTCAGGGGGCAAGAAAAAATGTTGGCATGGCAAGGTCAGGTACAGGGTTTGTGCGTGACTGGAGGGATGTTGATTTGCCAGAAAGTGCTCCTCCACCCAGCACTCGCAGTGCATCATTGACACCTGGAACATTGGCCCACATGTCTGATTATGCCTTGCAGATCCTAAAAAGCGACCCCCGCATTGCCAAGATGATGAACGATGACAACTACTGGTTAGCCAGCATCCTGGATCCATGCTATAAAGGCAAATTCCAAAACATCATGCCACAGGAGAACCTAAAGCTAATATTGGCTAAAAAACAAGCAACTCTGGTAAACCGTTTGTTTGAGGCATTCCCAGCACACTGCGGCGGTGATGTTTTTCCAACGAGCCGTAGGGGGCAACATGGAAGAGGTGTTCGTGGTGCACACAGCCAAAGTGGCATTGGACACAGGGGTTTCATGACCATTTTGTGGACTGATTTTTCAAGTACCGCTCATACGACTGGTAATACTGCATCGATCGAAAGTGTCAGGAGACAGCAGTTATCAACTATGGTAACAAACTACTTCTCGTCCCATTTCGATGTTCTCCCTCACCGGTCATTCCCCTTTGACTATTTGGCCAGTAAACTTGACACCTGGCCTGAATTGGCACAATATGCCTTACAGGAGATCGCTTGCCCTGCTGCTAGAGTGTTATCTGAACGAGTCTTCAGTGCTGCTGGATCAATCTTGACAGAAAAAAGGACCCGTCTGTTGACCTAAAACATTGATGATCTAACCTTCATTAAAATGAACCATGCATGGGTTTCAAAGGATTTTGTCCCACCCTCGCCTGCTGACACGTAGGTTGCCAGAAAAATGGCTTGCTTTTGTCCTCCTCTTCCGCGGACTTCTTCAATTACTCCATTTGCAGCTGCTGAATGTCCAACATCAACATATGCCATTTTTTCCACCTCCCTAACTGGGCTGCCTCCCCCACAGGGCTGGGGTTACCACCTGGCGCACGCACCCGTGCGAGTGCCGTTGCCCTGGACAGGTGGGTGGGCACACTCATTGGCAACGGCAGTGGCACAAGGTCCCTCATAGTAGAATCAAGTGTCTCTGACGGTGGGAGTGCACACCAGCCGTCAGACACACCGGCGTGCTATGAGGGGCCCTGTGCCAGTACCGCCACCCACGAGTGGGCCTCCCCTGCTTGCTCAGGGCACCAGCACTTGCAATACTTACCTCTCCCTGCTCCACCACTGTGTAGTCTGGCCTGTTAAATACTTCACTGGGACTGCCAATACAAATTTGGTGAAATCATAGATGATGGTTAAGACGTACCTATGCCCTCTCCTGCTGGGCTCTATCTTCAGATGATCAATGGCTTCCATTTGTTATGGACGTCGACTCACAATGAGATGCAGTGGTGGTTTATCATCAGCTTTCACAGTTTTCCGACTCACAGATGTGTGACATTCCTGCCCACATTTTTAAATCTGTCCTCTCATGCCAATCCAATAGAATCGCCTATGGCCTGTGGCTCGTGTCTTTTGCACTCCAAAGTTACCTGACAGATCATGATAGGCAGTGAGGACAATGTCTACATCTGTCCCTGTGATCACAATTTGATGGAGATGAGTAACGCTGATGGGTTCCACGGTACTGCGATGCAGCAAACCTTTCTTCACAAGAACTGTTCTCGCTGTCTCCACAGACAAAGTAATTGAGGGTCACCATCGCCTCTGAGAATTCTCCCGGGAGTTTTTACCGTGATTAGTAATTCTAAAATTTCTGCAATCAGTCGACTTTCCGTCTGTACTTGTATCCATCTCGTTTCCTCTTGCGGAGAATCTGGACTGTCTTACTGAGACTGAAATATATATGAAGATTGAAAAATACCCCAACAGTGTATACTGGGGGTACGCTTCGAATACATAACCCTTTTTCTACTTTTTAGATTCTTGTCTAATACATACTGAGGCTGTGAGCGTCTTTGTCGGACTCCGGAAATATACACGCAGATTTTTAATGTTTAAACTATGCTATATGTACCTGCTATCCAGTGATACTGTACCCTTTCTCAACTTTCTACAATCACGTCAAATCCATACTGGGCCTGAGACAGTCTGAGTCTGCCTCCTGATATATAGACATAGGTTTTTCATGTGTAAACTATGCTACATATATACCTGTTATTGGGTGATACTGAATCATAGAATCATAGAATCGTAGAGTTGGAAGGGACCTCCTGGGCCATCTGGTCCAACCCCCTGCTCAAAGCAGGATTCGCTAAATCATCCCAGTCAGATGTCTGTCCAGCCTCTGTTTGAAGACATCCATTGAAGGAGAACTCACCACTTCTCGTGGCAGCTTGTTCCACTCATTGATCACTCTAACTGTCAAAAAGTTTTTTCTAATATCTAATCTGTGTCTCCTCCCATTCAGTTTCATCCCATTGCTTCTAGTCTTTCCTTGTGCAAATGAGAATAAAGATGATCCTTCTACAATGTGACAGCCCTTGAGATATTTGTAGACAGCTATTAAGTCTCCTCTCAGTCTTCTCTTTTGCAAACTAAACAATCCCAAATCCTGCAACCTTTCCTCATAAGACAGGGTTTGCAGACCGGTCACCATTCTGGTTGGCATGGCAAGGTCAGGTACAGGGTTTGTGCATGACTGGAGGGATGTTGATTTGCCAGAAAGTGCTCCTCCACCCAGCACTCGCAGTGCATCATTGACACCTGGAACATTGGCCCACATGTCTGATTATGCCTTGCAGATCCTAAAAAGCGACCCTCGCATTGCCAAGATGATGAACGATGACAACTACTGGTTAGCCAGCATCCTGGATCCATGCTATAAAGGCAAATTCCAAAACATCATGCCACAGGAGAACCTAAAGCTAATATTGGCTAACAAACAAGCAACTCTGGTAAACCGTTTGTTTGAGGCATTCCCAGCACACTGCGGCGGTGATGTTTTTCCAACGAGCCGTAGGGGGCAACATGGAAGAGGTGTTCGTGGTGCACACAGCCAAAGTGGCATTGGACACAGGGGTTTCATGACCATTTTGTGGACTGATTTTTCAAGTACCGCTCATACAACTGGTAATACTGCATCGATCGAAAGTGTCAGGAGACAGCAGTTATCAACTATGGTAACAAACTACTTCTCGTCCCATATCGATGTTCTCCCTCACCGGTCATTCCCCTTTGACTATTTGGCCAGTAAACTTGACACCTGGCCTGAATTGGCACAATATGCCTTACAGGAGATCGCTTGCCCTGCTGCTAGAGTGTTATCTGAACGAGTCTTCAGTGCTGCTGGATCAATCTTGACAGAAAAAAGGACCCGTCTGTTGACCTAAAACATTGATGATCTAACCTTCATTAAAATGAACCATGCATGGGTTTCAAAGGATTTTGTCCCACCCTCGCCTGCTGACACGTAGGTTGCCAGAAAAATGGCTTGCTTTTGTCCTCCTCTTCCGCGGACTTCTTCAATTACTCCATTTGCAGCTGCTGAATGTCCAACATCAACATATGCCATTTTTTCCACCTCCCTAACTGGGCTGCCTCCCCCACAGGGCTGGGGTTACCACCTGGCGCACGCACCCGTGCGAGTGCCGTTGCCCTGGACAGGTGGGTGGGCACACTCATTGGCAACGGCAGTGGCACAAGGTCCCTCATAGTAGAATCAAGTGTCTCTGACGGTGGGAGTGCACACCAGCCGTCAGACACACCGGCGTGCTATGAGGGGCCCTGTGCCAGTACCGCCACCCACGAGTGGGTCTCCCCTGCTTGCTCAGGGCACCAGCACTTGCAATACTTACCTCTCCCTGCTCCACCACTGTGTAGTCTGGCCTGTTAAATACTTCACTGGGACTGCCAATATAAATTTGGTGAAATCATAGATGATGGTTAAGACGTACCTATGCCCTCTCCTGCTGGGCTCTATCTTCAGATGATCAATGGCTTCCATTTGTTATGGACGTCGACTCACAATGAGATGCAGTGGTGGTTTATCATCAGCTTTCACAGTTTTCCGACTCACAGATGTGTGACATTCCTGCCCACATTTTTAAATCTGTCCTCTCATGCCAATCCAATAGAATCGCCTATGGCCTGTGGCTTGTGTCTTTTGCACTCCAAAGTTACCTGACAGATCATGATAGGCAGTGATGACAATGTCTACATCTGTCCCTGTGATCACAATTTGATAGAGATGAGTAACGCTGATGGGTTCCACGGTACTGCGATGCAGCAAACCTTTCTTCACAAGAACTGTTCTCGCTTTCTCCACAGACAAAGTAATTGAGGGTCACCATCGCCTCTGAGAATTCTCCCGGGAGTTTTTACCGTGATTAGTAATTCTAAAATTTCTGCAATCAGTCGACTTTCCGTCTGTACTTGTATCCATCTCGTTTCCTCTTGCGGAGAATCTGGACTGTCTTACTGAGACTGAAATATATATGAAGATTGAAAAATACCCCAACAGTGTATACTGGGGGTACGCTTCGAATACATAACCCTTTTTCTACTTTTTAGATTCTTGTCTAATACATACTGAGGCTGTGAGTGTCTTTGTCGGACTCCGGAAATATACACGCAGATTTTTAATGTTTAAACTATGCTATATGTACCTGCTATCCAGTGATACTGTACCCTTTCTCAACTTTCTACAATCACGTCAAATCCATACTGGGCCTGAGACAGTCTGAGTCTGCCTCCTGATATATAGACATAGGTTTTTCATGTGTAAACTATGCTACATATATACCTGTTATTGGGTGATACTGAATCATAGAATCATAGAATCGTAGAGTTGGAAGGGACCTCCTGGGCCATCTGGTCCAACCCCCTGCTCAAAGCAGGATTCGCTAAATCATCCCAGTCAGATGTCTGTCCAGCCTCTGTTTGAAGACATCCATTGAAGGAGAACTCACCACTTCTCGTGGCAGCTTGTTCCACTCATTGATCACTCTAACTGTCAAAAAGTTTTTTCTAATATCTAATCTGTGTCTCCTCCCATTCAGTTTCATCCCATTGCTTCTAGTCTTTCCTTGTGCAAATGAGAGTAAAGATGATCCTTCTACAATGTGACAGCCCTTGAGATATTTGTAGACAGCTATTAAGTCTCCTCTCAGTCTTCTCTTTTGCAAACTAAACAATCCCAAATCCTGCAACCTTTCCTCATAAGACAGGGTTTGCAGACCGGTCACCATTCTGGTTGCTCTTTTCTGAACTTGCTCCAGTTTGTTGATGTCTTTTTTAAAATGTGGTGCCCAAAACTGGACACAATATTCCAGATGAGGTCTGACCAAAGAGGAGTAGAGGGAAATAATGACTTCACGTGATCTAGACTGTATGCTTCTGTTAATACATCCTAGAATTGCATTTGCTTTTTTTGCTGCTGCATCACACTGTTGACTCATATTCAGTTTGTGATCTATTAGTATACCCAAGTCTTTTTCACATGTGCTGTTGCTTAGGCCTATTCCTCCCATTCTGTATATGCTTTTTTCATTTTTATTGCCCAGATGTAGTACTTTGCATTTGTCCCTGTTAAAAACCATTCTGTTAGTTGCTGCCCAGTTCTCCAGTTTATTTATATCTTTTTGAATCCTCTCTCTCTCTTCTCTAGTATTAGCTATCCCTCCTAGCTTTGTGTCATCAGCGAATTTAATCAGTTTACCCTCAATTCCTTCATCTAAATCGTTGATAAAGATGTTGAACAATACAGGGCCCAGGACAGAGCCCTGTGGTACCCCACTTGAGACATTCTTCCAACTGGATGTGCAGCCATTTACGACCACTCTTTGGGTCCGATCACTAAGCCAGTTATGAATCCACCTAACAGTTGCCTTGTCCATTCCATACTTAGTCATTTTTTCAATAAGGATTGTATGAGATACTTTGTCAAATGCTTTGCTGAAGTCAAGATATACTATATCTACAGCATTTCCTTGATCCACCCAATCAGTGATTCCGTCATAGAAGGAAATTAAGTTAGTCTGACATGACTTATTAGTTACAAACCCATGCTGACTCTGTTTAATCACTTCATTCTTATCCAGGTACTGACATACATGTTGTTTAATAATTTGTTCAAAGATCTTTCCTGGTATAGAAGTCAGACTCACCGGCCTATAGTTGCCTGGGTCCACCTTCTTCCCCTTTTTGAAGATAGGAACAACATTTGCTCTTCTCCAGTCTTCTGGGACTTCTCCTGTTCTCCAAGAATTTTCAAATATTATGGAGAGGGGTTCAAAAATTTCTTCTGCTATCTCCTTCAGTACTCTGTGGTGTAATTCATCTGGACCTGGAGACTTGAATTCATTTAGGTTAGCTAAGTGTTTCCTCACTATCTTTGTGATTATAGATATCCTGGATTCTTCTATACCCTTAATAGGACAGTGAACTGTACCCTTTCTCAACTTTCTACAATCTTGTCGAATCCATATTGGGCCTGAGAACGTCTGAGTGTGCCTCCTGATTAGATTTGAGCGGTGTTCGAGTCGACCTGTTCACCAAGTTAACCCCTTCATGACCCAGCCTATTTTGACCTTAATGACCTGGCAATTTTTTGCAACTCTGACCAGTGTCCCTTTATGAGGTAATAACTCAGGAATGCTTCAATGCACCCTAGCGATTCTGAGATTGTTTTTTCATGACATATTGGGCTTCATGTTAGTGGTAAATTTAGGTCGATAATTTTTGAGTTTATTAGTGAAAAAAATGGAAATTTGGCAAAAATTTTGAAAATTTCACAATTTTCAAATTTTGAATTTTTATTCTGTTAAACCAGAGAGGCATGTGACACAAAATAGTTACTAATTAACATTTCCCACATGTCTACTTTACATCAGCACAATTTTGGAAACAACTTTTTTTTGTTAGGGAGTTATAAGGGTTAAAAGTTGACCAGCGATTTCTCATTTTTACAACAAAATTTACAAAACCATTTTTTTTAGGGACCACCTCACATTTGAAGTCACTTTGAGGGGTCTATATGGCAGAAAATACCCAAAAGTGACACCATTCTAAAAACTGCACCCCTCAAGCTACTCAAAACTACATTCAAGAAGATTATTAACCCTTCAGGTGCTTCACAGGAACTAAAGCAATGTGGAAGGAAAAAATGGACATTTTAATTTTTCCAACAAAAATTTTCTTTTAGCCTCTATTTTCATTTTCACGTGGGTAACAGGATAAAATGGATCCTAAAGTTTGTTGGGCAATTTCTCCTGAGTGCACCGATACCTCATATGTGGTCATAAACCACTGTTTGTGCGCACGGCAGGGCTCAGAAGAGAAGGAGCGCCATTTGACTTTTTGCATGGAAAATATGTTGGAATATTTAGCGGTTGCCATGTCGCGTTTGGAGAGCCCCTGTGTGCCTAAACATTGGAGCTCCCCCACAAATCACCCCATTTTGGAAACTAGACTCTCCAAGGAACTTATCTAGATGCATAATGAGCAATTTGAACCCCCAGGTGCTTCACAAATTGATCCGTAGAAAAAAAAGTACTTTTTTTCACAAAAATGTTCTTTTAGCCTCAGTTTTTTAATTTTTACATAGGCAACAGGATAAAATGGATCCTAAAATTTGTTGGTCAAATTCTCCTGAGTACACCGATACCTCATATATGGTTATAAATAGAGTTGAGCGAAACGGGTCGAAAAAATTCAAAAGTCACCGACTTTTGGCAAAGTCGGGTTTCATGAAACGAAACCCGACCTTAGGATGAGGTCGGCCACGAGGTCGGCGACTTACGTGCCAAAGTCGCGTTTCAAAAGTTTGTTTTGCGCTCTTTTTCAGCCAATCAGGATCCACGGACACTGTGGGCAACGTGATGACCTAGGCACGGGTCACCACCATCTTTCAGAAGGGCATGCAAGTGATTGGCTTGCTTTGGTGGGCGTCACAGGGGGTATAAAAGGGCGTGCACTCCGACCGCCATCTTACTTCTGCCGATCTTAGTATAGGGAGAGGTTGCTGCTGATTCTGTAGGGAGAGCGTTAGGCAGGGAAGAAGACAAAAAAACTGCTTCTGCTGCTAGCGATTTGGCCTGCACAACACACAAGTCACTGTGTGTGCAGTGCAAGGGGAGGCTATATTGTGGTGTATCAGTGGTGTTGGTTGTTGGGCTGCCTTTTAAGGCTTCCTGACACTCTGGCATTGCTGTTTACCCACTGCTCTGCAAACTGCTTTTTTAAAAGCAATCCAATCTCCCTTATCCTCTAGTCACTTTTGTCACAGCTGTGCCATCGAGCCTGTCACATAGCGCTCAGATATCAGTGGGCCTCACACAATCCACAAGTGTCCAGTGTCCAAAAGTGTGCGCAGAGATTCAAAATCTCCATTATCCTCTCGTCACTTTGGTCACAGGCAGCTGTGCCATCGAGCGTGTCACATAGCGCTCAGATATCAGTGGGCCTCACACAATCCACAAGTGTCCAGTGTCCAAAAGTGTGCGCAGAGATTCAAAATCTCCATTATCCTCTCGTCACTTTGGTCACAGGCAGCTGTGCCATCGAGCGTGTCACATAGCGCTCAGATATCAGTGGGCCTCACACAATCCACAAGTGTCCAGTGTCCAAATGCGCGCGCAGAGATTCAAAATCTCCATTATCCTCTCGTCACTTTGGTCACAGGCAGCTGTGCCATCGAGCGTGTCACATAGCACTCAGATATCAGTGGGCCTCACACAATCCACAAGTGTCCAGTGTCCAAAAGTGTGCGCAGAGATTCAAAATCTCCATTATCCTCTCGTCACTTTGGTCACAGGCAGTTGTGCCATCGAGCGTGTCACATAGCGCTCAGATATCAGTGGGCCTCACACAATCCACAAGTGTCCAGTGTCCAAAAGTGTGCGCAGAGATTCAAAATCTCCATTATCCTCTCGTCACTTTGGTCACAGGCAGCTGTGCCATCGAGCGTGTCACATAGCGCTCAGATATCAGTGGGCCTCACACAATCCACAAGTGTCCAGTGTCCAAAAGTGTGCGCAGAGATTCAAAATCTCCATTATCCTCTCGTCACTTTGGTCACAGCTGTGCCATCGAGCCTGTCACATAGCGCTCAGATATCAGTGGGCCTCACACAATCCACAAGTGTCCAGTGTCCAAAAGTGTGCGCAGAGATTCAAAATCTCCATTATCCTCTCGTCACTTTGGTCACAGGCAGCTGTGCCATTGAGCGTGTCACATAGCGCTCAGATATCAGTGGGCCTCACACAATCCACAAGTGTCCAGTGTCCAAAAGTGTGCGCAGAGATTCAAAATCTCCATTATCCTCTCGCCACTTTGGTCACAGGCAGCTGTGCCATCGAGCGTGTCACATAGCGCTCAGATATCAGTGGGCCTCACACAATCCACAAGTGTCCAGTGTCCAAAAGTGTGCGCAGAGATTCAAAATCTCCATTATCCTCTCGTCACTTTGGTCACAGGCAGCTGTGCCATCGAGCGTGTCACATAGCGCTCAGATATCAGTGGGCCTCACACAATCCACAAGTGTCCAGTGTCCAAAAGTGTGCGCAGAGATTAAAAATCTCCATTATCCTCTCGTCACTTTGGTCACAGGCAGCTGTGCCATCGAGCGTGTCACATAGCGCTCAGATATCAGTGGGCCTCACACAATCCACAAGTGTCCAGTGTCCAAAAGTGTGCGCAGAGATTCAAAATCTCCATTATCCTCTCGTCACTTTGGTCACAGGCAGTTGTGCCATCGAGCGTGTCACATAGTGCTCAGATATCAGTGGGCCTCACACAATCCACAAGTGTCCAGTGTCCAAAAGTGTGCGCAGAGATTCAAAATCTCCATTATCCTCTCGTCACTTTGGTCACAGGCAGCTGTGCCATCGAGCGTGTCACATAGCGCTCAGATATCAGTGGGCCTCACACAATCCACAAGTGTCCAGTGTCCAAAAGTGTGTGCAGAGATTCAAAATCTCCATTATCCTCTCGTCACTTTGGTCACAGGCAGCTGTGCCATCGAGCCTGTCACATAGCGCTCAGATATCAGTGTGCCTCACAAAATCCACAAGTGTCCACTGTCCACAAGTGTGTGCAGAAATTCTAAATCTCCCCTGTCCTATAGACACCTTGTACCTTGTTTTACATTACTATATAGTTTGTTGGATTTTGTCTACATTTCTACCAAAAATGAGGAAGGCTGGTGGAAGAGGCCGTGGAATTGGGCGGGGGTTGGTAGCTGGTAATGATGGTGTTGGTGGTGGATCTGATGGTAGTGGCAAGAGCAAAATAGGACCGAATGCAGGAGGTGCTGACCCTGCGTCATCGTCTGGCTACATAAGGCCTCGAACGCTTAGTTTTCTAGGAGTTGGCAAACCGCTTTTAAAGGCAGAGCATCAAAAAAAAGTTTTGTCTTACATTGCTGACTCAGCCTCCAGCTCTATCGCCTCCTCTTCTTCAGTTGTAAAAAGTAAAAGCACTGAGTCGTCATTGGAGGCTCATGTTCATGAACCACACCTTTCCTTGTGTCCTTCACCCCAACCAAGATTGAAGGATGACGCAGGCCATACTACTGATTACTCCATGGAGCTGTTTTCACATACCCTGCCTGGATTATCAAGTGAAATGGTGAATTACCCAGGCCAAGATGAATCTGACATGGAGTGCACTGATGCACAGCCGCTGATGGATGATTCTGCTGGTACATTCACTCAGAGCACTACATTGTCCTCGCAGTGTAGAGAGCCAGATTTTGACCCTGATGAGACTCAGGTGCCCCTTCCCGCACACTATACCACCATACACGGTGACACAGAGAAAGGTGCACATGACATAGAAGAGGAGGTGATGGATGACCCAGTTGTTGACCCAGATTGGCATCCATTGGGGGAAGAGGGTGCTGCTTCCAATAGCTCAGATGAGGAGCATCCACAGCTGACATCGACATCGCAACAGCTGTTATCTGGCAGGCCCGGAGCACTCCAAAGACAGGTTCCAAAAATCAAAAGAGTTGCTGGACAGCTTGTCCAGAGGGTCAAAAGATCACAGCGTGCTAGGCCGCAAAATGTCTGCCAAAGTAGGAAGAGTGCAGTGTGGCACTTTTTTGAACAAAATCCTCATGATCAGGCCAAGGTTATCTGTAAGAAGTGCGCAAAGACCTTTAGCCGAGGGAAAAATCTGAAAAATTTGAATACCAGTTGCATGCTTAGACATTTAACCAGCATGCACTTGCAAGCGTGGACGCAACACCAAACCTCAAGTGCCACATGTGCAACTGATCACAACGAAGGTAGTCAGCAACGCTACATTGTTTCCCCCACTGTAAGCCCACCGGTTAGCACAGCAGCAAATGTTGAGGTGTCGTTGCAAGACCACAGCAGTCAGGGAATCCCACTGTTATATCAACGAAAGACTGATTCTAGGCCATCAGAAAGAACACCAACTCCATCACCATCATCAACCCTCTCTCAGTCCGCCCTGTCCACCGCTACTTCCACCATATGCAGCTCTCAAGTCCAGCTCACCCTCCCAGACACTATGAGTAGGTCAAGAAAGTACTCAGTCTCTCATCCGCGTACACTGGGCTTGAACGCCCACATTGCCAAACTAATCTCGTTTGAGATGATGCCCTTTCGGTTGGTGGAAAGCACAGCTTTCCGCGAACTCATGGCCTATGCAGTACCACGCTATGACCTACCCAGTCGCCACATCTTCTCTCGCAAAGCCATCCCAGCCCTCCACCATCATGTGAAAGACCGCATTGTCCATGCACTCAAGCAGTCAGTGAGCGGAAAGGTGCACCTCACAACTGATGCATGGTCCAGTCGGCATGGCCAGGGCCGTTACGTGTCCATCACTGCGCACTGGGTTAATGTGGTGGATGCAGGGTCCACAGGGGACAGCGGTGGTGGGACAGTGCTGCCTAGCCCACGGTATAGGAAACAGTTGGCTGTAGGCGTTCGACCCTACTCCTCCTCCTCCTCCTCCTCCTCCAGAAGCGAAAGCTCGTCCACAGAGCGCAGTCGTACGAGCACTCCATCTGCAGCTGCCACTGTTGCACACGATGTGTCCCCCTATCGAGCAGCTAGTGGAAAGCGTCAGCAGGCTGTGTTGCAGATGATGTGTTTGGGCGACAGACACACCGCCGAGGTGCTGGCCGAGTACTTGAAGCGACAAACTGAGTCATGGCTGGGCAGTGTACATCTTGAGGCAGGCAAGGTAGTTAGTGATAACGGCCGTAATTTTGTGGCAGCCATAGCCCTTTCAAAACTCAGCCACATACCTTGCTTGGCTCACACCTTGAACCTGGTGGTGCAGTGCTTCCTCAAAAATTATCCGGAGTTAACAGCCCTGCTCCAGAAGGTGCGAAGACTGTGCGCGCACATCCGCCGGTCGCCTGTACACTCCGTTCGCATGCAGAAGCTGCAGCGATTGCTCCACCTTCCCAACCACCGCCTCATTATCGACATTGCAACAAGGTGGAACTCCACCCTGCACATGGTGGAGCGGCTGTGCGAGCAGAGGCAGGCCATAATGCATTTGTGGGAGGATACACGGCCAGGCACTTTGAGAGCAGACATGGAGTTGACAGGCGTGCAGTGGTAGAAGCTGAAAGACCTTTGTAAAGTCCTTCAGTGTTTTGAGGAATGCACACGGCTGGTAAGCGCAGACGACGCCATCCTAAGCATGAGCATCCCACTTATGCGTCTGCTCATGCAAACTTTGACGCACCTTAAGGAGCAGGCGTCTGCAGCCAATGTTGATGAGGAGGAAGAGGAGGAGGGAATCCTTGATGACATTCAGCCATTGTCTGCTCAGGGACCTCTCCTGGACGAGGTGGAGGAAGAAGAGGAGGAGGAGGAGGATGATGGGGATGATTACTTAGGGGAGGAGGATGCATCTCGTGGGGCAAGTGAAAATGTTGGCGTGGCAAGGTCTGGTACAGGGTTTGTGCGTGACTGGAGGGATGTGGATTTGCCAGAAAGTGCTCCTCCACCCAGCACTCGCAGTGCATCATTGACACCGGGAACATTGGCCCACATGTCAGATTATGCCTTGCGGATCCTAAAAAGGGACCCCCGCATTGCCAAAATGATGAACGATGACGACTACTGGTTGGCCAGCATCCTGGATCCACGCTATAAAGGCAAATTACAAAACATCATGCCACAGGAGAACCTTGACCTAATATTGGCTAATAAACAAGCAACTCTGGTAAATCGGTTGCTTGAGGCATTCCCAGCACACAGCAGTGGTGATGGTTCTCACACGAGCCGTACGGGCCGGGGGCAGCTTGGCAGAGGTGTTCGTGGTGCACACAGCAGAAGTGGCGTTGGAGACAGGGGTTTCATGACAATGTTGTGGACTGATTTTTCAAATACCGCTCACACAACTGGTAATACTGCATCGATGGAAAGTGACAGGAGACAGCAGTTGTCAACTATGGTTACAAACTACTTTTCCTCCCATATCGATGTTCTCCCACACAGGTCATTCCCCTTTGACTATTGGGCCGCTAAACTGGACACCTGGCCTGAATTGGCCCAATATGCCATACAGGAGCTCGCTTGCCCAGCTGCAAGTGTGCTATCGGAAAGAGTCTTCAGTGCAGCTGGATCAATCCTGACAGAAAAAAGGACCCGCTATCCATACATGTTATCCGGGGATACGGTACCCTTTCTAACCTTTGTGCAATCACGTGCAATCCATACTGGGCCTAACACCGTCTGAGCCTGCCTCATGCTGTATAGACATATATTTTGAATGTGAAACTGAGAAACTGGGTCTGAGCAGAAAAAGTAAATGAATGTGCATGCAAAATGTAATTGCATATGAACACATGACCTTTACACAGAGAAAACCAAAAGCAAAACACAAAACAAATATCCTGGAATAAAAAAGTAAAAAAAAGTAAAAAAATATGTTGCAAAAATTGCATGAAGGTAGTAATAATAGTAATAATAAGGGTATTTAGTTAACATAATTTTGATCAAAATAATGTAGAAGCCATCCCGCCACGTCACGGCAACCCTTGTGGGACAGTCCTAACTCTTGTATTTAAAACCTTTCCACTTGTCAAGTGACGTGAATGTGAACAAGGACAGAGGGACTGAACCACCAGTAATAGTATAGGCCAGACAGGATGGATTTTCCAACTCAGAAACAGGGCGGTCACACCCTTATATGCACAGAATGCACAATGAAACAAATGAGAAACTGGGTCTGAGCAGAAAAAGTAAATGAATGTGCATGCAAAATGTAATTGCATATGAACACATGACCTTTACACAGAGAAAACCAAAAGCAAAACACAAAACAAATATCCTGGAATAAAAAAGTAAAAAAAAAGTAAAAAAATATGTTGCAAAAATTGCATGAAGGTAGTAATAATAGTAATAATAAGGGTATTTAGTTAACATAATTTTGATCAAAATAATGTAGAAGCCATCCCGCCACGTCACGGCAACCCTTGTGGGACAGTCCTAACTCTTGTATTTAAAAACCATTCCACTTGTCAAGTGACGTGAATGTGAACAAGGACAGAGGGACTGAACCACCAGTAATAGTATAGGCCAGACAGGATGGATTTTCCAACTCAGAAACAGGGCGGTCACACCCTTATATGCACAGAATGCACAATGAAACAAATGAGAAACTGGGTCTGAGCAGAAAAAGTAAATGAATGTGCATGCAAAATGTAATTGCATATGAACACATGACCTTTACACAGAGAAAACCAAAAGCAAAACACAAAACAAATATCCTGGAATAAAAAAGTAAAAAAAAGTAAAAAAATATGTTGCAAAAATTGCATGAAGGTAGTAATAATAGTAATAATAAGGGTATTTAGTTAACATAATTTTGATCAAAATAATGTAGAAGCCATCCCGCCACGTCACGGCAACCCTTGTGGGACAGTCCTAACTCTTGTATTTAAAACCTTTCCACTTGTCAAGTGACGTGAATGTGAACAAGGACAGAGGGACTGAACCACCAGTAATATATATTTTGAATGTGTACGCTATCCATACATGTTATCCGGGGATACGGTACCCTTTCTAACCTTTGTGCAATCACGTGCAATCCATACTGTGCCTGACACCGTCTGAGCCTGCCTCCTGAGACATATATTTTGAATGTGTACGCTATCCATACATGTTATCCAGGGATACGGTACCCTTTCTAACCTTTGTGCAATCACGTGCAATCCATACTGGGCCTGACACCGTCTGAGCCTGCCTCCTGAGACATATATTTTGAATGTGTACGCTATCCATACATGTTATCCAGGGATACGGTACCCTTTCTAACCTTTGTGCAATCACGTGCAATCCATACTGGGCCTAACACCGTCTGAGCCTGCCTCCTGAGACATATATTTTGAATGTGTATGCTATCCATACATGTTATCCGGGGATACGGTACCCTTTCTAACCTTTGTGCAATCACGTGCAATCCATACTGGGCGTGAGAACGGCTGGCGAGCTGTTAAGCAAGCTACAGCACCTGTCCAGACAAGTACAGGGATTCCCTAGCGAGGAGACTTATTTGATTGTTTTCAATGTTGGGACAGCAATTTTTGGGGAGCACTATACTCTGGAGAATGATAGATGGGGCCCACCATACACTGGAACATTCCAAAGGTGGACATCAGACACTGGAGCAGCATTTACAGGGCCCATTATACACTAGAGCATTAGAAATGGGGCCCATTATGTTTGGAGCATTATTTGGGCCCATAAGACAGTGGAGCTTCATCCATGGGGACCAACATATACTGTAGCATTATGTGGAGCTCATCATATACTGTTTCAAACATTATATGGGACCAATGATTCTGTATGGAGAAATAGATGGGCCTCGTCATGAGATGTAAAAAGTGAAGTATTTTTCATTGTACTATACCGCTATTTCTCTGCCGTATCGGAGCATGATGAGTTGTGGTATGTGTTAAAGGGGCGCTCTTTCGCCCAGGGCACATGAAAACCTGGAGCCAGCCCTACCCCCCCACAACTTTAGCCAAATAACCCCCATTTTTCAGTGCGTAACTTGTATTATGAAGTTAATTAAGGTTGACAAGCTTAAGTAAGAAGAATTGATGCTTTTGGCATTCAAATGGGCACTGTAGGTGTGTTTCCTGTCCTCCTCTCACTGCCGACTTTTATTCCCCATTGACTTACATTGGGTTTCGTGTTTCGGGACGACCCCGACTTTTCCCTATAATCGGACGATCTTGCTCGACCCGACTTTTGGAAAAGTCGGGTTTCACGAAACGAAACGCGACCCTAAAAAACCAAAAGTCGCTCAACTCTAGTTATAAACCACTGTTTGAGCGCACGGCAAGGCCCGGAAGGGAAGGAGCGCCATTTGACTTTTTGAATGGAAAATTAGCTCCAATCGTTAGCGGACACCATGTCGTGTTTGGAGAGCCCCTGTGTGCCTAAACTTTGGAGCTCCCCCACAAATGACCCCATTTTGGAAACTAGACCCCCTAAGGAGCTTATCTAGATGTGTGGTGAGCACTCTGAACCCCCAAGTGCTTCACAGAAGTTTATAACACAGAACCATGAAGATAAAAAATATTTTTTTTTCCCTCAAAAAATGATTTTTAGCCCACTATTTTATATTTTCACAAGGGTAACATAGTAACATAGTTTTGAAGGCTGAAGGAAGACCTTTTGTCCATCTAGTTCAGCCTATTTTTAGTGCAGCTGTTCTGCATTGTTGATCCTGGGGAAGGCAAAAAACCCACAGAGTAGAAGCCAATTTTCTCCATAGGGAAAAAAATTCCTTCCCCTAAGCTGGGTCAATCATCTACCTATAATATTATGTTATTCATAACCTTCTATACTATTACTCACAAGAAAAGCATCCATTACTTTCTTAAATTCATTCAGTGATTTGACCATCACCCCTTCCTCAGGAAGAGAATTCTAGAGCCTCACTGCTCTTACCGTGAAGAACCCTCTTCTATGCTGGTGCAGAAATTGTCTTTCCTCCAAACGAAGAGAATGCCCCCTTGTTCTTGTCACAGTCCTTGGTACAAACAGTTCATTGGAGAGATCTCTGTATTGCCCTCTGATATACTTGTACATATATATTAGGTCTCCCCTAAGTCTTCTCTTTTCTAGAGTAAATAGACCTAATTTTGATAACCTTTCTGGGTATTGTATTGAACCAACTCAATTTATCATTTTAGTAGCCTGCCTTTGAACCCTTTCAAGTTCAGTAATGTCTTTCTTGAGCACCGGCATCCAAAATTGCACAGAATACTCCAAGTGTGGTCTGACGAGTGATTTGTATAGAGGGAGAATTATGTTTTCATCTCATGTCCCCAGACCTCTTCTAATGCATCCCATGGCCCTATTTGCTTTGGTGGCAGCTGCCTGACACTGGGCACTCCAATTTAGCTTCTTATTGACTAAGATGCCTAAGTCTTTTTCCATGTATGATTTCCCCAGCAGTTTCCCATTTAGTAAGTAATTGTAGCATCTGTTTCTCCTTCCCATGTGCATAACCTTACACTTATCTGTGTTAAACCTCATTTGCCATTTTTCAGCCCAATTCTCCAATTTACTCAAATCTGTCTGTAGTTGCAAACTGTCTTCCTTTGTGTTAACCACCTTACATAGTTTTGTATCATCTATATTTTACTGTGTAAGCCATCCACTAGATCATTCATAAATATATTAAATAGTAGGGGGCCCAATACAGCCAATCAGAGCGATCATAGCCATGTGGGGGAGAAGCCACGCCCCCTGTGTGGAAGAACAAAGCCCCCTGTATCTGTGGGTCAGGTGACCTTTCATTGACCCCGGTCACCCGACCCACAGGGGGGCTTTGAAGTCATGACACAGGGTATGGGTTATGGGTCGGATTGGCACCGACTTTCATGATGCATACACTGTGTCACAGGTCGTGAAGGGGTTAAAGTTCCAGCTGTTTTGGGCAGTGTTTGAGCCGTTCGTCGAACTCGAACACTTTGCTTAAAATTCGGCTGTTTGAGGTTCCGTTCGAGAATGGTTCGTTCACCAAAAGCGTAACTTGATTTTCACATTAATAATGGTTTTCAATGTTAAAAGACTGTTTCATGGCATAGTAGCGGTGTGTGGTAGCAAGCGGTGTAGTACACCTGTCAAGGAACTACACCGTGTGTGTTTCTAATTATTTTTTACCACATCTTGTCCAGAAAATCCTTTTGGGCCTTGTAGCACTGTCTGCTACTCAGCAGAGGAGCCCTCCAGTGAACCAAGCTATGCCGCCTGTTTATGTAAGAACTGCATGCTACTCAGCAGAGGAGCCCAGCTGTTAAGCAAGCTACAGCACCTGTGGTTTGGATACTTAATTTTTTCATTTTTTCTGGAATGCCGGTTAGGCCTAATTCCGGAATTCCGGTTGACCTGCACTTACAGAGAAATCCTCGTTCACAGGGAAGAATTGTAATCCCAGATCCCCATCACTAACAGGGTTCAGCTGGTTATCTGCACCTGTAAGCGACACACGCTGGACCTTTCAGTGTAGCGCGCATGCAGCCCCAGACATGTAAGGGCATGACAGACCTGTTATTGAACAATCTCGCGTGCCAGAGCCTCACGTGTCCCTCTAATAAGCTTGACGCGTACCGTGGGGGCATGCCGGAGTCTCGTTCGTTAACGGAATTAGGCTGACAAATCGCTAGCACAACTAAAAACGAACATCCACCACCACCCACAGAAATCTGCAATCTGTCAATCTTTTCTGTAGCTGGCATGGTTGAGGTTTCCCGGGTGGAGTCGAATTAAGCCGCAGGCTCCACTCCTTGTGGTGCCCTTCTTGACATTCCTTTAAGGTTCAGCTTTGCAACCATACTGCCCCCGAAAACCAAACACTTTGCCTTCATGGACGCTGTTCGGAGGTTCGTGGGAATAATGCCGCCCGATCAGCAGTTGGCCTAATTTATGGTGGGAAGTCCGACGGTATATGATCGTCTTCAATTTCAGATTTTTACTGTTTTTTGGTATTTTACATTTTTATTCCAGCCTTTCTTGACTTCATAAGGGCATGACATGCCTATATCTGTGTCTCCTCCTCCTCCTTTTACTCCTCCACCTCTTTTCTATATGTAGTTACCGTTTTCCGTATGTTATTTTTGTATTCTGAGCATTTTGTCTGCTTTGGGACACCTTTTAAGTTGTTTTGTAATTGCTTTCTATGTGTTTATATGTGTTTGTGTTTGCCTGCCATTGTTTTCAATGGTGTTCGACGTTGTTCGTCGAACGTTCGACAAACATTCGACGAACTTGCCTCGTACTCTACGAACCAAAGCGAACTGGAACACTAGCGGTTTGGCTCAACACTACTCCTGAATATATAGACGTACATTTTTAAAGTTTACACTATGCTATATATACCTGGTATCTGGTGATACTGCACCCTTTCTGCCAGAAAGTCCTCCTCCACCCACCACTCTAAGTGTATCATTGACACCTGGAACATTGTCCCACATGTGTGATTATTTCTTGCGGATCTTCTTGTTATATCGTGGTGTGATCCATCCTGAGCGTGTGACAGTCTGTGGGTTACTCCTGCATTTAAAAATTACCCCAACACTAGTGTATACAGCTCTACGCTTGTGATACATTACCCCTTTACTGCTTTTTATATTCTGGTCTAATCCAAACTGGCCAAGTGAGTTATTTTCTGACTGTGAAAATAAATACTGAGTTGACAACAATGACCCTCACACTGTGTACAGCTGTACTCTTCAGATCCATTACTGTTTTACGGCTTTTTATATTGTGTTGTAATCCATACTGCGCCTGAGAGCGTCTGTGTCTGCCTCCTGAAATATCTACGGAGATTTAGAATGTTTAAACTGTACTATATATACCTGCTATCTGATGATATTGTACACTTTTTCTACTTTTTATATTCTTGTCTAATCCATACTGAGCCTGTGAGCATCTCTGTGTGACTCATGAAATATATAGGGAGATTGGCAATCATCCTTTGACTGCATAGAGCTGTACGCTTCTGATACAGTACCATATATCTGATGTTATTTTGGGTTCATGTTCTGCAACATTTTGAAATTTGGTGGAAGAGGCTGCGGATGTGGGCGTGGGGGGGCCAGCTGGTGCTGATGGTGGTGGTGCATCTGCTGGTAGTGGCAAAAGCACAATAGCAGCTAAGGCAGGAGGTGTTGAGCCTGTGTCATGGTCTGGCTCCAGAACGCCTGGAAGGCTACCTTTTCTGGGAGTAGGTTAACCGCTTTTAAAGCCGGAGCATCAGGAACTGGTTTTGGCTTACATTGCCGAAACAGACTCCAGCAAATATGCCCTCCTCTTCTGAAGTTTCAAAAAATGCAAGCACTGAGTCATCAAGTGCTGGCTCCTGGTCAGGAAGAACCCCTTTCCTTGTGTCCTTCACCCCCACCAAAAGTGAATGATGCAGCAGGCCACACTTCACATTAGTCCATGTAGCTCTTTCTATCATACCATGCCTGGGTTATCAAGTCAAATCGTGAATTCCCCAGTCCAAGATGAATCTGACATGGAGTGTGGGTGGCCAGCTAGGGCAGTGGGGTTAATCGGTACCGGGCCAGTGTCTCAGAGGGATGTGTCACGTTGGTGGTGATGACCCGTTCTGTGGCCCTGGGTATCCATGCAAAGGGGTGAATAACGTTTATAGGTGAATGATACATGACGCCACCTGAGGTTTCTGATCACATTGACCTGCTCTGCAGTGTCGCTTCTCTGGGACAGATGTTGTGATGCAGTTAAGATGTAGAAGCCCTGCACAGGTAGGGCCGTAGTCGCAGGGCAGATGAAAGAGTTGGTAGATGGTGTGCAGTGCAGGATGTAGCAGAGCCGTGCGCCAGGCGCAGGAGAAAGGTAACAGACACAGTTGTGCAGTTCCTTTACCTGTACTTGGTAAGTGCCGTCCAGGACCCAGAGTACAGATGGAGAAGGAGTTGGTCAGCCTGGAAGCAAATTTGGAATTCTCTCTCTGCAGATAGGTAGTGTGGCCTCCGTTCTAGCACTTATCTGAGGTACTCGCAGTACTGAGTTCACTGAAGTTCCCCCTGTTGACTCTCTTTTGGAACTTTCTCGTATGGCAGGCAGCCATAGCCTTTTCCTTCTGGCTCACACACGTTGCTGCTGGGGCCTCCAAGCCTTAGTTGGGAACAGAGCATTTACAGCTGCTACTTCCTCCGGTTTCTGCTGCAGGACTGTCAGTGTCCCTACAAACTCGGAGACCAGAATCCGGACCATGCGCTCCAGCTAGGAGTGAGCCTTAACTTTGCTCATCCTCCAGCTCCCCTTCTTACATCCACACACTTCCCCTTCCCTTCACAGACTGCCCTAACTTACCTCCTCCTGACCACAGAGAGCAGCTCCTCAGCAGTCAGGTTCAGAGGTCTCTCTGCTGGCCTGGAGTGGGAACTGTGTTGTGTGTTGGTTTAACTGCTAGAGAGATCCTTCGTTGCTCCCAAGCATGACATCACACTCCCTAGGAGGAAGGTAATGCCACTGTGGCGACCGTACTCCTGGGGGCGCTACAAGTGCACTGATGCCCAGCCACTGCTAGATGATTCTGCTGGTACATTGACCCAGACCACTACATTCCCCTCGCACTCTACACAGCCAGAATCTGACCCTGATGAAACTCAGGTTCCCCTTCCCGCATACTATACCACCTTACTCGGTGACAAAGAGGAAGGTGCAGATGAAAGAGCAGGTTCCTTAAGCAGGTGGGGGGGCATACTCATGTGCGACGGCACTGGCACAGGGCCCCTCATAGTACGCAAAAGTGTCTCTGCCATCAGACACACCGCCGTACTATGAGGGGCCCTGTGCTGGTGCCGTCGCCAACGAGTGGGCCCCCCCGCTTGCTCAGGATCACAGCACTTGCAAAGTTGAAATACTTACCTCTCCCTGCTCCACCGCCATGACGTCTTCCGCATTTCCTGACAGTGACATTCTGGTCAGAGAGCACGATGACATCACGTCGGTACACTCTCTGCCTAAACAGTCCAAGTGCAGAGAGATGGATGATGGGGATGACGAGAAGTCAAGACTAGTACAGGGATTCCCTAGCGAGGAGACTTATTTAATTGTTTTCAATGTTAGGACAGCTATTTTTGGGGATCACTATACTCTGGAGAATGATATATGAGGCCCACCATACACTGGAGCATTCCAAAGGTGGACATCAGACACTGGAGCAGCATCTACAGGGCCCATTATGCACTGGAGCATTAGAAATGGGGCCCATTATATATGGAGCATTATTTGGGCCCATAACACAGTGGAGCTTCATCCATGGGGACCAACATATACTGTAGCATTATGTGGAGCTCATCATATACTGTTTCAAACATTATATGGGACCAATGATTCTGTGTGGAGAAATATATGGGCCTCATTACTCTGTATAAATGAGGATGAGTGACCTCATAGAGATCAACATCCAACACTGCGGAGACACCATCACATGTTTCTCAATGCAGTGATGCTAGAGCAATGCCCCCATCCCTTATGGGAAATATGCAAAAACATGTAAATCAACAGCCGCGGAGACACCATCACATGTTTCTCAATGCAAGCAATGACTAGCCAGGTCTTTCACCGGGAAGGAACAACCACGAAAAGGGCAGTCTCCAATTAAGGAAACCACCTATGCCAAAACATGGTATCCGTCCACAGACAGCTGTTTCGGGGTATTGTCCCTCATCAGTGTGGAGTAGGAAACTGGCTAGTTAGTGAGGGCCCCATTGTTTGCTCATTGTTCTCTCCGTCTGCACATTGGTCTGAGGGTGAAACGCAGAGGAGAAGGAAAACTGAATTCCCAGCTTGGAACAAAAGGCTTTCCAGAATCTGGAAACAAACTGAACTCCTCTGTCCGATACAATGTTCTCAGGAATCCCATGCAACCGAACCACCTGTTGTAAAAACAAGGGTACCAACTCTGAGGAAGATGGCAACTTTGGGAGTGGTACAAGATGGACCATCTTAGAGAATCTATCACAATTCACCCAGATAACAGTCATTCTCTGAGAGACAGGAAGATCAGAAATAAAATCCATTGAAATATGGGTCCATGGCCTCTTAGGCACCGGCAAGGGCATCAACAAGCCAATAGAGCGAGAACAGGGTTGAGACCGGAAACAAGTCCCACAGGACTGCACAAAATTCCTGACATCACGAGATAAGGCAGGCCACCAAAAAGACCGACTCACCAAATCTCTGGTACCAAAAATACCTGGATGACCACGTCTCAAATCGGGCGAGATGGCAGAAAGAACTACCCCCTCACCTAGGATGGTAGTAGGCTTGGTCAAAATAGGAGAATCAGCAAAGAAACTCCTAGAAAGGGCATCTGCCTTATCATTCTTAGTGCCTGGAAGAAAGGAGACCACAAAATCAAAACGCATAAAAAACAAGGCCCACCTAGCCTGTCTAGGATTCAAGCGTTTAGCCGACTCAAGGTAAATCAAATTCTTGTGGTCAGTCAGGACCACAACTTGATCTCTAGCTCCCTCCAACCAATGTCTCCACTCCTCATATGCCCATTTCATGGCTAACAATTCCCGATTCCCCACATGATAGTTGCGTTCAGATGGGGAGAACTTTCGGGAAAAGAAGGCATAGGGATTCATTTTAGACATCACCGGATCTTTTTGGGACAAAACAGCTCCTGCACCCATCTCTGAAGCATCTACCTCCACCTGAAAAGGAAGTGAGACATCAGGTTGCCGCAAAACCGGAGCAGAAGTGAACCTCCGCTTTAGCTCCTGAAAGGCCGAAACAGCCTCTGAAGACCAATTCAGCACATCAGCACCCTTCTTAGTTAAATCAGTTAGTGGTTTAGCAATACCAGAAAAATTAGCTATAAATTTTACGATAAAAATTAGCAAAACCCAAAAACTTCTGGAGAGCCTTCAAAGAAGTGGGTTGAACCCAATCATAAATGGCCTGTACCTTGGCCGGGTCCATTTCAATAGTTGATGGAGACAAAATAAATCCCAGAAATGAAATCCTCTGTACACCAAAAAGGCACTTCGATCCCTTAACATACAAGGAATTCACTCTCAAAATCCGGAACATGGTCCGAACATGTTCCACATGAGAATCCCAATCCCTGGAAAAGATCAAAATATCATCCAGATAGATGATCAAAAACATATCCACAAAGTCCCGGAAAATATCATTCATGAAGGATTGGAAGACAGAAAGGGCATTAGTGAGCCCAAAAGGCATCACCAGGTACTCAAAATGTCCCTCCGAGTATTAAACGCCGTCTTCCATTTATCCCCATGCTTGATGCGAATAAGATTATACACCCCCCTGAGGTCAAGCATAGTAAACCTGCAAGCACCTTTAACTCTGGAGAATAAATCAGAAATCAGGGGTAACGGATACTGATATTTAACTGTAATTTTGTTGAGGGAAA
The DNA here is from genome assembly GCF_039654945.1 of Dendrobates tinctorius. Classification (NCBI taxonomy): domain Eukaryota; kingdom Metazoa; phylum Chordata; class Amphibia; order Anura; family Dendrobatidae; genus Dendrobates; species Dendrobates tinctorius. The sequence goes on from NW_027361703.1 coordinate 20,763,113, forward strand.
GATAGTCAATACAAGGCCTTAATGAACCATCTTTCTTGGCCACGAAAAAAAACCCAGCACCTAAGGGCGAAGAGGATGGTCTAATATGACCCTTCTCCAATGACACCTTAATATAAGATCGCATAGCCTCGTGTTCGGGTACAGATGAATTGAAATTTACACCCAGGTCTCAACTCAATTGCACAGTCATAACTCCTATGAGGAGGCAAAGACGCAGACTTGCTCTCACTAAATACATCATAAAAATCAGCCAAATAGTCAGGAACATCATGCAACTGGGGAGAGGTGGAGAAAACAGGAGTGTCGCCAAGAGCACACCGACAAACCCAACTCACCACAGACACAGATTTCCAATCCAAAACCGGATTATGGATTTGCAACCAGGGAAAACCCAGAACAATGGTATCATGTAAATTATGCAACACCAAAAATCTGCAATTTTCTTGGTGGTCTGGGGCGACCCGCATTATCACCTGGGTCCAAAACTGAGGTTTATTCTTCGCCAAAGGAGTAGCATCAATACCCCTCAAAGGAATAGGCGTCCGCAGAGGTGTCATAGGAAAACCACAACGTTTAGCAAAATCCAAGTCCATCAGATTCAAGGTCGCTCCTGAATCCACAAAAGCCTTCACGGAAAATGTGGATAAGGAGCAGATCAGAGTAATTGCCAAAAGAAACTTAGGTTGTGCACCACCCACAGCAAATGTGTGTGCAAAACGTTTCTCTCGTTTAGGGCAGACAGAAATAACATGAGAGGCATCTCCACAGAAAAAACACAGCTTATTACGCCTTCTAAACTCCTGACGTTGCGCCCTAGACAAAACGCTATCACATTGCATAGGTTCAGACATTTGTTCAAAAGGTGGCAGCACCTCCCGTGTAGTCTTGCGAAAGAGAGCTGGCAATGCACTATCATTCCATGTAGTAAGGACCGCCCCCTTTCAGAATTTCTGACAGTATAACTCTGCAGGATCCTGACCCTGGTTCAATGCCAATAGGGCTCTCTCAGCTTGATCAATAGCATTAGGTTCATCGTATAACAACCCCAAGGCTTGAAAAAATGCATCCACATTAGTCAAAACAGGATCTTCAGGTGTCAAAGAAAAGCCCAATCCTGGAGATCGCCGCGCAGCAAGGAGATGACAATTTTAACCTGCTGCGCAGAGCTCCCCGATGAGTTAGGCTTCAAGGCAAGAAATAATTTACAATTATTCTTAAAATTCAAAAATTTAGACCGATTCCCAAAAAACACATCAGGAGTAGGGATCTTCGGTTCAACAGCATGTGAATGAGTGAGATAGGCGCAAATTCCCCCCACTTCAGCAGCAAGCTGCTCCACACGATCAGACAATTGCTTAATCTCCATCAAGGAGAAAGAAAAAAAAGAATCCTCCTTTTTTTAACAATTCTCTCCTGCTTTTGAGTACCCTAGAATCTGCGGTATGGCTGGTGATTCTGTTATGAATGAGTCACTGAGGAGGAAAAAACACAGAGCAAGCAAAGCCCAGAAAACCGGAGAGGTTGGTAACTAGCGGATTGCAGACCCCTGATCCTATACACACAACTAGCAGTAGCCGTGGAGCATGCCTACGGTGGTCCTAGATGCCTCGTCACGGCCGGAGAACTAAATAAGCCTAAAGAAAGAAAGGGAAAATCTAAACTGCACCAGAGCAGACCCCCCCAAATCAATAGACAGCCCCCAACATGTATTGTCGGTGAAACAAGATGAAAACACAAACACAGATAGAAAGATAGGCTGAGCAAACGATGGGCCCCTCACTAACTAGAAAGGACAGGAAAGAAAAGCTGCTGTCTGCAATCACGCAAAAAACTGCCCAAAAATGTCCAACACGTCTGATAGAATCATAGAATCATAGAATCATAGAATCGTAGAGTTGGAAGGGACCTCCTGGGCCATCTGGTCCAACCCCCTGCTCAAAGCAGGATTCGCTAAATCATCCCAGTTAGATGTCTGTCCAGCCTCTGTTTGAAGACTTCCATTGAAGGAGAACTCACCACTTCTCGTGGCAGCCTGTTCCACTCATTGATCACTCTAACTGTCAAAAAGTTTTTTCTAATATCTAATCTGTGTCTCCTCCCATTCAGCTTCATCCCATTGCTTCTAGTCTTTCCTTGTGCAAATGAGAATAAAGTTGATCCTTCTACAATGTGACAGCCCTTTAGATATTTGTAGACAGCTATTAAGTCTCCTCTCAGTCTTCTCTTTTGCAAACTAAACATTCCCAAATCCTGCAACCTTTCCTCATAAGACAGGGTTTGCAGACCGGTCACCATTCTGGTCGCTCTTTTCTGAACTTGCTCCAGTTTGTTGATGTCTTTTTTAAAATGTGGTGCCCAAAATTGGACACAATATTCCAGATGAGGTCTGACCAAAGAGGAGTAGAGGGAAATAATTACTTCACGTGATCTAGACTGTATGCTTCTGTTAATACATCCTAGAATTGCATTTGCCTTTTTTGCTGCTGCATCACACTGTTGACTCATATTCAGTCTGTGATCTATTAGTATACCCAAGTCTTTTTCACATGTGCTGTCACTTAGCCCTATTCCTCCCATTCTATATATGCTTTTTTCATTTTTATTGCCCAGATGTAGTACTTTGCATTTCTCCCTGTTAAAAACCATTCTGTTAGTTGCTGCCCACTTCTCCAGTTTATTTAAATCTTTTTGAATCCTCTCTCTCTCTTCTCTAGTATTAGCTATCCCTCCTAGCTTTGTGTCATCAGCAAATTTAATCAGTTTACCCTCAATTCCTTCATCTAAATCGTTGATAAAGATGTTGAACAATACAGGGCCCAGGACAGAGCCCTGTGGTACCCCACTTGAGACATTCTTCCAACTGGATGTGCAGCCATTTACGACCACTCTTTGGGTCCGATCACTAAGCCAGTTATGAATCCACCTAACAGTTGCCTTGTCCATTCCATACTTAGTCATTTTTTCAATAAGGATTGTATGAGAGACTTTGTCAAATGCTTTGCTGAAGTCAAGATATACTATATCTACAGCATTTCCTTGATCCACCCAATCAGTAATACCATCATAGAAGGAAATTAAATTAGTCTGACATGACTTATTAGTTACAAACCCATGCTGACTCTGTTTAATCACTTCATTCTTATCCAGGTATTGACATACATGTTGTTTAATAATTTGTTCAAAGATCTTTCCTGGTATAGAAGTCAGACTCACCGGCCTATAGTTGCCTGGGTCCACCTTCTTCCCCATTTTGAAGATAGGAACAACATTTGCTCTTCTCCAGTCTTCTGGCACTTCTCCTGTTCTCCAAGAATTTTCAAAGATTATGGAGAGGGGTTCAAAAATTTCTTCTGCTATCTCCTTCAGTACTCTGGGGTGTAATTCATCTGGACCTGGAGACTTGAATACATTTAGGTTAGCTAAGTGTTTCCTCACTATCTTTCTGTTTATAGATATCCTGGATTCTTCTATTCCCTTAATAGGACAGTGAATAACAGTTGATGTTACATTTCCTTTCTGAGAGAAAACAGATGCAAAATAGGAATTTAAAAGTTCAGCCTTCTCAACATCCTGTCTTACCATTTCATCATTTTCATCCTGTAAAAATCCTATAGCATCTTTGACTTTTCTTTTACTTTTGACATATCCCCAAAATCCTTTATTATTGCTTTTGACATCTCTTGCAAGCCTCAATTCATTTTCAGCTTTAGTAATCTGATTTGTGCCTTGCAGGTTCTGCAGACAGCATTATATTCTTCTTTAGATATGCCTCCTTCTTTCCATTTTATAAACATTTTTTGCTTCCTTTTTAGCATGTGCTTAAGTTCTGTGTTCATCCATCCTGGTTTCCTTAAATGCTTCCTATTCTTCCCTCTTTTCGGAATTGTTAACAACTGTGCTTTGAGAATTTCATTTTTCAAGATTTCCCATCCTTCCTGGACATTTTTGTCTTTAAGGATATCCAGCCATTGGATCCCTCCAATTCTCTTTCTGAATCCCTTAAAATCTGCCTTTCTGAAATCTAACCTTGACGTCTGAGTCTTCACAGGTCTCCCGCCTCTAGTTATCCAAATTCTAAAATAGCATGGTCGCTACCTCCTAGGGTCCCAGCCACTTTTACCTCCTCAACCATTTCCTCCCTGTTTATAAGGATTAGATCCAAGGTAGCAGTTCCCCTTGTTTTCTCCTTTACCTTTTGGAAGATAAAGTTGTCAGCAAGAGAGGATAAGAATTTCCTTGACCTGTTAGTTTTGCCTGAGAGAGATTCCCAACAAATGTCTGGATAGTTGAAATCTCCCATGACAACTATGTCATATTTTTTGGAGAACTTGGCCATTTGATGCATAAAGAGTTCATCCATATCTTCAGCTTGCACAGGCGGCCTGTAGTAAATGCCTACAATGGTGTCCTTTCCATTGTTCTGTCCTTGTATTCTTACCCAAACAGTTTCCACAGAACTCCCAGTCTCTGAAGCTTCAATCTCTGTGCAGATATACGCATTTCTAACATACAATGCGACACCCCCTCCTCGTTTATCAAGTCTGTTTCTTGCAAATAAGTTGTATCCTTCTAGTCTTGTATTCCAATCATGTGTATTGTCCCACCAAGTTTCAGTGATTCCAATGACATCATATTTCTTTTCCTGTGTTAGTAGTTCCAATTCTCCTTGTTTGTTGCCCATGCTTTGTGCATTAGTATAGAAACATTTTAGTTTGTGATTGGTTTCTCCTTCTCCAATATTTTTTTTAATTAGATTCTTTCGTCTTTGTTCTTCCTTTCCACTTCTAATAGCAGAGTTCTCAGTAGCATTTGTCAGGTGTATGGCTTTTTCTGGTCTTTTGCTTCCCTTCCCATGTTGTTCTAGTTTAAAGCTCTCCTTACAAGTGTAGCAAGGCGACTTCCAAATACCTGCTTTCCAGTCTTCGTAAGGTGCACCCCATCTCTAGCAAGTAGTCCATCGTATAAGTAGTTCACTCCGTGATCCAGAAATCCAAATCGTTGCTGACGGCACCATCGACGTAGCCAGTTGTTCACCTGCAGAATCTTATTCCACCTCCTTGTTCCATGGCCATCCACTGGGAGGATGGAAGAGAAGACCACCTGCGCTCCCAGTTCTTTCACTTTCTTGCCTAAGTCTTCAAAGTCTCTGCAGATGGTTTCCAGGTCGTTTCTTGCGGTGTCATTTGTCCCCACATGTAGTAGCAGGAATGGGTAGTCATCTGTAGGTCTGAAGAGTCCTGATATCCTGTCAGACACATCTTTAATTTTTGCACCTGGAAGACAGCACATTTCTCTTGAAGTTATATCCGGTCTGCAGATAGCGGCCTCTGTTCCTCTCAACAGGGAATCCCCCATGACCACCACTCTCCGTTTCTTCTTCACAACATTTTTCTTTCTCCATCCAGGAGGACTCTGAAGGCGTACAAGGTTGCTGTTTGTTGGCAAAGTCTTATCCTGATGTATTTCTTCATCATTTTCCTGCGTGAGAGCCTGGTACTGGTTTCTGAGCAGTATGGGTGCTGACTGCCTCCTGATCCTCCTGCTTCTCTGGGTCACATGTCTCCATTCCTCTGTTTCTTCAGGTGCACTTCGAATTTCTTCTCTTTCTGTAACATGAAGAGATAATTCTGCTCTGTCCAAGAACTCTTCACCTTCCTTAATGATCTTCAACGTAGCTAACCTCTCTTCGAGATTTTGCAACTTTTCCTCCAACAGGGTCACAAGCTTGCATTTGTGGCATGTGAAGTTTGGCTTTTCCACTGGTAAATCTGTGAACATGTAGCAAGAAATGCAGCTCACCAAATGGCTCCTGGCCTCTTCCATCTTGAGATTTCTTAAAAAGATGAAAGATGAGCCAAAATTCGCGCGCCTGTCGGCGCGCGGTTTCTCCGATTTCCTCTTTTCAGCTGCAACGGCCAAAACCCAGTGATCGTTGAGCTCGCGGAGACTCTTCACTTATCCCAGAAGGCACTTGGAATATGCAAATGATCTCCTCAAGACTCTTCCCCTGGTTTCTCCGATTTCCTCTTTTCAGCTGCAACGGCCAAAACCCAGTGATGGTTGAGCTCGCGGAGACTCTTCACTTATCCCAGAAGGCACTTGGAATATGCAAATGATCTCCTCAAGACTCTTCCCCTGGTTTCTCCGATTTCCTCTTTTCAGCTGCAACGGCCAAAACCCAGTGATCGTTGAGCTCGCAGAGACTCTTCACTTATCCCAGAAGGCACTTGGAATATGCAAATGATCTCCTCAAGACTCTTCCCCTGGTTTCTCCGATTTCCTCTTTTCAGCTGCAACGGCCAAAACCCAGTGATCGTTGAGCTCGCGGAGACTCTTCACTTATCCCAGAAGGCACTTGGAATATGCAAATGATCTCCTCAAGACTCTTCCCCTGGTTTCTCCGATTTCCTCTTTTCAGCTGCAACGGCCAAAACCCAGTGATCGTTGAGCTCGCGGAGACTCTTCACTTATCCCAGAAGGCACTTGGAATATGCAAATGATCTCCTCAAGACTCTTCCCCTGGTTTCTCCGATTTCCTCTTTTCAGCTGCAACGGCCAAAACCCAGTGATCGTTGAGCTCGCGGAGACTCTTCACTTATCCCAGAAGGCACTTGGAATATGCAAATGATCTCCTCAAGACTCTTCCCCTGGTTTCTCCGATTTCCTCTTTTCAGCTGCAACGGCCAAAACCCAGTGATCGTTGAGCTCGCGGAGACTCTTCACTTATCCCAGAAGGCACTTGGAATATGCAAATGATCTCCTCAAGACTCTTCCCCTGGTTTCTCCGATTTCCTCTTTTCAGCTGCAACGGCCAAAACCCAGTGATCGTTGAGCTCGCGGAGACTCTTCACTTATCCCAGAAGGCACTTGGAATATGCAAATGATCTCCTCAAGACTCTTCCCCTGGTTTCTCCGATTTCCTCTTTTCAGCTGCAATGGCCAAAACCCAGTGATCGTTGAGCTCGCGGAGACTCTTCACTTATCCCAGAAGGCACTTGGAATATGCAAATGATCTCCTCAAGACTCTTCCCCTGGTTTCTCCGATTTCCTCTTTTCAGCTGCAACGGCCAAAACCCAGTGATCGTTGAGCTCGCGGAGACTCTTCACTTATCCCAGAAGGCACTTGGAATATGCAAATGATCTCCTCAAGACTCTTCCCCTGGTTTCTCCGATTTCCTCTTTTCAGCTGCAACGGCCAAAACCCAGTGATCGTTGAGCTCGCGGAGACTCTTCACTTATCCCAGAAGGCACTTGGAATATGCAAATGATCTCCTCAAGACTCTTCCCCTGGTTTCTCCGATTTCCTCTTTTCAGCTGCAACGGCCAAAACCCAGTGATCGTTGAGCTCGCGGAGACTCTTCACTTATCCCAGAAGGCACTTGGAATATGCAAATGATCTCCTCAAGACTCTTCCCCTGGTTTCGAAAAAGGCCCTGAAGTCGCTAGACTTCAATTCCCTATATCAGCACTCAGGTATATTCTGAAGACAGAGCAAGAGAGATCAACTGATCAGAGACAAAATGGGGATTCAGCCCAGTCCCAGCCAGGGCTGGCTGAACACAAAAACTAAGTAAACCAGATGAAAACTCGTAAGAACAATAGCAGAGAAAACTTAGCTTTAAGAAGGCAGGAACCAAACTGGAAACCAGAAGCCACAGTCAGGAGAAATCACCAGCAAGAAACTAGGGAGTCGGCTGCCTTAAATCCAATCAGAAATTCCTGATGTCCAATCACAGTCCTCTTCCTCAGGTGGCCGGTCTCTGCCATTTAGATCAGCTTCACTACCTCCATTCACCAACAGAGGGAGTCCAGATAGAGAACTCACTACTCCTCTGTCAGCACAGCCAGTTCCATAACCCTCACCAGAAGCCAGAGGCAAACCCGAAAATGAGCTCACAATGGTAAAGGATGTTATGGTTGGATTTCCTGTCCCTTCTGGTCTTGTCGACTCTATGTCGTTGGCCATTCAAGTTGATCGACGTTTACGAGAACGTAAAACTACGCGAGAGGCGGTGCTGCCTTTCGAACAAACCTCTGAGCCTATGCAATGTGATACGGTTTTGTCTAGGGCACAACGTCAAGAGTTTAGAAGGCGTAATAAGTTATGCTTCTTTTGTGGAGATGCTTCTCATGCTATTTCAGTCTGCCCTAAATGAGAGAAATGTTTTGCTCACTCAATTGTGATGGGCAGTATGCAGCCTAAGTTTCAAAGTTTCTTTTGGCTGTTACCTTGATCTGCTCCTTGTCTACATTTTCTGCTAAGTCATTTGTGGATTCAAGAGCAGCTTTGAATCTGATGGATTTTGACTTCGCCAAGCGCTGTGGTTTTCCTATGGTACACCTGCGGACCCCTATTCCTTTGAGGGGTATTGATGCTACCCGTTTGGTGGAGAATAAACCCCAGTTTTGGACCCAGGTGATTATGCGGGTCGCCTCGGACCACCAAGAGAATTGTAAATTTTTGGTGTTGCACAATTTACATGATATTATTGTAATGGGTTTTCCGTTGTTGCAGACCCATAATCCTGTGTTGGATTGGAAATCTGTGTCTGTGGTCAGTTGGGGTTGTCAATGCGCTCTTGGTGACACTCCTGTTTTCTCCACCTCTCCCCAGTCTCAAGATTTTCCTGACTATTTGGCTGATTTTTCTGATGTATTTAGTTAGAGGAAGTCCGCGTCTTTGCCTCCTCATAGGAGTTATGATTGTGCAATTGAGTTAATGCCCAGTTGTAAATTTACCAAAGGTCGACTTTTCAACTTATCGGTACCTGAACATGATGCTATGCGATCTTATATCAAGGAGTCATTAGAGAAGGGTCATATAAGACCATCCTCTTCACCTTTAGGTGCTGGGTTTTTTTGTGGCCAGGAAAGATGGCTCATTAAGGCCATGTATTGACTATCGCTCCCTTAATAAGATCACTGTTAAATATCAGTACCCGTTGCCCCTGATTTCTGATTTATTTTCCAGGGTCAAAAGTGCTTGTTGGTTTACCAAACTTGACCTTAGGGGGGCGTATAATCTTATTCGCATCAAGCACGGGGATGAAAGGAAGATGGTTTTTAATACTCCGGAGGGACATTTTGAGTACCTGGTGATGCCTTTTGGGCTCACTAATGCCCCTTCTGTCTTCCAGTCTTTTATGAACGATATTTTCTGGGACTTTGTGGATAAGTTTTCGATAATTTATCTGAATGATATCTTGCTTTTTTCCAGTGATTGGGATTCTCATATGGAACATGTTCGGACTGTGTTTCGGATCTTGAGAGAAAATACTCTGTATGTTAAGGGATCGAAATGTCTCTTTAGTGTACAGAGGATTTCGTTTTTGGGATTCATTTTGTCCCCGTCCGCTATTGAAATGGACCCGGCCAAGGTACAGACCATCTATGATTGGGTTCAGCCCACTTCTCTGAAGGCTCTCCAGAAGTTTTTGGGTTTTTCTAATTTCTATCGTAAATTTAAAAGTAATTTTTCTGGTATTGTTAAACCACTGACGGATTTGACCAAAAAAGGCGCTGATCTGGTGAATTGGCCTCCAGAGGCAGTCTCAGCATTTCAGGAGCTTAAGCAGAGATTCACTTCTGCTCCGGTTCTGCGGCAACCTGATGTTTCACTCCCATTTTGTCTCAAAGGGATCTGGTAACCTCTAAGATGAATCCCTGTGCCTTCTTTTCTCGAAAATTTTCCCCATCTGAACGTAACTATGACATGGGGAATCGGGAGTTGTTTGCCATGAAGTGGGCATTTGAATAGTGGAGACATTGGTTGGAGGGAGCTAGACATCAAGTTGTGGTCCTTACCGACCACAAGAATTTGATTTATCTTGAATCAGCCAGGCGCTTGAATCCTAGACAGGCTAGGTGGGCCTTGTTTTTCGCACGTTTTAATTTTGTGGTCACCTTTTCCGGGCACTAAGAATGTTAAGGCAGACGCCCTTTCTAGGAGTTTCTTTGTGGATTCTCTTGATGTGACCGAGCCTACTATCATTCTAGGTGAGGGTGTGGTTCTTTCCACCATTTCAACCGATTTGAGACTTGCCCTGGAGGAATTTCAGGAGGACAAACCTGAACGATGCCCTGTGGGGAAATTGTATGTCCCTGACCAGTGGAGGAAAAGAGTAATTGCTGAAATTCATTGCTCCGCGCTGGCTGGTCATCTGTGTATTTTTGGTACCAGAGATTTGGTGAGTCGGTCTTTTTGGTGGCCTACCTTGTCTCGTGATGTCAGGAATTTTGTGCAGTCCTGTGGGACTTGTTCCAGGTCCAAGTCCTGTTCTTTTTCTAGTGGTTTGTTGATGCCCCTGCCGATGCCCAGCAGGCCATGGACCAACATTTCAATGGATTTTATTTCTGATCTCCCTGTCTCTCAGAGAATGACTGTTATCTTGGTGATTTGTGATAGATTTTCCAAGATGGTCCATCTTGTACCACTCCCAAAGTTGCCATCTTCTTCTGAGTTGATACCCCTGTTTTTACAACAGGTGGCTCGTTTGCACGGGATTCCTGAGAACATTGTGTCAGACAGAGGAGTCCAGTTTGTTTCCAGATTTTGGAGGGCCGTTTGTTCTAAACTGGGAATTCAGTTATCTTTCTCCTCTGCATTCCATCCTCAGACTAATGGACAAACTGAGAGAACAAACCAGACTTTGGAATCCTATTTGAGATGTTTCATATCTGCTGATCAGGATGACTGGGTCTCAGCCGAATTCGCTCTAAACAATAGAGTTAGTTCTGTCACTTTGATGTCTCCGTTTTTCTGTAATTTTGGTTTTCATCCTCGATTTTCTTCGAGGCAAGTGGAGGCTTCTGCTTGCCCAAGTGTGGATTCTGTGGTGGACAGAATGCAGCAGATTTGGGACCAAGTAGTGGACAAGTTGTCCCACTCTCAGGAAAAGGCCCAACGGTTTTCCAACCGGCATAGGACCTTTTGGTCCCCGGTTCAAAGTGGGTGATATGGTTTGGTTGTCTAAAAAAAAATTCCGATGAAGGTTGCGTCTCCAAAATTCAAGCCAAGGTTCATGACCTTATAAGATTTTGGAAATCCTTAACCCCGTTTCTTTCCGTTTGGCTCTTCCAGGTATGTTCAAGATTCATAATGTTTTTCACAAATCATTGTTGAAAAGGTTTGTGGAGCCAGTAGTTCCTGTGGCGGCGCCCCCTGACCCTGTATTGGTTGAGGGTAATTTGGAGTATGAGGTAGTGAAAATATAGGACTCTCGTCTGGCTAGACAGAGACTCCAGTACTTGGTCAAGTGGAAAGGTTATGGCCAGGATGATAATTCTTGGTTCTCTGCTTCCGATATTCATGCCGAGAGATTGGTTTGTGCTTTTCACCGGGCCCATCCTGATCGGCCTAGTGGTGTGGATGAGGGTTCGGTGACCCCTCTTCAAGCGGGGGTACTGTTGTGAACTCTCTTAATCTGACTTTTCAGGCAGGGCTCCCTCTGGTGGATACTGCTGGTAGTGGAGCTGGTCAACATAATGTTAATCCAACAGCTGCAGAGGACGATTGGAGGAGTGGGGGTAGTGACTGGGAGTACATAAGCGAGCAGGCTTCTCTCAGTAACTGCCGGTGATACTCCTTTCTGTGCTTTTTGAGGATATCTGTCTCCTGCCTGATCCTGCATTTTTCAGCTAAGTGTCGTGTTGGAATTTTTAGGGTTTTTGCAGACAGTGCCTTTTCTGTCCTGTCCTATCTAGTCAGTGTGGGCCACACCATTTGCTCAGTCTATTTTCTGTCTGTGTCTGTGCTTCATCTTGTCTCACCGACAATATATGTTTGGGGTCTGTCTATTCCTTTGGGGATCTGCTCCGGGGCAGTTTAGATTTCACCTTTCTGTCTTTAGGCTTAGTTAGTCCTCCGGCTGTGACGAAGCGTCTAGGGCATCGTAGGAACACTCCACGGCTACTGCTAGTTGTGCGGATAGGATTAGGGGTCTGCAATCTGCTGAGTAACCAACCTCTCTGGTGTTCTGGTGGCATAGCCTTTTGTGCCTTCCTCCTCGGTGACCCATTCATTACAGGGATCATTATCTTCTTTATCGCTTGACTCTTGCATGCCCATCAAATTTTCCTCCCTGTCCTCCTCCATTTGTTCCTCAGTTCCTTCACCTTCACTAGCAGTTTGACTTGTACCATGAGCTCCTCTCAATCTCTGTAATCCACCCTCCCATGGCACCCACCTGTGTGACGACAGTCCGAAACTTAGAGATATTGTTATCCTTTCCGCATCCTCCTCTGCTTTCTTCTCTTCGTCTGAGACAACCACTTCCTCCCGCAGACTATTCAAATTCTGCTCCATGTAGATGACATGAATAGTGATGTTGATTATGGCATCATCAATGCTAACCATCTTAGTAACCATTTTGAAACTGTGCAGAAGGGAGGTGATTTGCACCACGTCCATACTGCTTTGCAAAATGACATATTGTGTTATGGCTCATTGCTGCTGCCACAGTCGCTGCAACATGTGCAGAGTGGAATTCCACCATGTCATCACATCACATATCAACCGGTTAATCATTAGCATGAAATACCTCTGTAGCAAAGAAAGTAGATGACCGGCAGTGTGCGAACGGTTGAAGAGAGCACACAACTACTGTGCTTTCTGCAGCAGTGCATCCAGGCCAGGATAAGGGGTCTTAAACTTAATTAAATTTGAGGGATGAGGACACCAGAATGCCATGTCTTGATCTTGCCCTAACATATCTAACAAAGAAGATAAGAAATTAGAGCAGCACTCCAGGAAATCAACTGAAGAAATGGTTTATTCATCCAATGCAGTACTGAGGCATGCAATGTATCAGTCCATCCGTCGAGCCATTTTCAAGCAAAGAGAACAGTGTTAAAAGACAAGAATCTCCTTTGTTAAAATAATTTGTAATCATTCGACAACATATTTAAAGATGTACAATTTTATGTATAAGTACTTAAATACAGTATATTAAACACATGGTACCCGCAAATCCATAAATAAAGTGAATCAATACAATTGCATTGCAATGAATACAAAATCTATAACTTGATATAGTTAGGTCCAGGAAAATTTGATCAGTGACACAAGTTTTAGAATTTTAACTGTTTACCAAAACATATTAAAATACAGCTATATATTCAATATTGGCTGAAAGTACATAATTCCAGCTTTAATTTGAGGGTACATAGATATATAAACTTGGCACACACACACATGGATTCTAATGCAAATAGTGGTTTTAATAAGGTACAGTACATACAGCGGTGTACGGTGTCCGCCGTTAGTCCTGGATGCCGCGTCTATGCTGATACCTGCACTGCGGACTTCAGGATGCAAAATGGCTCCAAGCTGTCTCCTATGTTATCCAGGACATCACTGCCCTTATATTGAGAATCCACAGTGCATTTTAGGGTACATTGATGAAGGTCATACAGACCGAAACGTCACTGTATGTACTGTAACTTATTAAAACCACTATTTGCATTGGAATCCACGCGTGTGTGCCAAGTTTATATATATAAATTCACGGATTGGGATTCTACCTGTGCACCACAAATATAGAGTTGTGCCAACTGTTTCTATCTGTATTAATTTGAGGGTAGTCACATATTAATTTGAATAAGGGTTTAAGAATGACAGCTCTATAATATATAGCTGCCTCTTTTTCAAGGGACCAAAAGTAATCGGACAATTATGTCAAAATCTCTTTCCTGAGCTGCATGTGCTTCCCCTGATTAATCTTCCATCAATTAAGGAGTTAAAAGATCTGACAGTAATCCCAAGTGAGGCATTTGCATTTGGAAGCTGTTGCCATAAATCTACAACATACAATCAAAGGAAGTGAAACAGACCATCATCAGGATGAAAAAAAATCAATCAGAGTGATTGCATAAATGTTAGAAATGGCCACATTAACATATTAGTGAATTCTGCAAAAAAAAAAGAGTGCACCGGTGAGCTTGAGTACTCAAAAAGGCCTGGACATCCACGGAAGACAACAGTGGTGGATGATCACAGAATCCTTTTCATGGTGAAGAGAACCCCATTCACAACATCCACACAAGTGATGAACATTCTCCAGGAAGTAGGTGTTTCAGTATCTAAGTCTACAATAAAGTGAGGATTTCATGAGAGCAAATACAGAGACTTCACCACAAGGTGCAAATTATTAATCAGCCTTAAAAATAGAAAGGCGAGATTAGACTTTCCCAAAATATGTGTAAAATATCTGGAAAAGAATCAGCAATGAATATCACTATTTGTCCCTGAAATTGTGTAATTGGTCCCCAAGAAATTAATGATTATATATCTATCTTTGAAAGCAAACACTCTGTTGAGAGTCACCCCTAAAATACATCACTGTTTTTATGGTTTGTATCATCATTTTGTTGATAAGGTTGCTAAGTTTCTGTGTAAGGGAGGGACAGGACAGTAGTTGTGACCTGTATTACTGTAGCAGCTGTGTCCAGTCCTTCCCCTACATGAAATAACACGCTTCTTCTCGGCATACCTGCATCTCCAGATTCAGCTGCACCCGGGCACTTACCAGGCCATAACGGTCAATCTTGTAGAGGACCCCATCAATGGAGACACAGTCCGAGTCAACTTTCGCACTTTATTTACTTAGGATTTCGCACGATACATCTACAGTTGGTACATCATAACAATGGTTTGCTTCCTCATCTTTCCCTTGCTTGCTGTCACGTCAATGCAATACACGCCCGGACCGGACAGTCCTAAACTGCTTCCCAGTTCTTTCCTGGCCTGGCCTTGCTATAATGACATTTCCTTCAGCCTGTTTTGCTCCAGTCATGAATTCATCAGTCACTACGTTTGGTGGCCCCTGGTGAAGCATCCGGCCTGTCTGTACCGATCTCGTCGAAGCTCCAACTCCCTTCATTTCCTTATTCCAGCCAACTTCTGCCCTAAAAGCATTGGCCCAGGCAATCAAATGCCAAATCTTCCTTTTCCTGTACTAGCCCACTGCTAAGACCAGCAGTGGCTGTGGGTAATGTGAGCTATAATGACTTAACGTTATGTGGCTGCCAAGCCCCATCTGACTAAACCACTCTTAAACACTATCCTTAATTCTCAGCAGCCCCTCCTACAATTAACCCTCTATGAACATCCTATCAGGCTCCACTAGTATAACCCCTCTTGTGGCCCGCAACATAATTACATCTACCCGGTCTATGGGGAGACTATGTACTAAGAGTTCCCTCCTCTAATGTCCCAAAAAAGGATGCACTAACTTTCCCTAACTGTACATTTACAAAAGGCATATAACATCTACAATACTATAATACAGGAATATCAGGCAATATATTACAGTTTTCTATAAAATGGTAACACATTCATGTGGCAATACCATAAACAATGAGCAGTACTGTTGACAGTTATCATAAAACACATCTGTAAACATTAAGAACCGGAAGACAATCGGAGGGAAGGGAAGCATAAAAACATTATATCTCACCCCCTTACATCAGCATTAAGTCAGGACTGTGGTCCTTACCTCAAGCACATACACTTTAGAAGCAACAATGGTGGTCTTACCTTCAGAATAAAAGATGTAATGCCTCATAGTGTGTGAGAATGTTAAGCAGGTTTGTTATATAATATGAAATTAGGTAATATTCACAAATAGAGTATGTGTACTGTATATGCAGTGCTCACAATAAATAACTACATGCTCTTTTTGAACATGTTAGAAGTTAGATATTGATCAATATGTCACTGAACTCAAGGACAATTTCCAAAATGTTGACAAAACTGAGATAGATTTTTAACCTAGAACATGTATAAATGTCAATAATATAACTTTCATTACAAAATCTTCAGTTTTACTCAAATTAGGTGATGCAAAAATTAATACATCCTACATAAAAAAACAACTACATCTATTATTTTTCATGGCCTTTGTGAATTTTAAGGATAGAACTAAGTATTCTAGGCATGGAAGGAACAAGTTGGTGACATATTGCAACATCTTTTTCCATTCTTTAAGAACTACATCTTTTAGAGCCTGGATGCTGGATCAAAATTAATGCTCAACTTCCCTCTTCAAAATTTTTCTTCAGAAATATAACCATGGTCTTATTTATGTGGTTTAGATCATTGTCATATTGGAAAACTACACGACTAACAAGGGCCCGTAGTGATGGTAGCATCATTTCAATATAAAGCAGCATGTCTGTAAATTCATGATACAATCAATGAAATGTTGCTCCCCAACATTAGCACCTCTCATACAGCCCCACATAAGGACAATACCATCTCCATATTTCTCCATATTTCATGGTAGGCACCATGCATATTTCTTTGTACTCCTCTTCTTTGGTCTCATCACTTCAGAGATGTCCAAGTAGTCCTCATATTTTTCAGAATGAGCCTTTTCAAATTGTAGGTGGGTATTTTTTTAATTTATTTTCTTTATTGGAGGCTTCCTCCTTTGAAGATACTCATGCATGCTATTCCTCTGCAGTGTACGTCATATTGTATCATGTGAAATACTCATCCCAGATTGGCTTTCTACTTTTTTAGATAACTACAATGAACTTGCATGTCAATTTTCTTTAAACCTTCTCATCAGATGATGCTACTGTTTAGGTGTTAAGTTTCATGGTCGGCTTGGATGTCTCTGTGATATGGTGGCAGATCCATCTTTGTTACATTTATGTATAACTCTTTCGATCTCGCTACAGTATTCTGACTGTTAAGTAAAGCTTTGATGATCTTCTTGTAACCTTCAATTTTTGCGTGTAAAGAAATTATTTCCTTTCTCATGTGTTTTGACATTTCTCTTCCATGTGGTGCTATTGCTGACAGCATGAAATGGGAAGGGATTTTCTTTGTTAAGTAAACCCTTTTATTGTCAACTGGCTGCTGGACACTGTTTAATGAATAATTAGACGTATCTGGGTTTGACTTCAGCTTAATTAAAATTTTGTAGTCTAAACCTTTGTTTTGGTCCAAAGACACTCATTTTTGCAATATGGCCTTGAATGAATTTATTAGGAATAGAGATGGGCGAATCCGAACCATAAAGTTTGACGTCCGTACCAAACACCTACAGTTCGGGTACGGGCACCAAACATAGACTTCATCAAGCAGTCTGTGTTACTGTTCAGGTTCGGCTGCCCAAATACCCTGTGTTTGCCGCCACTTCTGATCGGCGGTGAAATCATCCCAGCTGATCAGAGAGCCTCAGCTCCCACGTTGTCAAAAGACAGCATGAGCGCTCAGCTGTGATCAGAAGTCTAAAGTTTACTTCCGTTCACTGATGTCAGCATATGGAACTACTGCTCCCATCGTCCAACACCTGCTGCTGCTAATAACAGCGAAGGCAGGAGCGGCGGATGGGTGTATTCATTAGCTGTTCCTGCGCTGTAAATAAATAATTAAAAAAAAACTTGTGTGGGCTCCCACCTATTTTTGATAACCAGCCACAAAAAACTCACAGTTGGGGGCTGCAACCCTCATCTGTAAGCTTCAACAAGGCTTGTTATCAAGAATAGAGGGGTCACCATGTTTTCTTAATGATTTAACCCCTTAATGACTGTCAATACATCTTTTAACTGATCTGAGATATAAGAGAATAGTATCCCCATACAGGTGACAATCCAGCAGCTGTCTGTTGTACACTATAGCTGACAATTTGCTGCATCAGCCACGGTCAGTGTTGTCACCGTTCATATCTGTTTAACCCCTTAGATGCTGCTGTCAATAATGAATATATCATATAAATGTTTAAAAGAGTGGCTTCTCCCTCTTTATCCCCATCAGCACCCTGAGATCATGATTGTGCAGTCCTCATATTTGAAAAAAATAGCAAAAAAATGCCAATATCAGTCAGAAAAATGACAAATGTTTCTCACCAAAAAACAATATATATATATATATATATATATATATATATATATATATATATATACAGTACAGACCAAAAGTTTGGACACACCTTCTCATTCAAACAGTTTTCTTTATTTTCATGACTATGAAAAATGTAGATTCATTCTGAAGGCATCAAAACTATGACTTAGCACATGTGGAATTATATAATTAACAAAAAAGTGTGAAGCAACTGAAAATATGTCTTATATTCTAGGTTCTTCAAAGTAGCCACCTTTTGCTTTGATTACTGCTTTGCACACTCTTGGCAGTCTCTTGATGAGCTTCAAGAGGTAGTCACCGGAAATGGTTTTCACTTCACAGGTGTGCCCTGTCAGGTTTAATAAGTGGGATTTCTTGCCTTATAAATGGGGTTGGGACCATCAGTTGTGTTGTACAGAAGTCTGGTGGATACACAGCTGATAGTCCTACTGAATAGACTGAATTTGTATTATGGCAAGAAAAAAGCAGCTAAGTAAAGAAAAACGAGTGGCCATCGTTACTTTAAGAAATGAAGGTCAGTCAGTCCAAAAAATTGGGAAAACTTTGAAAGTGTCCCCAAGTGCAGTGGCAAAAACCATCAAGCGCTACAAAGAAACTGGCTCACATGAGGATCGCCCCAGGAAAGGAAGACCAAGAGTCACCTCTGCGGCGGAGGAGAAGTTCATCCGAGTCACCAGCTTCAGAAATCGCAGGTTAACAGCAGCTCAGATTAGAGACCAGGTCAATGCCACACAGAGTTCTAGGAGAAGACACATCTCTACAACAACTGTTAAGAGGAGACTTTGTGCAGCAGGCCTTCATGGTAAAATAGCTGCTAGGAAACCACTGCTAAGGACAAGCAACAAGCAGAAGAGACTTGTTTGAGCTAAAGAACACAAGGAATGGACATTAGACCAGTGGAAGTCTGTGCTTTGGTCTGATGAATCCAAATTTGAGATCTTTGGTTCCAACCACCGTGTCTTTGTGCGACGCAGAAAAGGTGAACGCATGGACTCTACATGCCTGGTTCCCACCGTGAAGCATGGAGGAGGAGGTGTGATGGTGTGGGGGTGCTTTGCTGGTGACACTGTTGGGGATATATTCAAAATTGAAGGCATACTGAACCAGCATGGCTACCACAGCATCTTGCAGCGGCATGCTAATTCCATCCAGTTTGCGTTTAGTTGGACCATCATTTATTTTTCAACAGGACAATGACCCCAAGCACACCTCCAGGCTGTGTAAGGGCTATTTGACCAAGAAGGAGAGTGATGGGGTGCTACGACAGATGACCTGGCCTCCACAGTCTCCAGACCTGAACCCAATCGAGATGGTTTGGGGTGAGCTGGACCATAGAGTAAAGGCAAAAGGGCCAACAAGTGCTAAGCATCTCTGGGAACTCCTTCAAGACTGTTGGAAGACCATTTCCGGTGACTACCTCTTGAAGCTCATCAAGAGAATGCCAAGAGTGTGCAAAGCAGTAATCAAAGCAAAAGGTGGCTATATTGAAGAACCTAGAATATAAGACATATTTTCAGTTGTTTCACACTTTTTTGTAAATCATATAATTCCACATGTGTTAATTCATAGTTTTGATGCCTTCAGAGTGAATCTACAAGTTTCATAGTCATGAAAATAAAGAAAACTCTTTGAATGAGAAAGTGTGTCCAAACTTTTGGTCTGTACTGTATATATAGCAATAAGTGAGATAAAATATAATTTTTAATATGTAACTTAAAAGTACCAAAACAATGGTGTCACCCAATAGTGGTTTAAAAAATACCAGTTCAATGGGTAATCCCTAAAGGATAATTGAAAATATCCAACCGCATGATACAGGAATATAGATGCTGCTAATGTAGCAATTTAAGCAACAATCTATATCATGGATACAGCATAGATTAACAATTAGCACACAATGCCATAGCCAATTGCACATATATATAAATAGACCAAAGAGGTTAAAGGCCACGATGGTACAAACAGATGAGATATAAAAGAAAAGGAACAATCCCACCAATTTATGCAGACAGTCTGGAGTCTCCAGGGGTACTCTGTATACATACAGGAAGACAGCGATGGGAAGACAATACCATGTCAATTCCCTCATAAACTAATCATCATCTGACCCCCAGACTCCTGCCCTTACAAGGGCAGTCCACAGATAACCCTATATTGCACATGCCCTGTGCTTTCCCTTAAAGGAGCATCCCAACACGTTTCATCCAAGTAACTCTTCAGGGGACTAACTTGTTTAAAAGTGCCATGGTGCTAAAGCTAAGAGACATACATCCTCCTGCTCTCAATGCTATCTGCTGTCTGCCAGTCCTCATGTTTGCCATGGCAGTTCATGGCCAAATAATGGCCTTAGAGTCTGCCGTATTTAGAGGCCTGTTCAAAAGTCAGTGACATTTAGGTGGTAAAAATCAACTTTTTCATTCCTATCATGCCACTTTGTATTAATTCCTGAACAGCACATGAAGGGTTAATAAATTACCTGACAGCAGTTTTCAGTATATCAGGGGGTGCTGTTTTTAAAATGGTATCACTTTTGGGGGTTTTCCACCTGTATAGGTCCCTGAAAAAACAATTTTGTAAATTTCCATGGAAAAAATAAAAATGACTGCTACATTTTTATACCTCCTAAAATGCTAACAAAATAAAAAAAATTACAAATAGTGCAGATGAAAAGCAAACATGTGGGAAATATTATTGATTAATGATTTACTATGGTATGACAATATGAATTAAAGGGATAATAATTTAAAGTTTGAAAATAGCTAATTTTTTAAACATTTTTCTCAAATTTCTGATATTTTTTATAAATAAACACAAAACATATCGACCTAAATGTATCATTACCATAAATTATAATGTGTCACCAAAAAACATTGTCAAAATCACTGGAATTTGTCAAAGCGTTCCAGAGTTACCACATAAATTGACACTGGTCAGAGTTTTAAAATTTGTCTCTGTCACTAAGTAGTTAAATTCTCTCATGGTGCTAGTGAGGATCTCACTGAGGTCACGGTAGTTCAGCCCAGCAGGGAACGCAGCCTCAGTGACCGAAGGTAACCTTGATGATGTCACCGCTGGTCACTTAGGCTGCTCTCTCAGCAGCTCTTTCCCTCGTGGTTCCCAGCCTGTTTGTAACTGTTTGGCTGACCCCGATGGACCCAAACATCCAGGGGTCCGCCCATCTCTAATTAGGAAAATGACTTTTTGTGCGTGAAAAACAATAAATCTTATTTGCAGCCAATGGACCAGATTAGTGGGAGTATATATATCTAATTTAAAAAATAATATTAATAATAATAATACTAATAATAAAAATTATATATATATATATATATATATATATACAGTTGTGGCCAAAAGCATTGACACCCCTGCAATTCTGTCAGATAATACTCAGTTTCTTCCTGAAAATGATTGCAAACACAAATTCTTTGGTATTATTATCTTCATTTAATTTGTCTTAAATGAAAAAACACAAAAAGAATTGTCCTAAAGCCAAATTGTATATAATTCCACACCAAACATAAAAAAGAGGGTGGACAAAAGTATTGGCACTGTTCGAAAAATCATGTGATGCTTCTCTAATTTGTGTAATTAACAGCACCTGTAACTTACCTGTGGCACCTAACAGGTGTTGGCAATAACTAAATCACACTTGCAGCCAGTTGACATGGATCAAAGTTGAATCAACCTCTGTCCTGTGTCCTTGTGTGTACCACATTGAGCCTGGAGAAAAGAAAGAAGACCAAAGAACTGTCTGAGGACTTGAGAAACCAAATTGTGAGGAAGCATGAGCAATCTCAAGGCTACAAGTCCATCTCCAAAGACCTGAATGTTCCTGTGTCTACCGTGCGCAGTGTCATCAAGAAGTTTAAAGCCCATGGCACTGTGGCTAGCCTCCCTAGAAGTGGACGGAAAAGAAAAATTGACAAGAGATTTCAGCGCAAGATTGTGCGAATGATGGATAAAGAACCTCGACTAACATCCAAACAAGTTCAAGCTGCCCTGCAGTCCGAGGGAACAACAGTGTCAACCCGTACTATCCGTCGGCGTCTGAATGAAAAGGGACTGTATGGTTGGAGACCCAGGAAGACCCCACTTCTTACCCCGAGACATAAAAAAGCCAGGCTGGAGTTTGCCAAAACTTACCTGAAAAAGCCTAAAACGTTTTGGAAGAATGTTCTCTGGTCAGATGAGACAAAAGTAGAGCTTTTTGGCCAAAGGCATCAACATAGAGTTTACAGGAGAAAAAAAGAGGCATTCAAAGAAAAGAACATGGTCCCCACAGTCAAACATGGCGGAGGTTCCCTGATGTTTTGGGGTTGCTTTGCTGCCTCTGGCACTGGACTGTTTGACCGTGTGCATGGCATTATGAAGTCTGAAGACTACCAACAAATTTTGCAGCATAATGTAGGGCCCAGTGTGAGAAAGATGGGTATCCATCAGAGGTCATGGGTCTTCCAGCAGGACAAGGACCCAAAACACACTTCAAAAAGCACTAGAAAATGGTTTGAGAGAAAGCACTGGAGACTTCTAAGGTGGCCAGCAATGAGTCCAGACCTGAATCCCATAGAACACCTGTGGAGAGATCTAAAAATGGCAGTTTGGAGAAGGCACCCTTCAAATATCAGGGACCTGGAGCAGTTTGCCAAAGAATGGTCTAAAATTCCAGCAGAGCATTGTAAGAAACTCATTGATGGTTACCGGAAGTGGTTAGTCGCAGTTATTTTAGCTAAAGGTTGTGCAACCAAGTATTAGGCTGAGGGTGCCAATACTTTTGTCTGGCCCATTTTTGGAGTTTTGTGTGAAATGATCAATGTTTTGCTTTTTGCTTCATTCTCTTTTGTGTTTTTTCATTTAAGACAAATTAAATGAAGATAATAATACCAAAGAATTTGTGTTTGCAATCATTTTCAGGAAGAAACTGAGTATTAGCTGACAGAATTGCAGGGGAGTCAATACTTTTGGCCACAACTGTATATATACACACACATACACTTTTGAAACTAGAGGTTGCCCTTAAACTGAATGACTTGGGTCACACATTTGGGAAATCCTTCCAGAAGCTTCTCACAATAGTTGGTCGGAATTTGGGCCCATTCCTCCTCACATAATAGGTGTAACTGATCCAGGTTTGTAGGTCGCCTTGCTTACATCAGACTTTTCAGCTTTGCCCATAAATTTTCAATAGGAGTGAGATCAGAGCTTTGTGATGGCCACTCCAAAACATTGACTTTGTTATCCTTATGCCACTTTGTTACCATTTTGGCAGTATTCTTTAAGTCATTGTCCATTTGGAAGACCCATTTCCGCCCAAGCTTTAACTTCCTGGCTTATGCCTTGAGATGATGTTTCAGTATTGCCGCATAATCTTCTCTCATGACGCCATCTATTTTGTAAAGTGCACCAGTCCCTCCTGCAGCAAAACAACCTCACAACATGATGCTGCCACCCCCCGTGTTTCACAGTTTTTATGGTGTTCTTAGGCTCCCAAGCTTCTCTCTTTTCCTCCAAATATAACAATGGTCATTATGCCCAAAAGTTCAATTATAATTTCATCTGACCACAGGACATGTCTCCAAAAATTAAGGTCTGTGTTCCTGTGTGCATTTGCAAACATTAATCTGGCATTTTATGTTTCTTTCTGAGTAATGGATTCTTCCTGGCAGAGTGGCCATTCAAACCATGTTGTTACAGCACTTGTTTCACTGTGGATATTGACACAAACTTACCAGCTTCTACCATCATCTTCACAAGGTCTTTTGCTTTTGTCCTTGAGTTGATATGCACAAGTTGGACCAAAGCATGCTCATCTCTAGGACACAAAACCCATCTCCTTCCTGAGTGGTATGATGGCTGGACCTTCTCATCTTGTTTGTACTTGCATATAATTGTTTGTACAGATGAACGAGGCACCTTCAGGTATCTTGAAATTGTACCCAAAGATGAGCCGGATTTGTGCAAGTTCTTAATTCTCTTCCTGATATCTTGGCTGATTTCTTGATACTTTTCCATGATACTACACAAATAAGCAGTGTGTTTCAGGTGTGCATTAAAATACATCTGCAGATGTGTCTCCAATTAACTCAGATGTTGTCAAACACATGACATCATCATATGGGCAGCCCAGAATGGTTAAAGGGATAGTAATCTTAGTGTATGTAAACTTTTGACTTTGCAGTAAGTAATATAAATACCTTAAAACATTCTCTCTCTCTCTCTTTCTCATTATTCTAGTAAGAAAAAAGAAACCACAAAACCGCGCCCATAGGGCCTTACCAGTGCAGATATAATGAATATAAATTAAATAGTGCAGGGTACTCACCCTCAATAGTTGTGTAAATCCACAACTAATGTATGCGCTTAGTCACATGCAATGAAGCTGCAGCAGGATGTTGTAGACAGACAGCGTCTGCTTCCATTACTCAAAGAGGAGATCCCAAGAGGGAAAAAAAACACCAGATTCCCGCGCTGCTATATTTCAACCATCAAGTAGAGGAAATCCAGTAGATTGTAGAAATTGGTTCCAATATCAGTACTTTATTTATGGTACATACAGAGACAACGCGTTTCGAGGTCCATTCAGTGACCTCTTCTTCAGGTCAAATGTACAGAAATAAGATAAATCAGAAGTTGGCGGTTTATATCATATCGAGGTTAGGCCCCCCCCCCCAATGTTCACAAAAAAAAAAAAAGGAGGCGGAAGGGGCAGTAACCAAATGCAAGTACATAGAAATTTCACAAAAAAAGACCAAGTGTTAAAAGACACAATAACTTACATCCCATAGATCACAAGTTGGACTAATTAAAAAAGAAATAAAAAATAAGAGTATTTAAAAATGAAACATAAAAGACTCCCCACACCAGGATCAAACCAATAAGGTTTCTCATTATTCTGGCATTTGGCAAATAATTATAATTATGGTAAACCTAACTGACCAAAAACAGTAAAGGTTTATATATATATATTTGTGTATATAGAAATTAAAATAACAAGTAAGTTAAAGTAAATCTGCAAAGCTGCTGTTCTCAGTAATTGGCTGCAGTGGTCATGTGTGCTATAATCGTGATATCACCATCGTCACTTGTAAATATTCACTGGGAGCATTGGCAGAAAGCAAGTGCTGCAACAGAGGAGAGTAAGTAAGGCTGATTCTATTACTTTTGCATAGGACAAGCCAATGGAATCAAAAAATTTGAACATGAAAAAACCCTTTGATATTAAATATAGTGATGAACTTTCAAGGAACAGCACATGCACAAAATTTAAAAATGTGCTGAATGATAGACGGAGGATAGATAGATAGATAGATAGATAGATAGATAGATAGATAGATAGATAGATTCATGACCGAAAGTCTTTGTACCCTTGAAATTGTTTCAGGAAATAAAGTACTTTATGTGTATTGGAACATGTCAGTAAGGCTAATGGGTGCTAAATTATGAATAGCATATACTGGTGTAGTGCTTTGAAGTGTGCACCTATAAAGGATAGTTGAAGTAGGCTGTGTTACAATAAGGCTAAACAGATGAGGTCATGTTTAACCTGTCAACTCGTGAGAAGGCAATGGTAGGTAGTCTTGCCTAATATTAATTGACGTGTGTGGAGGATTAATAATAGGCAGATAAAGAATAAATAGAGTAGCAATTTTGATCCTGCATATCTGATCCTGCAATTAAATAAGTACCAGCACTTTATATAATTGGGTTTAACCATTTACTTTTTCACCAGAAAATACGTGTTTTTAAATGTGCGTCTCTTCATAAGTTAAAAATAAAAGTTAAGTATTACTTTAGGGTCCTTAATAGGGATCTTTTTTTGCCTTAGACAATTAGTGTGTTTTTGTACAATAAACTTATACTGACTGAGAGCAGTTTGTTTGAGTGTTGTGTGAAATTGTGCCCAATTTTCCTTTTTTTCCATTTTTTTAATTTTAAAGTAAATAAACATAGGTATAACAAAACATGTATAATTGCAATAAATTTCTAGTAGAAGTACTTAATTTTCTAAAACAGGGGTGGGCAATTAATTTTCCCAAGGGGCCGCATGAGAAGCTGGCACTGCTGTGGAGGGCCGAACCAATCGGCTGAACTTAAATGAGCGTTTTGAAGCCAAAGGTGAATTTCATATTAAATGTAGATCTAAACAGTGTAATAATCTAATCTCGTTTTCTAACATACTTCAATGAAAAATTACCTAATGTACCCTCTATATTCAGACTTTTTGTCTTTTTTTTTTTTTTTTTTTTAAGGTTCAGTGAAATTTTGCTTGAGATTAACCAGTGCATGTTGGGATACTCGATTGAGCTGTCATCAGGGGAAGAAGCTGCAATCACTGCCACAGCCTCTGCACCCTCTCTGAAATTAGGCACCATCAGTGATGTCTGTTTTGGAGGCTCGGCTAGTCCTGCTCACCTGATAATAAGTTGTATGCAAATTCTGACAAATGCTCAGTATGAGCTCCCTGTGACAGTGCGCTCCCTTGCTGGCTCTAAAGGGAAATGATGACCCGCCAGGGACCATTCCAGTCTCTGAAACAGATGACGCTTTATTTCATGGTGGGGAAAGCAGCTGTGTCAGTAACCACAGCCTGTGCCCCCTAATGACGTCCCGTGTGAGTACCCCAAAATGCACTGGGATTCTCAAAAAAAAATGTCATTGGAAGTAAAAAAAAAAAGTAGAGAGGGAAAGGAAGAAATGTTTTATGTGAAATATATTGAAAAGTGATTAGATTACTGAATTAAATTTAGTATGAAATTCACCTTCGGTTTCGGATCACCCTTTAGTTCTGCATAATATTAATTTCATCACTTTATAAAAAAGCAGTTGCTTATGTGATTAAGTTTACATGAGCATATAAAAAAATTGTTACTTGCATCCAGAAAAAGACGATTTTCCATCTGTATTGTCAACCGTACAGCATCCATTTTTATACATCAGAATTAAATAAGATTTACAACATACAGTGTCCATTGTTAGTAATGGAAGGGCAGCACGGTTGTTCAATGGTTAGCACTGCATCGCTGGAGTCCTGGGTTCAAATCTCTACCAAGGACAACATCTGCAAGGAGTTTGTATGTTCTCCCCGTGTTTGCGTGGGTTTCCTCCGGGTTCTCCGGTTTCCTTCCACATTCCAAAGACACACTGATAGGGAATCTAGATTGTGAGCCCCATCGGGGACAGTGATTATAATGTGTGCAAACTGTAAAGCGCTGCGGAATATGTTAGCGCTATATAAAAATAAAGATTATAACTTATTAAAAATCGGATGCTATACGGATGATTCATGGGGATCCATTTTTATTTTATTTTTACACACTCATAGACTTCAACAAGCGAGTCTCATTCCAAATACAGAATAGACTGGTGGATGCTGTGATCTTTCTCACACAGACATTTTCTGACTGTAATCTGGATAGCCCAATTGCATAACATTGCTCTGTCTGAGGTCGGGTTCATTTTTTTTCACAGACAGCACTTGGACAATTATTACATTCATGTGAACATAGCCTGATAATACTTGTTGCAATAAAGCTTATCGTAATAGTAGTTGTTCAAGCAATAAATTGGGAACATTGGAAAAATGTTGTTCCCCACCTCTATTCAACATGCAGAGATCCATATCACATATGGGCAGGAGGTGACAGGCAGGGGTTGGAAATCCTTACTGCAGTCTATTGAGTGGATGTGATAAGCCACAGATCACAGAGGAGAGAACTATGGGGGACTTAACCCTTACCTCTCCTGCACAACACATACAACAGTACAAGCTGGAAGCAAAGAGGAAGGTAAGGGTTAACCCTTACATACAGAGGTGAGGAGGCAGCAGAGTACATGGTGGGGCAGAAGAGCAGTATGGGGAGCACATGGCATATCCTATCTGAAGACTGCATGTAGTGGAGGTGAGGGGGGACTGGTGGACCCTGTATTCAGAAGGAATACTCAGCCCCAGTGTTTTATCTCCTATCAGCTGCCAGGAAGATCCAGGGAGATGCAGTGGCTTCTAAGAAGCTCCTCTCCCTGAACATAATCTGCAGTCCCACAACTTTCACTCCACAGCATGAAAGGAGGCACCACAGGTGCTCTGACCTGCTCAGCACAGCAGACATATGTCTGCCTCCCAGGTGGTATCTGCGCTCCTCTTAGACACTACTTGCCCATTATCGGCAGCAGATGAGTGTTGTAGTCCCTGCTTCCCTTCTCCTGACTTGACCGCTCTGCCTCCTGCAAAGGTTTCACCAGCTCTCTCAGCCCTGCATCCACCAATGAGAAGATGGGGGTTGGGCTACAGTTGCAATGATGATTCTGAGAAAGATCAGTTCTTCTCCAGCTGTCTGGCTGTGTCAGCGGGCCGCACAGGAACAGTGAGGGGGCCGGATGTGGACCGCGTGACACATTTTGCCCAGGCCTGTTCTAGAACAATTTCAAGGATGCCAACAATTTTGGCCATGACTGTAGATAGATTAGATTAGATACATAGAAAGCGAAACTTGTGGTATGATCAGTAAAAAAATATTTAAACATAATTCCAATGCCTGTGGATGGATCTACAAAAATGATTTTTGTGAATTTAGATCAGCATTCTTGACTGGCAGCTGTAATCGTAGGTAAATATTTGAGTTTTGAACTGAAGAAAGAAAATCTGCAAAGGAAACCAGAGAGCTAGACCTGCTTATACTGTACTCTCCCAAGAGGAATGTGTAAAATCTTTTGACAGAAACCTATAAAGCACATGAGAAAACATATTCTCACTGAGAGCAAAACAAAAACACTTGTATTTTCACCTTTATATATACAATATCCTCATTGTTTAGACTAATGTCTGAAGGGGCATTAAGGGAACATGAATAAATATATATCTAATAAGATCAATACAGCAGTAGAACCCATCAGACTAGGGATTCAAATGACAAAATTATTAGAGGGTCTTAAAAATATTGGTGGATGTCAATTTGTCAAACCAGTTAAATGGGGAACACATATTTCAATGTCTCTATGAGTCACAAGTGAATTAATTATGAATAAACATTTTTTAAACATATTCACCTTGAGATTTCTTTTATGGTTTGTGTAACAACATTGAGTTAGTTTTTGTAGGATATCTAACAATGATGTACAGAAAATTATTATTTAATGTCAAAGCGAGAACAAATTATTACAACGTATTTTACAATTATTACAGTTATCAAATTAATAGTTGAATGCAAATCTATTCAACTATTCAAGTTCTTAGCGTATGTATTGGAGACACTTTTAGCAGCAATTACAAACTTGCATGTATACATGTAGATGCAATCTCTGCCTATTCATGGCAAGGAGGTTCATGTACTGTCAAATTGTATAGGAAATGTGAATAAAAAGCTTACAAAGGCCAACAACAAATTATCAAATGATTGTGGTATAGAATTGAAAACTCTATGCCTTTAACCCCTTCCTGATATATGACATATACTGTATATTTCATACACTGGCTTCAGGTATACAGAACAAGCAGCGACTGGACCAAAGCTCTGACCGCTACAATTAACCTCTTAAATGGCACTGTTAATCTCTGACATCGGCTTTTAAGGCACGCTGCCTTTGGGTCGTGACATTACAGGCGCCCATTGTGACACGTGATTTGATTGTGGGATCCCATTGGATTGCACTGGCACCCATGAACTATTATTTTAGCTATATATATTAATACTGTAGTATTATAGTGTATTGAACAAGCATTAAGACAATTAAAGGCTCAAGTCACCTAAGGGAACTAATAAGAATGGAAACAAATGTTTTCTAAAATGTAAAATATGCAACAAAATAACAAAATAAATAATCATTTTTTTGTTATCCTCATATCCATAAAAATCTCATTGATCAAAATATCCAACGATGAAGCTGTAGGAAAAATAAATGAAAATAGGGTCTTATGCTAACCTGATTTAATCCTTTGATAAAGCGGGAAAATATCATAGCAGATACCAGCTGCAGCAGATCCACAGGTCAGCAAGTGATCGTATCAGAATCAAAGTAAAAGAAATGTTATATGTGGTAATTTCCTGATGAAGAAGTAACTATTAGAGTTGAGCGACTTTAGTCGGATCGGGTTTCATGAAACAAAATTTGTTTCAGATGAAACTAGGGCACAAAAAGTCGGAGTTTCGTCCGAAACCCGACCCCAATGCAAGTCAATGGGGAATAAAAGTCGGCATTGAGTGGATGAATGTCATCCGCTCAATGCCGACTTTTATTCCCCATTGACTTGCATTGGGGTCGGGTTTCGGACGAAACTCCGACTTTTTTTGCCCTAGTCGGACCAGTTTCATCTGAAACAAATTTTGTTTAAGTCGCTCAACTCTAGTAACTATATACGCATAGAATAAACCACCATCTTTCACTTGTTAAGTCTGGATTGATGTCTTATTCAGCAGCACGGTTAGTATTGACAAGATTTCTTTTGCTATCAATCAAAATCTAAAACTATTTGAATATACAGAACACAATGTAAAGCAAAAAAAATAAACTCCATGATTGCAGTTTTAACTACACTTTCTCTAAAATATGCAATAAAATATCATAAAAAACCCACTTGTACTCTAAAATAGTATCAGCATAAACATCAGCTCAGTAGGCAAAACAAGAATTTACACAGTTCCATGTACAGAAAAATACAAAGATTTTGATAAAGGATCTCAGAAATTGGCAACACAAATCAATTTTTTTTACAAATTACATTTTTTTTATCACCACTAAAATAAAAAAAAACGTTTAACCCCTTCACACCGAAGCCTGTTTTCACCTTTCTGGCCAGACCATTTTTTTCAATTTTGACCAGTGTTACTTTATGAGGTAATAACACTTCAATAATAATAATAATACATTTTATTTCTATAGCGCCGACATATTCCGCAGCACTTTACATTTCAGAGGGGATTTGTACAGACAATAGACATTACAGCATAACAATAATCACATAGATCATAACAGATACCAAGAGGAATGAAGGCCCTGCTCGCAAGCTTACAATCTATGAGGGAAAAAGGGGAGACATGAAAGGTGGGTGGTAGCAATTGCCCTGATTGTTTGGACCAGCCATAATGTTAAGTGTATAACAGTACGGACACAGAGGGCTAATAGATGCATAAAGCATGTGGGAACATGATACGGAGAACCTGGTTATGGTAAAACTTTTGACTGTGCCACACAGGGATAGTTAGGTTAATGTGTTGAGGCGGTAGGCCAGTCTAAATAAATGAGTTTTCAGGGCACGCTAAAAATTGTAGGGATTGAGGACTACTCGTATTGACCTGGGACGTGCATTCCAAAGAATTGGCACAGCACGTGTATAGTCTTGGAGACGGGAGTAGGAAGTTCTGATTATCGAGGATGCTAACCTCAGGTCATCAGCAGAATGGAGGGCACGGGTAGGGTGGTAGACTGAAACAAGGGAGGAGATGTAGGGTGGTGTTGAGCCATGGAGTGCTTTGTGGGTGAGGGCAATAAGTTTGTACTGGATTCTGGAGTGGATTGGTAGCCAGTGTAAGGACTGGCACAAGGTAGAGGCATTGGTGTAACGATTGGCGAGGAATATGATCCTGGCTGCAGCATTCAAGACAGATTGGAGGGGGGAAAGTTTGGTAAGAGGGAGACCGATTAGAAGAGAGTTACAGTAGTCCAGATGAGAATGAATAAGAGAAACAGTAAGAATTTTTGCAGAGTCAAAGGTAAGAAAAGGTCGAAATCTAGAAATGTTTTTGAGATGCAGATAACAAGAGCGAGCCAGTGATTGGATGTGGGGGGTGAATGAAAGCTCGGAGTCAAGTATGACCCCAAGACAGCGGGCCTGTTGCTGGGGAGTAATAGTGGAACCACACACGGAAATGGCAGTGTCGGGTATAGGTGCATTAGTTGAGGGAGGAAACACAAGGAGTTCAGTCTTTGACAGGTTCAGTTTCAGATATAGTGAGGACATGATGTTAGACACAGCGTTTAGACAATCGCCGGTGTTTTCTAGAAAGGCTGGCGTGATGTCAGGAGAACAAGCGTATAATTGGGTGTCATCAGCATAGAGATGGTACTGGAAACCAAATCTACTGATTGTTTGACCAATAGGGGCAGTGTACAAGGAGAAGAGGAGGGGGCCTAGAACCGATCCTTGAGGAACCTCAACAGTAAGGGGAAAATGAGAGGAGTAGGAGCCAGCAAAAGATACAGTAAAGGAGCGGTCAGAGAGATAGGAGGAAAATTAGGAGAGAACGGTGTCCTTGATGCCGATGGAGTGGAGCATAGTGAGGAGGAGCTGATGATCCACCGTGTCGAATGCTGCAGAGAGATCCAAGAGAATTAGCATGGAGTAGTGACCGTTAGATTTAGCTGTTAGTAGATCATTAGAGACTTTAGTGAGGGCAGTTTCAGTAGAGTGTAGAGAGCGGAAACCGGATTGGAGAGGGTCGAGAAGAGAGTTATCAGAGAGATAGCGGATCAGACGGGAGTGGACCAGGCATTCCAGGAGTTTAGAGATGAAGGGAAGATTAGAGACAGGTTTATAGTTAGCGGCACAGTTTTGTTCGAGGGATGGTTTTTTAAGTAGTGGATGTATGATGGCATGCTTAAATAATGAGGGAAAGATACCAGAAGAGAAAGAGAGGTTAAATATTTTAGATAAGTGAGGGGTGACAGCAGGGGAAAGGGACTGGAGCAGATGTGATGGAAATGGGTCACTGGTGCAAGTGGTTGGGTGATAAGATGCAAGGAGCCTGCTTACTTCTTTTTCTGTGACTGGTTCAAACTCAGAGAGTGAGCTAAATGCAGTGGGGGAGAGAGACAGTGCATGGTATGAGATGAAGTAATTGGCCAGATCGTCAGCTCGAAGCTCTGTGGTTGGGGCCTGCACTCTTGGGTTGAGCAGGGAATGAAAATTGTCAAAGCGATGTTTCGGGTTATTGGACAGTGAGGTGATGAGGGTGTTGAAATAGGTTTGTTTGGAGAGGTGAAGGGCAGTGTTGTATGTTCTAAGCATGAACTTATAATGGATGAAATCTTTGTGCAGATTGGATTTTCTCCATAGACGTTCAGCACACCAAGAGCACCGCTGCAGGATACGTGTTTGCAGGGTGTGCCAGGGTTGTCGCTGTCTTTGTTGTGTTGTTCTATGTATAGGAGGTGCAAAATCATCCAGGGCAGTTTGAAGTGTTTCATTGTAATGCTTCAGTGCAGAATCAGGACATGAGAAGGAGGAGATAGGGGCCAATGAAGACTGCAAGTTCATCGTAAGTTTCTGGGTGTTAATGGCCTGTATGTTTCTATAAGTATGGACAGTGGGGATGACCTGAGCGGCCTGGCAGTTCTTGATAGAGAATGAAAGAAGGTTGTGATCAGAGAGCGGGAGAGGGGAGTTTGTGAAATCATTCACTGCACAAAGCCGAGAGAAGACCAAATCGAGGGAGTTTCCGTCTTCTTGCGATTTAGTAAGCTGCGAAAGGCCAAACGAGGAGGTTAGAGATAAAAGGTGAGTAGCAGATGGGGAGAGGGGAAGAGCAATGGGGATGTTGAAATCTCCCATGATGAGGGTAGGGATGTCACAGGAGAGAAAATGTGGAAGCCAAGTGGCAAAATGATCCAGGAACTGATGGGAGGGGCCGGGGGGACGATACACTACCGCCACTCGCATGGAGAAGGGGGTGTAGAGTCTGACAGCATGGACCTCAAAAGAAGGGAAGACTAGTGAGGATACTTGAGGGATAACCTGAAAGGTACATTTTGGTGATAGAAGCAGACCAACACCTCCACCTGCTCTTTTGTCTGATCTTGGGGTATGAGAGAAGTGTAATCCCCCATATGAAAGAGCAGCAGCAGCGGTAGTGTCTGACTGCTGGATCCAGGTTTCAGTAAGAGCCAGGAGGTTAAGAGAATTAGAAAGGAAGAAGTCATGGATGAAGGAGAGTTTATTACACACTGAGCGAGAATTCCAAAGGGCACAATTAAGAGAGACAGATGGCATACAGGGAATATTAATAAGAATAGAGGGGTTTCTGAGTGTAGCAGTTGGGGGGTTTGACTTTCTATAACATGGGGGACCAGGGTTGGGAGCAATGTTTCCTGCGACTAGGAGAAGGAGGATAGAAAGAGTGAGCAGATGGTTGAGTGATTTGTGGGAGCGTCTCTTATGTTGAATGGTGGGACTGAATGGATCTGTGCAATTTAACAATGTGAAAAGAGTGTGAGTGCTATACATAGGAGAGGAAAGGAGTGAGGGGCCAATATGTGTTATGAGCTCATTTTCTGCTCCACCAGCTGAGAGTTCTCCTTCTGTTCTCCCTCTGGTAGTGACAGGAGGTTGTGAGGTTAGTTTAATTCGTAATGGTCTGCCACCTGACGAGGAGTATAGTGATTGGATCTCTGGAGTATCAGACTGGATATAAGACAGTCAACGCCCTATCCTGTTGCTGGTGATTCAGTCTGTTTCTCAGGTCTTGGACTTCAGCTCTGCTCCAGTCATCTCAAGTTAAGTTTGTTTTTTTGCTAATGTTCACACTTGCTCTTGTTGGTCAACTCAGTTTTTTTGTGGTCAGCCAGCCCGGCTGGGCTGTGCTGAATTTCCACTCTTATTTATCTGTATTTGCCAATTTGCCTTTTAGTCCTTTATTAGATTTTTTTTCAGATCCTGTGTATCCAGGTTCTTATCCTCACTGTTATGAATGGGTCACCGAGGAGGATAAAAGCAACAAACGCTAAGTCTCAGAAAACCAGAGAGGTTGGTAACTATACAGACTGCAGAGCCCTGATCTTAACACACAACTAGAAGCAGTCGTGGAGCGTGCCTACGGTGGTCCTGGACGCCTTGTCACAACCAGAGAGCTAAATAAGCCTAAAGTAAGAAAAGAGGAAAACTAACTCCCCAGAGCACACCCCAAAGG
This sequence comes from Dendrobates tinctorius, assembly GCF_039654945.1. Classification (NCBI taxonomy): domain Eukaryota; kingdom Metazoa; phylum Chordata; class Amphibia; order Anura; family Dendrobatidae; genus Dendrobates; species Dendrobates tinctorius. The sequence goes on from NW_027361703.1 coordinate 20,797,880, forward strand.
AAAGACAGCCCCCCACAGGTATTGACAGTGAAGCAAGATGAAAACACAAACAAAGGCAGAAAATTAGGCTGAGCAAACGATGGGGCCAAACTAACTTGGAGGACAGGAAAGGAAAGATACTGTCTGCAATCTGCCAAAAAACCCTACCAAAAATAATGTCCAACGCTTCTGATAACAAAATTAACCCTGAAGTCACTAGACTTCTCCCACTATAGCAGTACTCTGGAATATTCTGAGACAGAGCAAAAAGAGGCCAATCTAATAAAGGACTAAAACACAAATTGGCAAATACAGATAAATAAGAGTGGAAATTCAGCACAGCCCAGCCGGGCTGGCTGACCACAAAAAAACTGAGTTGACCAACAAGAGGAAGTGTGAACATTAGCGAAAAACAAACTTAACTTGAGATGACTGGAGCAGAGCTGAAGTCCAAGACCTGAGAAACAGACTGAATCACCAGCAAAACAGTGGAAACCACCCACAAGTGACCCCATTTTGGAAACTACCCATCAAAGTACTTATCTAGAGGTGTGATGAGCACTTTAAACCCAGAGGTGCCTCACAGAATTTTATATAGTTAAGCCATGAATATAAAAAAATATATTTTTCTAATAAAGTTGCTATATCCCCCAATATTTAATTTTCACAAGGGTAACAGGAGAAAATTGACCATGCAATTTGTTGTAAACATCTCCTAATTTCATCAATATCACATATGTGGTGGAAAACTACTGTTTGGGCTCACGGCAGGGCAGAGGAGGGAAGGAGTGCAAATTGACTTTTGGAGCGCAATATTGGCTGGAATAGATAGCGGACACCATGTCACATTTGCAGAGCCCTTGTTGTGCCTAAACAATGGAATCCCCACAAGTGACTCCATTTTGGAAACTACACCCCTCAAGGAATCATAGACTGGTAGAGTTGGAAGGGACCTACTGGGACATCTGGTCCCACCCCCAGCTCAAATCAGGATTCACAAAATCATCCCAGACAGATGTCTGTCCAGCCTCTGTTTGAAGACTTCCATGGCAGCAGAACTCACCACCTCTCGTGGCAGCCTATTCCACTCATTGATCACCCTAACTGTCAAAAAAATTTCTAATATCTAATCTGTGTCTCCTCCCATTCAGTTTCAGCCCATTGCTTCTAGTCTTTCCTTGTGCAAATGAGAATAAAGGTAATCCTTCTACAATGTTACAGCCCTTGAGATATTTGTAGACAGCCATTAAGTCTTCTTTTTTGCAAGCTAAATATTCCCAAATCCTGTAACTTTTCCTCATAGGACATGGTTTGCAGACCGGTCACCATTCTGTTCGCTCGTCTCTGAACTTGCTTCAGTTTGTTGATGTCTTTTTTAAAATGTGGTGCCCAAAGCTAGACACAGTATTCCAGATGAGGTCTGACCAAAGAGGAATAGAGGGCAATAATGACCTCATGTGATCTAGACTGTATGCTTCTGTTAATACATCCCAGTATTGCATTTGCCTTTTTTGCTGCTGCATCACACTGTTGACTCATGTTCAGTCTGTGATCTATTAGTATACCCAAGTCTTTTTCACATGTGCTGTTGCTTAGTCCTATTCCTCCAATTCTGTATATGTTTTTTCATTTTTATTGCCCAGATGTAATACTTTGCATTTTCCCTGTTAAAAACCATTCTGTTTGTTGCTGCCCACTGCTCCAGTTCATTTATATCTTCTTGAATCCTCTATCTCTTCTGTAGTATTAGCTATCCTTCCTAGCTTTGTGTCATCAGCAACTTTAATCAGTTTACCCTCAATTCCTACATCTGAATCAATGCTAAAGATTTTGAACAAAACAGAGCCCAGGGCAGAGCCCTGTGGTACCCCACTTGAGACATTCTGCCAACTGGATGTGCAGCCATTTATGACCACTATTTGATCACTAAGTAAGTTATGAATCCACCTAACAGTTGCCTTGTCCATGCCATACTTAAGTATAAGAAGTTAAGATATACTATATCTATAGCATTTACCTGATCCACCCAGTCAGTGATTCTATCATAGAAGGACATTAAGTTAGTCTGACATGACTTATTAGCTACACCATGCTGACTCTGGTTAATCACTTCATTCTTATTGGGTACTTACATACATGTTGTTTAATAAATTGTTGAAAGATCTTTCCTGGTATAGAAGTCAGAATCAATAGCCTATAGTTCCCTGGGTCCACCTTCTTCCCCTTTTTAAAGATAGGAACAACATTTGTTCTTCTCCAGTCTTCTTGGACTTCTGTTCTCCAAGAATTTTCAAAGATTATGGGGAGTGGTTCAAAAATTTCTTCTGCTATCTCCTTCAGTACCCTGGGGTGTAATTCATCTGGACCTGGAGACTTGAATTCATTTATGTTAGCTAAGTGGTTCCTCTCTATCTTTCTGCTTATAGATATCCTGGATTCTTCTATTCCTTTAATAGGACAGTGAAGATCAGTTGATGTTACATTTCCTTTCTGAGAGAAAACAGATGCAAAATAGGAATTAAAAAGTTCGGCCTTCTCAACATCCTTTCTTACCATTTCATCATTTTCATCCTGTAAAAATCCTAAAGCATCTTTGACTTTTCTTTTACTTTTGACATATCCCTTAAATCCTTTTTTATTGCTTTTGACATCTCTTTCAAGCCTTAATTCATTTTCAGATTTAGCTAAACTGATTTGTGTCCTGCAGGTTCTACAGACAGCATTATATTCTTCTTTAGCTATGCCTCCCACTTTCCATTTGATAAACATTTATTTCTTCCTTTTTAGGCTATGTGCACATGGTGCGGATTCTGCTGCGCATCCGCAGCATTTCAGGCTCTGCGTGTCCGCAGCAGATTTAGGTGCGTTGTACAGTACCATTGTTTTTAATGGTAAACTGAAAAATGCTGTGCACATGCTGCAGATTTTTCCATGCGGATTTGCTGCGGGTTCAAATCCGCAGCATGCCAACTCTTTGTGCGGATTCCGCTGCGGTTTCACACCTTCTCCATTGTAGAGGTGTGAAACTGCAGGGCTAAACCGCAGGCTAATCTCCAGGTAAACCGCAGGTCTTCTGACCTAAGATTTTACCTGCGGATTTTTACAAATCCACGCTGAAAAATCCGCAGGACCAAAATGTAGATGTGCATATAGCCTAAGCATGTGTTTACATTCTGTGTTCATCCATCCTGGATTCCTTAAATGCTTCCTATTTTTCCCTCTTTTCCGAATTGTTAATGACTGTGCTTTGAGAATCTCATTTTTCAAGATTTCCCTTCCTTCCTTAAGGATATCCATCCATTAGATCCCTCCGATTCTTTCTCTGAGATCCTTAAAATCTGTCTTTCTGAAATCTAACCTTGAAGTCTGAGTCTTCACAGGTCTTCCTCCTCTAGTTATCTAAAATTCTAAAATAGTATGATCAATACCTCCTAGGGTCCCAGCCACTCTTACTTCCTCAATTATTTCCTCCCTATTTATGAGGATTAGAACCAAGTTAGAAGATCCCCTTGTTATCTCCTTTACCTTTTGGAAGATAAAGTTGTCAGCAAGAGAGGATAAGAATTTCCTTGACCTGTTAGTTTTGCCTGAGAGAGCTTCCCAACAAATGTCTGGATAGTTGAAATCTCCCATGACCACTATGTCATATTTTTTGGCGATCTTGGCCATTTGATGCATAAAGAGTTCATCCATATCTTCAGCTTGCACAGGTGGCCTGTAGTAAATGCCTAAAATGGTGTCCTTTCCGTTGTTCTCTCCTTGTATTCTTACCCAAACCGTTTCCACAGAACTCCCAATCTCTGAAGCATCAATCTCTGTGCAGATATACACTTTTCTAACAAACAGTGTGACACCACCTCCTCGTTTATCAAGTCTGTTTCTTGCAAATAAGTTGTATTCTTCTAGCCTTGTATTCCAATCATGTGTATCGTCCCTCCAAGTTTCAGTGATTCCAATGACATCATATTTCTTTTCCTGTGTTAGTAGTTCCAATTCTCCTTGTTTGTTACCCGTATTTTGTGTATTTGTATAGAAACATTTTAGTTTGTGATTGGTTTCTCCTTCTTCAAAATGTTTATTATTTAGATTTTTTTTGTCTTTGTTCTTCCTTTCCACTTCTAATAACAGAGTTCTCAATAGTATTTGTCAGGTGTATGGCTTTTTTTGCCCTTTTGCCTCCCTTCCCTCATTTTTCTAGTTTAAAGCTCTCCTGATGAGTGTAGCAAGGCGACTTCCAAATACATGTTTTCCAGTCTTCATAAAGTGCACCCCATCTCTAGGCAGTAGTCCATCGTATAGGTAGTTCACTCTGTGATCCAGAAATCGAAATCCTTGCTGACGGCACCATCGATGTAGACAGTTGTTCACCTGCAGAATCTTATTCCACCTACTTGTTCTATGGCCATCCACTGGGAGGATGGAAGAGAAGACCACCTGCGCTCCCAGTTCTTTCACTTTCTTGCCTAAGTTTTCAAAGTCACTGCAGATGGTTTCCAGGTCATTTCTTGCTGTGTCATTTGTCCCCACATGTATTAGCAGGAATGGGTAGTCATCTGTAGGTCTGAAGAGTCCTGATATCCTGTCAGACACATCTTTAATTTTTGCACCTGGAAGACAGCACATTTCTCTTGAGGTTATATCCGGTCAGCAGATAGCAGCCTCTGATCCTCTCAACAGGGAATCCCCCATGACCACCACTCTCCATTTCTTCTTCACCACATTTTTCTTTCTCCATCCAGGAGGACTCTGAGGATGTACAAGGTTGTTCTTTGTGAACAAAGTCTTATCTTGATGTGTTTGCTTCTCTGGGTCAAATACTTCCGTTCCTCTGTTTCTTCAGGTGCACTTCGAATTTCTTCTCTTTCTGTAACCTGAAGAGATAATTCTGTTCTGTCTAAGAACTCTTCACCTTCCTTAATGATTTTCAATGTAGCTAACTGTAGCTAACTGATTTTGCAACTTTTCTCCAACAGGGACACAAGCTTGCATTTGTGGCATGTGAAGTTTGGCTTTTCCACTGGTAAGTCTGTGAACATGTAGCAAGAAATTAAATAGAAGTGTCGTGAGCATCTTGAAGCCAAAGGTACGTCACAGAATTTTATATCATTGAGACATGGAAATGAAAAAATGCATTTTTCAAACAAAAGTGTTGTGCTAGCCCCAAATTTTTAATTTTCATAAGGGTAACAGGAGAAAATGAACCATACAATTTGTTGTGCAATTTGTTCTGAGTACCTAAATACCCCATATGTTGTGGTAAACTACTGTTTGGGCACACAAACAGGGCTTGGAAGGGAAGGAGTGCCAATTGAATTCTGGAGCACAATTTTAGCTGGAACAGATGGCAAATGCCCATGACATGCAAAAACAGCAGAAACGTACACTAGTGACCCCATTTTGGAAACTACATGACTTGACAAAATTCATCTAGTGGTATAGTAAGCGTATTTAACCCTCAAAAGATTCACAATAATGTATAACATTGGGCTGAGTCAATGGAAAATTACCATTTTTCCCCAAAAATGTTGCTTTAGCCTCAATTTTTAATTTTCAATTGTCCGCTGGTTGGGACCCGGTCCTTGTCTGCCCTTATTCACACAGACGTCAACTTTGACACATGATAAGGTTATTAATACTAGACAGTGTAGGACCGCCCCGACCACAGAGTCACCTTGTCGATGGTGGGACGGCTTTTATGCTACGTTTGATCAAATACAGTATTACTAAGAGCTCTGTATGATTTAAATGCACTTTTGCTTTTTACTTATTTAATTATAGCAGGTTTTTTTTTTCATTTTGTCTTTTGTAGGTTTTGTATGCTTTATGGCCATGTAAACATGCATTTGTATGCTGCATGTGTACCAACTCAAACCAAGCTCAATCTTTGTGTTTTTAATTTTCTAAATGGATAATAGGAGAAAATGGACCACAAAATACGTTGTGCAATTTCTCCTGAGTGTGTCAATACCTAAAATGTGTTCGAAAACTACTTACCCATATTAAGGTGCTAGTTTAATTAATTATTCCCAAGAAATTGCCCTAGCACCTTAATATGGGTAAGTTCTTTTGATTAAGACAATGATATTCGTATAGGTTACATTTGGGTTGAATCCCTGTAATTTACCTTCAAACATTACGCAATTGCAGGGACAGGAGCACCAGTAGACGCATATGCACTTTAATTTCTCCGGTTTACATAAGATGTTTTCCCATACTATGCAAGATTGGAGATTCTAACCACCAGACCTATTGTAGTAAGTTCCACACGTATGTGATGTGTCTCTGTTTTATGCTGCCCATTTATGACTTTGCTATATAATTGATTCCTCCCAAGGTGACATACTTTTTCTTTCTTCATGTATACCTCTTATTTATGATGTTTATACTTTTGTGATTAATGAATGATTTCTACTTTATTATATGTATGAAGTCAGCACTCCATTTTTCCTTAGTTTAACATTCTTACATTGGAGTTTGTTCTAATTCAATCCATTGATAAAATTAGATAGGATACTATAATATTTACAAGAGGAAATCAGTTTCAACCAATCTATATAGTGTTGAAATAGATTTATATAGATTTATATTTTTTTTTTCTGTTTGGCTGCTGTCACATAATAAAAGATGTCTTTTTTTCACAAAGCAGAGTTTTTGCATTGGCATATTTTTAGAGCTATAATTTTTCTATATTTTTGCTGACACAGTCATGTGAGAGCTTGTTGAGTTGACATTTTTATTGGTACCATATTAGGCCACATAATGATTTTTGATCGCTTTCCACAACCCTTGGCAAAAATTATGGTATCTCTGGCCTTGGAGGATTTTCATTCAGATGTTTAATTTTGTAAAAAAAAAGCAGATCACAGACATGGCACAAAAGTAAAGTCAATTCAAATGGCTACTTTCTGGCTTTAAGAAACACTAAAAAAAATCAAGAACAAAAAATGTGGTAGTCATAGAATCATAGAATTGGAAGGAACCTCCTGGGTCATCTGGTCCAACCCCCTGCTCAAAGCAGGATTCGCTAAATCATCCCAGTCAGATGTCTGTCCAGCCTCTGTTTGAAGACTTCTATTGAAGGAGAACTCACCACCTCTCGTGGCAGCCTGTTCCACTCATTGATCACTCTAACTGTCAAAACGTTTTTTTCTAATATCTAATCTGTGTCTCCTCCCATTCAGTTTCATCCCATTGCTTCTAGTCTTTCCTTGTGCAAATGAGAATAAAGATGATCCTTCTACAATGCGACAGCCCTTGAGATATTTGTAGTCAGAAATGGTTTCTTTTTTAAACCAAACATAGTGGAAAAATTCTGGAATCACTCAATTCTGAGGAAAAAATATGGAATCAAGAAAAACCAACAAAAAAAAAGATCCAACACATCACTAGTATTTTGTTGCACCACCTGTGGCTTTTATAACAACTTGCAGTCTCTGAGGCATGGACTTAATGAGTATCAAACAGTACTCTTCATCAATCTGGCTCCAACTTTCTCTGATTGCTGTTGCCAGATCAGCTTTGCAGGTTGGAGCCTTGTCATGGACCATTTTCTTCAACTTCCACCAAAGATTTTCAATTGGATTGAGATCCAGACTATTTGCAGACCATGACATTGACCTTATGTGTCTTTTTTCAAGGAATGTTTTCACAGTTTTTGCTCTATGGCCGGATGCATTATCATCTTGAAAACTGATTTAATCATCCCCAAACATCCTTTCAATTGATGGGATAAGAAAAGTGTTCAAAACATCAACATAAACTTGTGCATTTATTGATGATGTAATGACAGACATCTCCCAAGTGGCTTAACCTGACATGGAGCCCCATTTCATCAATGACTGTGGAAATTTGCATGTTCTTTTCAGGCAGTCATCTTTATAAATCTCATTGGAATGGCACGAAACAAAAGTTCCAGCATCATCACCTTGCCCAATACAGATTTGCGATTCATCACTGAATATGACTTTCATCCAGTCATCCACAGTCCACTCCAGGACTGTGTTTCCTTAGCCCATTGTAACCTTGTTTTTTTTCTGTTTAGGTGTTAATGATGGCTTTCATTTAGCTTTTCTGTATGTAGATCCCATTTCCTTTAGGTGGTTTCTTACAGTTTGGTGACAGACATTGACTCCAGTTTCCTCCCATTCGTTCCTCATTTGTTTTGTTGTGCATTTCCTGTTTTGGAGACATATTGCCTTACATTTCCAGTCTTGATGCTTTGATGTCTTCCTTGGTCTACCAGTATGTTTGCCTTTAACAACCTTCCCATGTTGTTTATATTTGGTCCAGATTTTAGACTCAACTGACTGTGAACAACCAACATCTTTTGAAACATTGCGTGATGAGTTACCCTCTTTTAAGTGTTTGATAATCTTCATCATTGTTTCAATTGACATCTCTCGTGTTGGAGCCATGATTCATGTCAGTCTACTTGGTGCAACAGCTCTCCAAGGTGTGCTCACTCCTTTTAGATGCAGACTAACGAGCAGATCTAATTTGATTCAGGTGTTAGTTTTGGGAATGAAAATTTAAAGGGTGATTCCATATTTTTTTCCCTCAGAATTGAGTGATTCCATAATTTTTCCCTTATGCTTGGTTTAAAAAAGTAACCATTACTGACTACCTCATTTTTTGTTCTTTATTTCTTTTAGTGTTTCTTGAAGTCAGAAAGTTGCTATTTGAATTGACTTTAGTTTTGTGCCATGTCTGTGATCTGCTTTTTTTCTACAAAATTAAACAACTGAATGAACATCCTCCAAGGCCCGTAATTCCATAATTCTTGCCAGGGGGTGTATTACAATTTTTGGGAGGCAAAATGAACAAAAAACAGCAATTGTTTTTTGGATTTTTTTTATGCTGTTAACCTTGTGGTAAAAGCAATAAGGCAGCTTTATTCTTCAGGTCAGCATTATTACAGTAATACCACATTTATATAGCTTTTTTAATGTTTTGGCACTTTTCCACAATAAAAAATGTTACCTGTGTGAACCTGTGGCCATCTTTTGGCCTGGGATCACCATGGACACCATTGGGACAATGTGATCGTAATCACATTGTGCCGATAGAAGCAGAGAGTGAACTCACTCTGCATAGTCCATCAATGTCACTGTCACTATTGACAGCAGCTTTAGAGGAGTTAAACTCCTACGATCTGTGCTAGCACCAATAGTGGATGTTGCTGCAGGGTGTCAACTCTCATATAGAACTGACACCCGCATTTGAATGTGGCGGCACTTGGCGTGCATGCAGCATTAGTACTGCGGATTGCAGGAATGCAGCTCCTGCAGCGCCGTACATATATGGCGCATATTGTGAAGGGTTTACATTAGATATCATTGTAACAATACTGATCTGTAGAATCATAATAACATTCTGTAATTAATATAAAAAAAAATATTTCTCTACATGTAAAAATAGTAAGGGAACTTACAGGGGCAGATTAAGAGTAGCCAGGCAGTTTAGAGTGTGTTGGTTCATCCAACACTCGTTGTGGCAAAACTAATTGACTGGTGGTGGAACTCAGAGACCCAGAGGTTTAAATAGCAGGCAGCCACATCCAAGGCTCTCAGAAAGGAGTAATAAAAAAAAATTACAATTAACTGCATAGCTCACTGATCTGGCGGTACCAAAAGTCCCAGGAATTAAACAAGACCAATGTTGTCATGTATCACCTGCAATAAAGGTGCAGCACTTTCTAGCTGTCAAAGTGCAAACAAAATAGACAGGAACCAGTACAGATGGTACAGCCACAAATAAACTTGAAAAGAGATATGATAAAGCTTAGCTCTAATTGAAACTTATCAAGGAAAGACAGATGGATAAGGGTGCATGGCCCAAGGGGCAGCAACAATATGAATGTACAATGCAAAAATAGATCTAAATGGAGAAGGCCACACTCTTACAGTACTAAATGAATGTGAAAGTGCACATACACCATTCTCAATATGCACACATATATGACTGTAAAGTAAAGTATATATTAGATGTGTGCTTGAACATCAACTTAATATTATAGGAGTGCTGCTCTTTGTCCTACATTCTCCCATATATTTCTGATTATTTATATTGTCTCGTAATTTCTGCAGCACAAGAAATACAAGGACTAAGAGGTAATGAAATATAATGACAGATATATGGAACTTACATCAAAGCCCGAAGTTGTCATAAATGAAGGTCTATAGATATACCATGTGTTTATGAGGACCAGAATACTGGGATCTAACTGCAGGGTAGGGAGAGAATCCCAAGATCCTTTAGATCTGCTACCTGTAAATGATAGTGCATATAATAAAGAAACTGTCCATTTATTGGAAAAAAGCTATAGGGGATAACACTTCCAAAAATAGATGCAACACCATAACCTGGGAGTAGTTCACGAGTCCCAGACAAAAGAAAAAGTGACACAGTGTCTAGTAATACAAAGTCCAGAAATAGAAGACGAGCACCATCACAATAGTCCACACATCCGAACTATCATACGTGTATAAAAGAGATGCAGCCAGCAATACAACTGTTTTACCCTTAGGTGCACATTCATGGAAAATAAGCTAATCCACATAGCAAAAAATAGTAGAAAAGAGCAGCACTCACGGGTAGTGTAGTCAAGGCTTTATTATAAAAGCATATCAGCGGGAGAACGGGTGCAAAAAGGAGATAGCAACGACGATCGTTTCGCGCTGCAAAGGCGCTTCCACAGGTTACAACCTGTGGAAGCGCCTTTGCAGCGCGAAGCGATCGTCACTGCTATCTCCTTTTTGCACCCGTTCTCCCGCTGATATGCTTTTATAATAAAGCCTTGACTACACTACCTGGTGAGTGCCGCTCTTTACTACTATTTTTTGCTACAGTGTCTAGTAAACTGCTGCAGCTGGTACAAATTCTACTTGGGAAGTAATATTTCTTTTTATATATTTATAATACCACATGTGGCTTCATGCATTCCACAATTAGCATATATGGTTATAGATGGGTGGGCCCCTGAATGTTCGGGTCTGGCGGGTTCGGTTGAACAGTTTAGCAAAAAGTTTGTATTCGGGTACCAGAATAGTATTCGGACCCGAACCCAAACTTTTCAGTTAAATGGGGGGGGGGCGAACATCCAGTATTTGCCATGCTGTCATGTGCATGACAGCTCGGCAAACACTGCTTCTGATCTGTGGTAAAATCATTACCGCCAGTCAGATAGCCGTTTTTCCTATGCTGTCAAATGACTGCGTGAGCCTGCAGCTGTGATTGGAGATAAAAAGCTTACCTCCGGCCACTGACATCAGCTGATGGGACTGCTACTCTCATCAGCAGATGCCTGCTGCCACTAATAATAGTGAAATCAGGCAGTTGCTGATGGGAGAATTCATCAGCCAGCTCCTGCGCTCTAAATAAATAATTATAAGAAAAGGTGTGGGTTCCCCTGTATTTTTGATAACCTTCCAGGCAAAACTGACAGCTGGGGGCTGCAATCCTCTACTGTCAGAATTAGCAAGGCTGGTTACCAAAAATAGAAGGGTCCCCACACTGTTTTTGTAAATTATTTAAACAAATAATTAAAAAATGATAAATGATGTGCGGTCCCCCCAATTTTTGACAACCAGCCTTGCTAAAGCAGACAGCTGGGGCTGGTATTCTCATGCTGTTAAGGGGCCATGGATATTGCCCCCCCCAGCCTTGAAATAGCAACCTACAGCTGCCCAGAAAAGGCACATCTATTAGATGCATCAATCCTGGCACTTTGCCCGGCTCTTCCCACTTGCCCTGTAGCAGTGGCAAGTGGGGTGATAGTTGGAGGGTTGATGCCACCTTTGTATTGTCCGGTAACATCAAGCCCTGAGGTTAGTAAAGGGGAGGCGTCAATAAGAGACCCCAATTATTAACCCCATAGTCACATTGTAAGAAAACACAGACATCCAGAAAAAAGTCCTTTAATTGAAAGAATGACACAGACTCATTTAATAATCTTAACTTAACCATACTTACAACCTCGCCTAATTCCACTAAAGCCTTCGATCTCCTGTAATAAAACTAAAATAATAAAACAACAATATGCCAAACCTGTCTGTCGTTCTGTTCCATACCGTAACCATGTCTGGGGGATAAACAGTTTTCAACCCGGACAGGGACAAGATGCAACTGTCCAGGGTGAAAACCACTCATATATAATCTTTTTGTTTTTTTATTTTCTTAACTTATATTTATGCCCACACATGTGTCCACATTAAATATGGACACTGTATGCATTCCATAATAGCATATGTCTTTCTACCATGAGCTGCGCATGATGCAGGCTCTTCCTGGTTGCCTCCATCCCAGAAGGTGTCCGTACAGAGTGATGTGTTCCTGACACGCATCGCGGCTGCGACACCGTAAGTGACGGACAGACACCGAAAATCACGCCCTCATGCTCTTGATGCGCATGGTGGAATACACTTTTCCCCAGGCCCTAATTGGTTATATCTCCACTTCATGGGATATATAAATATGCTATACAGCACAGAACACACTGCCCTCCGAGGAAGCGAAAGTGAAATGTGCGTCGGGGCCTTGGCATGATATACAGGCACCTTTAAAATGGGTAAGAGGGCTTCTTTTCATTTTCTATGAGCATTGGTTCCTTTCATTTAGGTACCTTTTTTGCAAATGCAGTTACCGCTGGCTGCGCTTCAGAGTGTGCTATGATGTTACTATAGCCAAATTTATTATGTATGATTACACCTGTGTCTACCTTTAATTAACTGCTAATTGCACACCAGTGTATTGGGTATCCTGTTGGTCCCTTTATTACCTCTTCCCCTATCTATTTGTGCCTTGGAACTCTCATACATGTAACATATGTATCTGGTCACTTTCATATTTTGGTTGTTCCATAGCCTAATTAAGACATGCCTGTAGGGTTGCACCATGGTTGTATCATTGCCCTCCTGTTTTTACTAGGTTTATGTTCACTGCGTGGAATAACTTTTATTAATATGCCCTGCCTATGTGACTATCAATAAAGGTTTTTTGTATTTTTGTATAAACAATGCTAAGGTTGACTTTGTTACCATACCCACACACACTTACTTCATGGTCTAGGGATTTAAGCTCCCAAATGTTCTATATTACTGCACATGTTCAATTGAGAGCATCTCTTATGAAGAAATTCTAGCTATGTATATATGATGATATTCAGAATGTAGTATATGATCATGAGTATGGGTGTTGAGTGCACCAGAAATGCATTGATGTTTTTGTATATGGACTAATGATGCACATAAACATGTTTTAATCATATACAGATAATGCTGAAAATGTTAAACTGTCATTCTAATCAATATACCCTTGAAGGCATGAACTGTACTACCTCATTCAAATATTGTGGACAAATTGTAGTTGTGGGGCTTTTACACTCATAAAAGCTCTTCACACAATGCAAAGCCAGAAAAAAAATACAAATTACAAGCAGGGTCATCCATACACCCTTGAAGGCGCCAAATGGAGTGCCTCATTCAAATTTTAAGAAAGTGTAGTTGTGGTATTTCTATGCTCGTAAAGGATCTGCACACAGTGCAAAACCAGAAAAAAATTATTAGGAGAATCATTCATACACCCATGAAGGCACCAACTGGAGTGCCTCATTCAAATATTAAGAAAGTGTAGTTGTGGTACTTTAACACTCAAAAAGTCTGTGCAAACAGTGTAAATCCAGAAAAATATTATAAGGTCATCCATATATATACACGTGGTCAAAATTGTTGGTAGTTGGTACCCCTTCTTTAATGACAGAAAAACCCACAATGGTCACAGAAATAACTTGAATCTGACAAAAGCAATAAATAAAAAATAATATGAAAATGAACAAATGAAAGTCAGACATTGCTTTTCAAACATGCTTCCACAGAACTTTTCAAAAAAATAAAACTCATGAAATAGGCCTGGGCAGAAATGATGGTACACATAACTTAATGTTTTGTTGCACAACCTTTTGAGGCAATCACTGCAATTAAACGATTCCTTTAACTGTCAATGAGACTTCGACACCTCTCAACAGGTATTTTGGCCCACTCCTCATGAGCAAATTGCTTCACTTGTCTGAGTGGTATGTGATGTCCTCACATATTGGAACACTGCAGATGTTGGGAAGGATTTTTGAGCAGAAGAGGGCAGTTGTTGACTACCAGCATTATCAAGGCTGTTGGTATTTAGTTCAGGCTCCACACATAAGACCTCAGGAGCGGACATGGATGTCAGACATGTGTACCATCCTGAAAAGCTTTGAGGACTCCACCAAGATGGTGAGCGATGATGATGCCATAATTAGCTTATATCTGGTAACCAGCTTTTCCAATCTCTGCTCTGAATCCACTCCTGTGTTTCCATTCAATGTCAGCAAGCAGTTAATCCTGAGTGCTATCTATGTGTTTTCAACTATGCAAACTTATATCTGGCAACCAGCTTTTCCAATCTCTGCTCTGAATCCACTCCTGTGTCTCCATTCAATGTCAGCAAGCAGTTAATCCTGAATGCTATCTATGTGTTTTCAACTATGCAAGCTTATATCTGGTAACCAGCTTTTCCAATCTTTGCTCTGAATCCACTCCTGTGTCTCCATTCAATGTCAGCAAGCAGTTAATCCTGAATACTATCTATGTGTTTTCAACTATGCAAGCTTATATCTGGCAACCAGCTTTTCCAATCTCTGCTCTGAATCCACTCCTGTGTCTCCATTCAATGTCAGCAAGCAGTTAATCCTGAATGCTGTCTATGTGTTTTCAACTATGCAGGCTTATATCTGGTAACCAGCTTTTCCAATCTCTGCTCTGAATCCACTCCTGTGTCTCCATTCAATTTCAGCAAGCAGTTAATCCTGAATGCTATCTATGTGTTTTCAACTATGCAAGCTTATATCTGGTATATAGTTTTTTTTTCAACTTACTCTGCTTGTCCCCTTATGTTGTGAGGTCAAGAAACTTTTCAAAGTGCTTTATGATCCATGTAGTGCTGGACATGTGTTTATTTGACCACAACACTTTATTGGGTCCTGGTGTCTCAATTTAGTGTGATTGATTAACGAGAAGAGAGAGACCAAAAGAAGAAAAAAAAAAAAAAAAATCTTAGCCTTAACCTCCTATATATTCAGACCTAGCTAGGGGGAGCATTTATGCAGGGGTGGCATTTATGCACATGTCATCGAAGTACATGTATCAAAGTACTACTGGCAGTTATAACATGGCAGTTAGACAGGGCAGGAGACATGTAAGACATTTATATACATCTACTCCCTGTACATTTGGAGTACAACAAATATATACCATATGCATTTGTGTAATTTTTATTCTGGCCGCTGCATTCACACACATCCACCGCCCTGGCATTAACTCTCTACACTCCATCCATATCAGCCCCTCACTCCTTTCCTCTCCTATGTATAGCACTCACGCTCTTTTCACATTGTTAAATTGCACAGACCCAGTCTGTCCCACCATTCAACATCAGAGACGCTCTCACAAATCACTTAACCATCTGCTCCCTCTTTCTATCCTCCTTCTCCTAGTCGCAGGAGACATTGCTCCCAGCCCTGGTCCCCCATGTTATAGAAAGTCAAACCCCCCGACTGCTACACTTAGAAACCCCTCTAATCTTATTAATATTCCCTGCATGCCATCTGTCTATCTTAATTGTGCACTCTGGAATTCTCGCTCAGTGTGTAACAAACTCTCCTTCATCCATGAATTCTTCCTTTCTAATTCTCTTAACCTCCTGGCTCTTACTGAAACCTGGATCCAGCAGTCAGACACTACCGCTGCTGCTGCTGCTCTTTCATATGGTGGACTACACTTCTCTCATACCCCAAGATCAGACAATAGAGCAGGTGGAGGCGTTGGTCTGCTCCTATCATCAAAATGTACCTTTCAGGTTATCCCTCAACTACCCTCACTTGTCTTCCCTTCTTTTGAGGTCCATGCCGTCAGACTCTACACCCCCTTCTCCATGCGAGTGGCGGTAGTGTATCGTCCTCCCGGCCCCTCCCATCAGTTCCTGAATCATTTTGCCACTTGGCTTCCACATTTTCTCTCCTGTGACATCCCTACCCTCATCATGGGAGATTTCAACATCCCCATTGCTCTTCCCCTCTCCCCATCTGCTACTCACCTTTTATCTCTAACCTCCTCATTTGGCCTTTCGCAGCTTACTAATTCTCCAACGCTTGAAGACGGAAACTCCCTCGACTTGGTCTTCTCTCGGCTTTGTGCAGTGGATGATTTTGCAAACTCCCCTCTCCCGCTCTCTGACCACAATCTTCTTTCATTCTCTATCAAGAACTGCCAGGCTGCTCAGGTCACCCCCACTGTCCAGACTTATAGAAACATACAGGCCATTAACACCCAGAAACTTATGAAGAACTTGCAGTCTTCATTGGCCCCTATCTCCTCCCTCTCATGTCCTGATTTTGTATTGAAGCATTACAATGAAACACTTCAAAGTACCCTGGATGAATTTGCACCCCCTATAAATAGAACATCACAGTGCAGACGGCGACAACCCTGGCACATGGTGCAAACACGTTTCCTGCAGCGGTGCTCCAGGTGCGCCGAACGTCTGTGGAGAAAATCCAATCTACACGAAGATTTCATCCATTTTAAGTTTATGCTTAGAACATACAACACTGCCCTTCACCTCTCCAAACAAGTCTATTTCAACACCCTCATCACCTCACTGTCCAATAACCCGAAACGTCTCTTTGACACTTTTCATTCTCTACTCAATCCAAGAGTACAGGCCCCAACCACGGAGCTCCGAGCTGACGATCTGGCCAATTACTTCAAAGAAAAAATTGACCAGATTCGACAGGAAATTATCTCCCAATCACCTCATACCATACACTGTCCTCCCTCCCCCACTGCATCTAGCTCACTCTCTGATATTGAACCAGTCACAGAAGAAGAAGTAAGCAGGCTCCTTGCGTCTTCTCGCCCAACTACTTGCACCAGTGACCCATTTCCGTCACATCTCCTCCAGTCCCTTTCCCCTGCTGTCACCCCTCACCTAAATAAAATATTTAACCTCTCTCTCTCTTCTGGTATTTTTCCCTCCTCATTTAAGCATGCCATCATACATCCACTACTTAAAAAAAACATCCCTCGACCAAAACTGTGCCGCTAACTATAGACCTGTTTCTAATCTTCCCTTCATCTCTAAACTCCTGGAACGCCTGGTCCACTCCCGTCTTATCCGCTCTCTCTCAGAAAACTCTGTTCTCGACCCTATCCAATCCGGTTTCCGCTCTTTACACTCCACTGAAACTGCCCTCACTAAAGTCTCTAATGATCTGCTAACAGCTTAATCAAATGGTCACTACTCCATGCTAATTCTCTTGGATCTCTCTGCAGCATTCGACACTGTGGATCATCAGCTCCTCCTCACTATGCTCGGTTCCATTGGCCTCAAGGACACCGTTCTCTCCTGGTTCTCCTCCTATCTCTCCGACCGCTCCTTTACTGTATCTTTTGCCGGTTCCTCCTCCTCTCACCTTCCCCTTACTGTTGGGGTCCCCCAAGGATCGGTTCTAGGCCCCCTCCTCTTCTCCTTGTACACTGCCCCTATTGGTCAAACAATCAGTAGATTTGGTTTCCAGTACCATCTCTATGCTGATGACACCCAATTATACGCTTCTTCTCCTGACATCACGCCAGCCTTTCTAGAAAACACCGGTGATTGTCTAAACGCTGTGACTAATATCATGTCCTCACTACACTCACTGGCCACTTTATTAGGTACACCATGCTAGTAACGGGTTGGACCCCCTTTTGCCTTCAGAACTGCCTCAATTCTTCGTGGCAGAGATTCAACAAGGTGCTGGAAGCATTCCTCAGAGATTTTGGACCATATTGACATGATGGCATCACACAGTTGGCGCAGATTTGTCGGCTGCACATCCCTGATGCGAATCTCCCGTTCCACCACATCCCAAAGATGCTCTATTGGATTGAGATCTGGTGACTGAGGAGGCCATTTGAGTACAGTAAACTCATTGTCATGTTCAAGAAACCAATCTGAGATGATTCGAGCTTTATGACATGGCGCATTATCCTGCTGAAAGTAGCCATCAGATGTTGGGTACATTGTGGTCATAAAGGGATGGACATGGTCAGCAACAATACTCAGGTAGGCTGTGGCGTTGCAACGATGCTCAATTGGTACCAAGGGGCCCAAAGAGTGCCCAGAAAAAATTCCCCACACCATGACACCACCACCACCAGCCTGAACCGTTGATACAAGGCAGGATGGATCCATGCTTTCATGTTGTTTACGCCAAATTCTGACCCTACCACCCGAATGTCGCAGCAGAAATCGAGACTCATCAGACCAGGCAACGTTTTTCCAATCTTCTACTGTCCAATTTCGATGAGCTTGTGCAAATTGTAGCCTCAGTTTCCTGTTCTTAGCTGAGAGGAGTGGTACCCAGTGTGGTCTTCTGCTGCTGTAGCCCATCTGCCTCAAAGTTCGACGCACTGTGCGTTCAGAGATGCTCTTCTGCCTACCTTGGTTGTAACGGGTGGCAATTTGAGTCACTGTTGCCTTTCTATCAGCTCGAACCAGTCTGCCCATTCTCCTCTGACCTCTGGCATCAACATGGCATTTCCGGCCACAGAACTGCCGCTCACTGGATTTTTTTTCTTTTTCGGACCATTCTCTGTAAACCCTAGAGATGGTTGTGCATGAAAATCCCAGTAGATCAGCAGTTTCTGAAATACTCAGACCAGCCCTTCTGGCACCAACAATCATGCCACGTTCAAAGGCACTCAAATCACCTTTCTTCCCCATACTGATGCTCGGTTTGAACTGCAGGAGATTGTCTTGACCATGTCTACATGCCTAAATGCACTGAGTTGCCGCCATGTGATTGGCTGATTAGAAATTAAGTCTTAACACACAGTTGGACAGGTGTACCTAATAAAGTGGCCAGTGAGTGTATATCGGAAACTGAACCTGTCAAAGACTGAACTCCTTGTGTTTCCTCCCTCTACTAATGTACCTATACCCGACATTGCCATTTCTGTGTGTGGTTCCACTATTACTCCCCAGCAACAGGCCCGCTGTCTTGGGGTCATACTTGATTCCGAGCTTTCCTTTGCCCCCCACATTCGATCACTGGCTCGCTCTTGTCATCTGCACCTCAAAAACATTTCTAGAATTCGACCTTTTCTTACTTTTGACTCTGCAAAAACTCTTACTGTTTCTCTTATTCATTCTCATCTCGACTATTGTAACTCTCTTCTAATCGGTCTCCCTCTTACCAAACTCTCCCCTCTCCAATCTCTCTTGAATGCTGCAGCCAGGATCATATTCCTCACCAATCGTTACACCGATGCCTCTACCTTGTGCCAGTCATTACACTGGCTACCCATCCACTCCAGAATTCAGTATAAACTTATTACCCTCACCCACAAAGCCCTCCATGGCTCAGCACCACCCTACATCTCCTCCCTTGTTTCAGTATACCACCCTACCCCTCCGTTCTGCTGATGACCTGAGGTTAGCATCCTCAATAGTCAGAACCTCCCACTCCCGTCTCCAAGACTTTACATGTGCCGCGCCAATTCTTTGGAATGCACTTCCCAGGTCAATACGATTAGTCCCCAATCCCCACAATTTTTAGCGTGCCCTGAAAACGCATTTATTCAGACTGGCCTATTGCCTCAACACATTAACCTAATCTATCCCTGTGTGGCACAGCCAAAAGTTTTACCATAACCAGATTTCCCGCATCATGTTCCCACATGCTTTATGCATCCATTAGCCCTCTGTGTCTGTACTGTTACACACTTAACATTATGGCTGGTTCATACAATCAGGGCAACTGTTACCACCCACCTTTCGTGTCTACCTCTTTCCTCATAGACTGTAAGCTTGCGAGCAGGGCCCTCTTTCCTCTTGGTATTTGTTATAATCTACAGTATGTGATTATTGTTACGCTGTAATGTCTATTGTCTGTACAAATCCCCTCTGAAATGTAAAGTGCTGCCGAATATGTCGGCGCTATAAAAATAAAATTTATTATTATTATTAATTAGCATCACCATCCCGCTTCCCTGTGTTCTGAAAAGCTCTCTGCTCACAATCAAAGAGGAAGAATTGCTAGTGGAGCATGATGAGATGGAGCAAGGAACCATACAGGGTGATTATACAGCCCAGCCTCATCTCATCCCAACGTGGATTGGGTGACAATAAGGAAGAGGAGGAGGAGCTAGTTTCATGCGCTATAGACGGTACTACCTGCACAACTATCATACCGTCTGTTCAGCATGGATGGCCTGAGGACAGGGAGGAGGAAGAGAGCTTGGTCAGTCATCCTCTTGGTGAGGACAAGGAAGTCTTGCCTGTTAGCAGTCTGGCACGCATGGCTGAATTTATGTTACAATGCCTTTTCCGTGACTCTCGCCTTCTCAAAATTTTGGGTGACAGCCATTACTGGTTGGTGACACTTCTACACCCGCGCTACAAGGAGAACTTTCTATCTCTTATTCCTGAGGTGGACAGGTCTACTAAAATGGGGCAGTACCAGAAGGCCCTTGTTGCAGAATTATTAAAAAAATTCCCATGTGAAAATGCTAGCGGCAGGGTCATAGTTCGTGGGACAACCAAGGAGTACAGGTGAGAGAGACACAACTCCAATCCAGCAGAGGCAGATGAACACTGTCAAAGTTCTGGGAGAGTTTTCTCTGACCCTCCCTTCCCATAGGTCCTGAGGCGTCGGGTACTCTTACAAGGAGTGCAAAGTTTTGGAAGATGCTGAGGGAGTACCTTGCTGACTGTATCAATGTCCTCCATGATTCCTCTGTGCCTTTTACTTATTGGGTATCCAAGCTGGATACGTGGCATGAATTGACTCTCTATACTTTGGAGGTTCTGGCCTGCCCTGCCGCTAGCGATTTGTCAGAGCGGGTTATTAGTGCCGCTGGTGGAATTGTAACTGATAAGCACATCTGCCTGTCAACTCAAAATGCTGACAGGCTGACTCTTATAAAAATGAACAAGGGCTGGATTTAGCTAGACCCCTGAACACCACCGAATGATAGCAGCATAACATAAACTCAAATGCAGTGTCTTTTTTTGGGAGGTCTATTCCCATGCACCTCTTCACACCGACACATGGGTATACGCTACCTGATTTTGGCTATTTGCTGTTGTCCACCTCCTTCTCCTCATCCTCACTCTCCACCACCATATCACCAGGGTGACTGTGGTCTGTGGACCTATCTCATGTTGTCCTTCATGTTCACCTGGTCTGCATGCAAAGCTTCATGTTTAATTTTGATCAACAACTGTTTAAGTAGTCACAGAAGCGTGATAGTTGCGCTGATTATGGAGTCATCGCCACTCACCATTGTTGTGAAGTCATCAAAGTCTTGGAGGACTGCACAAATGTCAGACATCCATGCCCACTCTTCGGTTGTTATGTGCAGAGGCTGACAAGAATACTGATGGGCGTTTTGGAGCTGGTATTCAACAAGTGGCCTCTGCTGCTCACAAAGCCTTGCCAGCATGTGCAATGTGGAGTTTCAGCACATGGTCATGTCGCATACCAGTTGGTGAGCTGGCACTTGCACTTCTGCAGTTCACTTACCGAAATGGGAGCTGAATGCGATGTAGTGTACCTTGACCAGAAGCTCTGGCAAATCTGGGTAGAATTTCAGAAAAATCTGAACTACAAAGTTAAGCATGAGGCCCAAGCATAATACGTGTGTGAGCTTGTCAAGCTTTACAGATGCCACCAGGTTACAGCCGTTATCACACATGACTATGACTGGATGGAGGGTCAGTGGCTAGAGCACAGACATGTCTGGTCTGTTAACCCTTTCAATAACTCTGCCATGGTGTCCTGTTTGTCTTATAGACAAATTAGCTTCAGCAGAGTCAGTGCCGCTTCGCTGAGCCAGTGCTGCAGAGATTCCAGCTTCCAACTGATGTGGATGACGTGCTCTAAGATACCAAATCGGAGATGAGCAGTAGGGGGTGAAGGAACTGGTTTAGGAGATGTAGGAACCACCGACAGAGGTAGGGCCAGTAATCCTTGGCATCGGTAGCACATGTGCCATGCTAGGGTGGGACTCGACCCTGAACTCAATATTCACTCAGTGTACCGTCAGGGAAATGTAGCATCCCTAATCAAAAGTGCTTTTCCATGTGTCGGTCGTAAAGTGAACATTCTCAGTAAGTGTGTTGGTAAGGGCACAGATGATGTTCCTGGACACATGCTGGTCCAAGACGGGGATGACTCACTCAATTTTTGGAACAAAAAAATGTGGTCACCTGTAGCAGGCCAAGTGGTTTTTAATAATTTTAAACAATCGTAATTTCACACAAAGTACATTAAACTGTATGGATGACAACAGTCAAATTTTACAACAAAAATATGTGGTCAGCTGCAGCAGGCCAAGTGGTTTTTAATAATTTCAAGCAACAGTAATGTCACAGAAAGCACTTTAACCCTTTAACGTCCAATGACGGGTATAGCCCATCATTGGACTTCTCCCCTGCTTTGATGAGGGCTCTGGCGGTGAGCCCGCATCAAAGCCGGGACATGTCAGCTGTTTTGAACAGCTGACATGTGGTCGCAAAAGGAGCAGATGGAATCACGATCCACCTGCGCCTATTAACTAGTTAAATGCCACTGTCAAACACTGACAGAAGCATTTAACGAGCGCTGCTGGCCGTGCGGCCAGAAATGCGTGCATCGCTGACCCCCGTCACGTGATCGGGGGTCAGTTATGCTTTGGAATAACAACCAGAGGTCTCCTGGAAACCTCTATGGTTGTTGATGCCGCATTGCTATGAGTGCCACCCGGTGGTCGGCGCTCATAGCAATGCAGTAATTGTGCTACATATAGGTGAGCTGCTCATCTCCTATATGTAGCAGAGCCAATCAAGTATGGGACGCTTCTAGCCTCCCATAAAGGCTATTGAAGCATGCCAAAATTTAAAAAAAATGTTTTAAAAAATCTGAAACAAAAAAATATAACAGTTTAAATCACCCCCCTTTCGCCCAATACAAAATAAAACAATTAAAAAAAAAAAAATCACACATACACATATTAGGTATCGCCGCATTCAGAATCGCCCGATCTATCAATAAAAAAAAGCATTAACCTGATCGCTAAATGGAGTAGCGAGAAAAAAACTCAAAACTCCAGAATTACGTTTTTTTTGGTTGCTGAGACATTGCATTAAAATGTAATAGCGGGCGATCAAAAGAACGTATCTGCACAAAATTGGTATCAATAAAAACATCAGCTCGTCGCACAAAAAAATAAGCCCTCATCCAACCCAAGATCATGAAAAATGTAGACCCTACGGGTCTCGGAAAATGGCGCATTTTTTTAACATACTTTGGAATTTTTTTCACCACTTAGATAAAAAATAACCTAGACATGTTTGGTGTCTATGAACTCATAATGACCTGGAGAATCATAATGGCAGGTCAGTTTTAACATTTAGTGAACCTATCAAAAAAGCCAAGCAAGTGTGGGATTGCACTTTTTTGCAATTTCATCACACTTGGAATTTTTTTTCCCGTTTTGTAGTACAAGACATGGTAAAACCAATGATGTCGTTCAAAAGTACAACTCGTCCCACAAAAAACAAACCCTCATATGGCCATATTGATGGAAAAATAAAAAAGTTATGGCTCTGGAAAGAAGGGGAGGGAAAAATGAAAATGCAAGACCAAAAATACCCTTGGTCGTTAAGGGGTTAAACTATATGGATGACAATAGTCAATTTTTGGAACAAAAAAAGTGGTTACCTGAAGCATTTTTAATCATTTCTAACAACCATAATTTCAATTTTTTTCACTCCCCAACAAAATGTGGTCATCTACAGCAGCTATATATTTATCAACGGACTGCAAAGCTCTAAACCCTGCCTAAAGGGTTAGGCTAAATGCAGAATGTATAGCATAAAAACAGCAAAGCACAAGATTAGCCGTAAGAAGGACTTTTAGTATGATGGTTCAGCAAAGTATCACCACTAGAGGACTCTGATGCCTAAAATTGTACACACAGGCCTGGACAACTACTCTCTCCCTCCAATCTGAGCTGTCTCTGAGCTGTGCAATGGTGTCAGTGCACTGAGAGTGGAGGTGCCTGTCCTCTTATAACCTCTGATGAAGTAGAACAGCCAGCCAAACACAGCAATGCCACTATCAAGATGTAATGAAACTCTGAAAAATTATTTCAGAGTTTTTACTGCAGATTTCACCCATATTAGTGAGTGGGAAAAAATTGTCACCAAAAACACGTAAAAAACGCTCAAAAAATTAGGCAAAAATATGCGTGTTTTATGCAGCATTTGTGCTCAGGGGAGTAATCCTGCACAGGGTTCTAACTGTCAAAGTAACCTAAGATGCATGCAGTAAAAAATACAAATTCAATAATACAATAAAGAAGCTGTGTATTATTATATGTCACTTACAGGGCTGCTTGGTACAGTTTTGATAAAATCACTATTTTATCTGCAGCTTATCTAGCAGTTCTTTGAATGCCGAGCTCTGCAAAGCTACAATGCTGATTGACAGCTTCCTGTGGTGGGGTTACGCAGAGAAGGAGGACTAAATGAA
The DNA here is from genome assembly GCF_039654945.1 of Dendrobates tinctorius. Classification (NCBI taxonomy): domain Eukaryota; kingdom Metazoa; phylum Chordata; class Amphibia; order Anura; family Dendrobatidae; genus Dendrobates; species Dendrobates tinctorius. The sequence goes on from NW_027361703.1 coordinate 20,822,448, forward strand.
CTAGACATCTAATCCTCTAGTGATAATCTGTTGCTGATCAAACACTGATTTTATTAAAACTACAACAAGCAGCCTAGTAAGTGACACAACACTGGAATCATGGTATTCCCCTACATCATGCTGCTTTCAGATTCAATAGCAAAAACGTGCTGACAGAATCCCTTTAGGTGCTGACTTTCGGCAATGCACTCTATCTTCTTAACTGGCACTGATTGGGGTTCGATTTTCTAGGATTATGAAGTGTGCCCAGTTTTCAATGTCATTAATGTTCTACATCCTCTAATCTATTTTTTCATTGTGCAGAGAAAGTGTGCGGCCCGCTACAAGGAATGCTTCATTCTGGTAAATACCAAAGGGCCAGTCCAACCCTGTTACTAAACATTGCAATCTGTGAATGCACCAAAAACATATACCATTTTTGAGGTTTGGTGGTGTAGCCATTAAAATTTGGCTATTGTTAAAATTAATTAAATCCTTATGCTTGGCCATTATTTTCTGCTTTTAAAATATCAACTCTAAGAACTGTTTACTGTTGCCTATTTTTATAACCAATTTTTGGCAATTGCCATTGCCACAACATAGTCTTTGTTAATCACTTCTCCTCTGGTTTTAATGTTTTGGTCGATTGGTGTATATACAGTCATATGTTAAAGTTTGGGCACCCCTATTATTGTTAACCTTTTTTCTTTATAACAATTTTGTTTTTTGCAGCAGCTATTTCAGTTTCATATATCTAATAACTGATGGACTCAGTTATATTTCTGGATTCAAATGAGGTTTATTGTACTAACAGAAAATGTGCAATCTGCATTTAAACAAAATTTGATCGGTGCAAAAGTATGGGCACCCTTATCATTTTCTTGATTTGAACACTCCTAACTACTTTTTACTGACTTCCTGAAGCACTAAATTGGTTTTGTAACCTCATTGAGCTTTGAACTTCATAGCCAGGTGTATCAAATCATGAGAAAAGGTATTTAAGGTGGCCACTTGCAAGTAGGTCTCCTATTTGATTCTCCTATGAAGAGTGGCATCATAGGCTCCTCAAAACAACTCTCAAATGATCTGAAAACAAAGATTAATCAACATAGCTTTTCAGGGGAAGGATACAAAAAGTTGTCTCAGAGATTTAACCTGTCAGTTTCCACTGTGAGGAACATAGTAAGGAAATGGAAGAACACAGGTACAGTTCTTGTTAAGCCCAGAAGTGGCAGGCCAAGAAAAATATCAGAAAGGCAGAGAAGAAGAATGGTGAGAACAGTCAAGGACAATCCACAGACCACCTCCAAAGACCTGCAGCATCATCTTGCTGCAGATGGTGTCACTGTGCATCGGTCAACAATACAGCGCACTTTGCACAAGGAGAAGCTGTATGGGAGAGTGATGCGAAAGAAGCTGTTTCTGCAAGCACGCCACAAACAGAGTCGCCTGAGGTATGCAAAAGCACATTTGAACAAGCCAGTTACATTTTGGAAGAAGGTCCTGTGGACTGATGAAACAAAGATTGAGTTGTTTGGTCATACAAAAAGGCGTTATGCATGGAGGCTAAAAAACACAGCATTCCAAGAAAAACACTTGCTACCCACAGTAAAATTTGGTGGAGGTTCCATCATGCTTTGGGGCTGTGTGGCCAATGCCGGCACCGGGAATCTTGTTAAAGTTGAGGGTCGCATGGATTCAACTCAGTATCAGCAGATTCCTGACAATAATGTGCAAGAATCAGTGACGAAGTTGAAGTTACGCAGGGGATGGATATTTCAGCAAGACAATGATCCAAAACACCGCTCCAAATCTACTCAGGCATTCATGCAGAGGAACATTTACAATGTTCTGGAATGGCCATTCCAGTCCCCAGACCTGAATATCATTGAACATCTGTGGGATGATTTGAAGCGGGCTGTCCATGCTCGGCGACCATCAAACTTAACTGAACTGGAATTGTTTTGTAAACAGGAATGGTCATAAATACCTTCATCCAGGATCCAGGAACTCATTAATAGCTACAGGAAGCGACTAGAGGCTGTTATTTTTGCAAAAGGAGGATCTACGAAATATTAATGTCACTTTTATGTTGAGGTGCCCATACTTTTGCACCGGTCAAATTTTGTTAAAATGCAGATTGCACATTTTCTGTTAGTACAATAAACCTCATTTGAATCCAGAAATATAACTGAGCCCATCAGTTATTAGATATATGAAACTGAAATAGCTGTTGCAAAAACCAAAATTGTTATAAAGAAAAAAGGTTAACATTAATAGGGGTGCCCAAACTTTTACATATGACTGTATATTATATGAAATACTTCAGGAACTATTTTTACTTGTTCTTTTTCTATGTGTGAATACATTATGTTTATATCATTATTCAGCTTTGTTCATACAAAGTCATTTCTTCAAATCCTGTACCTAATGTTTTGAAAATGCCACAAAACTTATCACATTGACCAGAGGGTTTGTGCAATGACAAATGCTGTATTTTTTGTCCATGTTAGGGGAATTTTACAGATTTTATGTGCTAGAAATAATATGTTATCTAACCAAGCAGAAGAGCATGGTGTCTGATCAAATAGTCATCAGAGTTGCATTTTTCTCCGCAAAAGTGCTTGTCGTCCATATAAGTGATCATCACCTGGGACCATCTAATGTAAAAATGAGTCTATCATGTACCCTTACTGCATCTAGGCAGCTAAGACCACTATTAATTCTGAATAAGAAAAGGGAAGCAGCTTGGCAGAAAAAAAATGTGTACATGAAAATACTCTGCTCTCTTAGCTGTTCATATAAAGACCTTTCTCTGCATAATAAGCTATTTACAATTCAGTGACTTGGACCTTGCGCTTTATTTGTATAATTTTGCAATGAAAGACTTTGTAACTATATTCTGCATAGTACTTCAGCCCTCATATAGACTCCACTGCGGAGAACTTCGAATTCCGACATATCACTGATATGGGAAATTCTTTAAAATATTACTCCATTACTTTATAATACTTCAGAATTTAGGAGACAAATTCAGGACATATAATCCCCCTAAGGCAAATTAGAAATCCAAATAATTTGTTAATTAAAAATAGGCAAAAACAAGCCGAAACACAAACACAGTTCAATAGATAATGTAATCTGTAATTATTGAAGAACAAACTTGTTAACCATACAATAATGCAACATTTTAAATGTTTGCAAGTCTTTCCAGAAATGGTCTTCATGGATGATTTATAGCCAAAAAACATACCGTTGATATAGAAGTAAGGCCAAATTACTAAACTATGTATGAAAACATAAAAATTGGGATGCGGGAAAATGTAACAAATGAAATCTATCTGGCTTCAAATGAAAGCAGTTTGCTTGCCAAGAGCTGGATAGCAGAACAATAATGAGTGTGTGCAAGCAACAGTGAAGCATGGTGGAGGTTCTTTGAAAGTTTATGATTGTGTGTCAGTGAAATAGGTTGAAGGTATGATCAAAGTTAATGGTGATCTTAATGCTGTGGGAAGTACAGGCAGATTCATACTCATCAATCAGTGCCATCAGGCAGGCATCTAACAATCAAAATTTATTCGGCAGCAGGACAACAGCACCAAACATAGAGTCTATGTTGTTAAGTACTATCTTCAGCATAGAGAAAAACAAGGCATCCTGGAAGTGATTATATGGCCCATAGAGAGCCCTGATATGAATCTCATAGTCTGTCTGGGATTACATGAAAAGACAGAAAGATTTGAACAAGCCTACATCTACAAATGGTCTGTGATTAGTTCTCCAAGATATTTGCTAAAATTTCCCTTTTGAGTTTCTTTCAAAAAGTTTAAGTGTACCTAGAGCTGATGCTGTTTTGAAGGCAAAGGGTAGTTACACCAATTTGATTTGATTTAAAGTTCTCTAAAGTTTGTTCTTTCACTTTGCATTTTATTAATTGATAAAAATAAATTATTAATACTTCTATTTTTAAAGCATTCTTACTTTTCAGCATTCTACACCTGCTGAAATCTTGTACACAGTGCTGATCCATAGTCGTGAAAATTCCTGTTTTGTTTCATTGCTTCACTGAGGAAATGCCCAAACCTCTGTGGATTATTTATATGATATTAAGCATTTACTTGTGCTTTTGGGTCAGCATTGATGTACTTTTGGAAGTTAGGGCATGGAGTCCATTATTTAATCATGGCAGTCTACTTAGACAAAATCGCAAAATCGTACTTGAGCATACTCACTTGGATGAAAAACAACCCCACATATGAATGGTCCCAGGATGCTTTATTGTTGGCATGATTCAGGATTCATAGTAACATTCACCTTTTCATCTTTGGAAAATCTTCCTGATGTCTCAAACTTTCTGAAAAGTATCTAATTTTAACTTTTTTGTCTGGTGCAATCCCCATTATGAAATGTGCTCCACTATTGACAATGCCATACAGTGCACATCTTGCTACATGCATACAATCCTTGAACAGCCATTTGAGGGTGCATACTGCTGTGCCAGATGTGAGAATATTGTGCATTTGGAACCCCAGATTCTGGATCTAAATGTGCAGATGGCAACACTGAGATCCATAGAAAATATGGAAAGGAGTCCTCTGCTCACTGAGCAGACACTCAATGGGATAGATGTGGGGGAGGATGCTAGGATGGAGCTGCAGGACAGTGAGGCAGTTAGATGGGTGACAGAAGGCGGGGTTGAGGGAAGAGTTCTAGGGAGACTAGTCCTGATCTGGCACACCCCAATAAGTTTGCTAAGTTGGCAGATGAGGGGGCTGTCAGGACAGGGGTAGCCCTGCTGAAGCAAGGCATGTCCTCTGAAAGCTGGAGGAGTGTCTGCTCCAGTAAGGGGGGAAATAGGAGAGCAAAGCAGGCTAGACAGGTGCTGGTAGTGGGGGGACTCAATTACTAGGAGAACAGATAGGGCAATCAGTCACAATGACAGGGATTAGAGTTGAGCGAAACAGGTTGGTCAGATTCAAAAGTCGCCGACTTTTGCCAAAGTCGGGTTTCATGAAACGAAACCCAACCACAGTGTGAAGTCGGCCATTGCGGTCGGCGATCCAAGTGCCAAGTTCGCCGAATGCTTGCATGTGACTTTTTTCAGCCAATGAGAGAAGCGTAGCGTAGCGTAGCTGGAGTGGGAGTGAGAGAGAGAGAGAGAGGGAGAGGGAGAAGAGAGAGAAGAGAGAGATTTCACCGCCTCTAGGGTTAAATTTCATGCCAGGTGTGCTTACAGTCCTCCACTCACTGCCGACTTTTCTCCCCATTGACTTGCATTGGGTTCGTGTTTCACGACTTTTCCCAACTTTTCCCTATAGCCGGCCGATTTTGTTCGACTCGACTTTTGAGAAATTCGGGTTTCATGAAACCCAACTAGACCCTAAAAAAGGCAAAGTCGCTCATCTCTAACAGGGATTATTGAATAGTGTGCTGTCTACCTGGCGCTCGAGTCCAACACATCGCTGATTGGGTTGACAGATTATTGGGAGTGGCTGGTAAGGATCCAGCATTCATGGTGCACATTGGCACAAATGACAAAGTTAGAGGTAGGTGGAAGTGGAAGGTCCTTAAACATGATTTCAGTAAATTAGTCTGCAAGCTTAAAGCAAGGACCTCCAAGGTGGTATTTTCTGAAATATTGCCTATACCACGTGCCACGCTAGAGAGGCAACGGGAGATTAGGGAGGTTAATAAGTGGCTCAAGAATTGGTGTAGGAAGGAGGCGTTTGGGTTTCTGGAGAACAGGGCCCACTTCTCAGTTGGCTACAGGTTCTACCCTAGGGACGGATGGCACCTCATTGGGTAGGGTGCAGCTGTGCTGAGGAGAAAATGGCTAGAACGTTGTACGAGTGTTTAAACTAGGGATTGAGGGAGGGTATTTATTTTATAGGAGGGCAAGATAGTGCAGATAGAGATCTGGGCACAAATAATGAAATTGGGGGTGGGATTAGAACAGTTAATAATTTTAGAAAGAATAGAGGTGCAGAGAGATACATAAAGTGCATGTATACTAATGCCAGATGCCTCACCAACAAAATGGAGGAATTAGAAATAATTTGGTTGGAGCATAACTATGACATGGTGGGGATATCTGAGACATGGCTGGATGAGAGCCATGACTGGGCGGTTAATTTGCAGGGCTATAGTCTGTTCAGAATTGATCTTACAAATAAGCGACAGGGGTGTGTGTGTTTATTTGTAAAATCATCCTTAAAACCCTTCCTGCGTGATAATATATGTGAATCTAATTAAAATGTAGAGTCTCTGTGGGTGGAGATAAGGGGAGGGGGAAAAATAATAAATTACTGATAGGGGTTTGTTAAAAGTCTCCAAAAATAATGGACACAATGGAGAATATCCTCGTAAAGCAAATAGACGAAGCAGTGACTCAAAGAGAAGTCATTATTATGGGGGACTTCAACTACCATGAAATACAGTACATTGGGGAACAGAAACCTGCAGTTCCAGCAAAGGTAATAGGTTTTTGACAACTATGAGAGACAATTATAATTCACAACTGGTTCAGGACTTAACAAGAAGGGGGGCACTGCAAGACCTAATGTTAACCAACAGGCCAGACTGCATATCAAATATAAGTTTTCATGTATCCTTTAATAAGATGTGTTCAATAAGGAATAAATTCTTGGACTTTAAGTGCGCTGCCAGACAGATTCAATAACCACACAAGGTTAAAAAAGTTAACCCTTTAATCCCTACGCGTTTCGAAGCATAACGCTTCTTCTTCAGGGGTTGAAGATCCCTGAAGAAGAAGCGTTATGCTTCGAAACGCGTAGGGATTAAAGGGTTAACTTTTTTAACCTTGTGTGGTTATTGAATCTGTCTGGCAGCGCACTTAAAGTCCAAGAATTTATTCCTTATTGAACTGTGGTGCGGTTCCGCTGTGGACCGTTGGACGTGCAGCAGGCTGACTTACTATGCAGGCTTTACTTTCTCTTTGAGAAGGTGAGTATAATACTTTCAGTATTTGTACATTTTACCCGGATAAGACCCTATTGCGCTTTTGTTTCAACCCTTTAGTGAATATAATTTCTTAATAAGATGTGTAGTAGAGGGGTTACAAGGACACTAAACTTAAGGAAGGCAAATTTCCAACAGATGAGATATGATCTTGATTCAATTAACTGGGATGATATCCTGAGACATAAAAATATACAAAGAAAAAGCGAGATAGACGTTTATTAGCATCCTGTGCACAATATATACCATATGGGAATAAACATGCTAGAAATAGGAGGAAACCACTATGGATACATAAAGCTGTAAGGGGCACAATAAGTGACAAAAAGAAAGCATTTAGAGAATTAAAGCAAGTAGGTAGTGATGAGGCATTAAATAAATACAGGAGATTAAATTAATTCTGTAAAAAGCAAATTAAGGCAGCAAAGATTGAGACCGAGAGACTCATTGCCAGGGAAAGTAAAAATAATCCCAAAATATTCTTTAACTACATAAATAGTAAGAAACTAAAAAATGATAGTGTTGGTCCAGTTAAAAATTGTCTGGGTGAAATGGTGGATGAGGATGAGTAAAAAGCCAATATGCTAAATGACTTTTTTTCAACAGTATTTACACAAGAAAATCCCATGGCAGACAACATGATCAGTGATAACAAAAATTCTCCATTAAATGTCACCCCCAAGTACTGCAGGAATTAAGTACAGTCATAGATAGACCATTATTTTTAATCTTTAAAGATTCCACTATAACAGGGTCTGTACTACAGGACTGGAGTATAGCAAATGTGGTCCAATATTCGAAAGGGGGTCAAAAACTGAACTTGGAAATTATAGGCCAGTAAGCTTAACCTCTACTGTGGGTAAAATACTGGAGGGTTTTATAAGAGATACTATACTGGAGTATCTGAAGAAGAATAACCTCATGACCCAATGTCAACATGGGTTTACAAGGGATCGTTCCTGTCAAACTAATCTGATAAGCTTCGATGAAGAAGTAAGTTCTGGACTGGACCAAGGAAATGCAGTGGACGTGGTGTATTTGGACTTTTCAAAAGCTTTGTTACGGTGCCACACAAAAGGTTGATACGTAAAATGAGAACAATGGGGACAGGGGAATATATGTGTAAGTGGGTTAAGAGCTGGCTCAGGGATAGGAAACAAAGGGTGATTATTAAGCACACTTGGACTGGGTCGCAGTTAGCAGTGGGGTACCACAGAGGTCAGTATTGGGCCCGCTTCTTTTTAACATATTTATTAATGACCTTGTAGGGGGCACGCCCAAATACTCGGAGACCACCAGAGCATGCTCGGGGAAACCCGAGCAATGAGCATACTCGCTCATCACTAGTTGCTATCAGTCAGGATTTGGCCAAAAAGTTAATATTCAGCATGTCAAGAGGAATTACAGAAGTCTTGAAAAATGAGTGTAAAAACTGTAAATTTTGAGTCTTTGCATAAACTTCATGTATTTGTCAAAAGTTTAAAAACTAAAATGCTTATAATTGTTAGTTGGAGCCATCATAAAGTGCAAATACTGAACAGTGGTTAGGATTCAATAGCATGCAATATAATGAGAAGAGAACACTTACTAGGTGCCTCATTCATATTTACATGACCAGCTGTAAATGTCCTTATCAGAGATTAGTGGAATTGAATTTGACTTGATTATTACAGAAATATGCATTTTTAAAATGCTGATTTTTTTACAATCACTTCAGTGTGAGACTGTAAAGGGTCATCAATAGATTAAAAAAATATGTTTTTACTCATTAACTACTAACCGGTTCGGCCCTTCCACTTTTGACCTTCATCCAGCCAGTCCTGTTCGCATCTTCAGATTACCAATACTTATGCTGATATTCCCTCATACACTCAGCTGGGAGTTATGGCTCTGGTTAAGTCCGGGATGGTTTTGTACATGTGCGCGCAAAGTCAAGGCACACATCATGATGTCATGACCTTGCACGCCCTTGTGCAGAAACCTACTTGCCTCATTAGAGCCAGTTGTCCCAGCTCAGCAAGAGATGCCCGTGGATTCAGTTACAGTGGCGGTGATTAGAAGATGAGTTAGTGACTGGATGGGTGACTTTGAGGAGTGGAGAGGCCAGAGAGGTGAGTGTGATAAAGATTTTTCTTATTCTTTATATATGATATTTATTATGCTCTGGGGTTTGGAAATAACCCAGATCATAATAAAAAGCATTACAATTGAAAAGTTTTCCCCCTTCCATATACTAATGTGCCACAAACAGGAAGTTGATATCACCAACAATTCCCATTTTATTTAGGTGTATCCATATAAATGGCCCACCCTGTATTACAAGTTGAAGGACAAAACATATATTGTGATGGTTTTCAAGGAGTTAGAACATCTACCAAACAGTAGATCGTTTTTGGATATGCTACAGTCAGTGCCTACCAAAATTAGAGGTGACAGAATCATGGGTGCCCCAGAATTATTGATACATGTGAGATGCTAGTATTGTCTAACCACTCATATAATATACCGTGGCATATACTGCCGGCAGTGATAGAAAGGTATCAGAACAAAAAGTGCATCACACTTTCAAATTATGGGGCTGCGTAGCTGCAGACTGTTCAGTATACTGACCCCTGTTAACTTTCGAAAGCACTTACAATGTGAAAGTATACTTGATGATGACAATATCTTTTATTCCAGCAAAAAAAAATCAATGTTATAGGCATCACAATTTCCTGTATATATAGTGTATATGCTGCAAAACATACTGTACATGATACTGTGTAGGGATTGAATGATTCCAATTATTATTCTTCACCCAGTGTAAACAGTCCCGTAACCAAGCTCCAAATGACCGGAATTCATTTAGCAATCTGAAAGCGAAGTATGGAAATGCCACATAATACTCTCAACATTTGTTTCATTTAGGGTATTCATATGAGTGTATAAAAGAATTGTTCAGTGTTTCATCCAGAAAACTTAGATGATTTTATTCTCACTTGCCATCCATGTGCAGTCCTTGTGCAATCTGTTTTTACAGCAGTAGCTATTGACCCCTTCATGCAATGGCAATTTTCCATTTTTTCGTTTTCGCTTTTTTTTCCTCTTTTTCCAAGAGCCATAACTTTTTTATATCCCTGTCAATATAGCTGTGTGGGGAGGAGGACTCCCAGACAGTGAAAGGACAGGTACCCAGGGGACCACCATCAGGGTTCCTGAGGGAACGATACTGGGAGGACAGTAAAAGGAAAGACTTGACTGAAGTTGTCAGGGAAACAGGGGGCGGGGCAAGCTTAAAAGGAGCAGGGGGTGCGCTGAAGTGCCAGTTGACAGAGAGCAGGACAACAGACAAGAAGCCGTGTGAGACAGAGAGGACCGAGAGAGCAGACGGTGTGTTGTGGAGAGACCGACAGGGGCCTGTGGAAGGAAAGCTGCGGACTCACCGACAAGTGACACGTGAGAGACTTGCACCAGCGGCTGCTCCCCACATACGGTCACATACAGTCACTCCCGCTGCTTCCCACCCTGTGGTGACAAGGCGGCTACCTCAGGTGACCGCTGTGACAACAGACCATTCCTTTACAGCGGTCAGGACACTGCCCCCCTGCATTCTCCCACAGCTATGGCCCTGTCATCACCAGCCCCGGGGGCGCCACCTCGCTACAGGTGGCAGTAGAGGCCCCCGTCCGGTTTGCTAAGGGACCCTGAGCAGAGGTTGGTGAACGGTTATATTTAGAGACTGAGTCATAACTCCGTGGTGAGACGAGAGCCGCAAGGAGATGCCTGTTGACCCCCATCGGCACCGTTTCTTCAGGGCCTGTAGCACCCCCCTGGCATCATTTCTTCAGGGCCTGTTGCGCCCCACCGGCATCGTTTCTTCAGGGCCTGTTGCGCCCCACTGGCATCATTCCTTCAGGGCCTGTTGCGCCTCACCGGCATTGTTTCTTCAGGGCCTGTTGCGCCCCACCGGCATTGTTTCTTCAGGGCCTGTTGCGCCCCATCGGCATTATTTCTTCAGGGCCTGTTGCGCCTCACCGGCATCATCTCTTCAGGGCCTGTCGAGCCCAGTTCCTTCCCCGAATATCGAGGCACCAAAGCAGCCACATCAGCGACCTCTACGCACCCACGCTTGTGATCCTAACAGACCCCCTGGAAGGATAAGTACAATATAGGAGATAAGGAACCGTAGTTTGGTCAAACGTTGCCTACAGCACCCGGGCAAACCACGTTAGTCGCATTTATATTAGAAAGTGTTGTTAGGATTGTTGAGTCCCTGCGTGGACTGGTTTTTGTTAACCCCATTGGTTTGCTTAAGATAGCCCCAGCGGCTATAGTTTATAAAAGTTTATTCCACAAAACGCACTCAGTCTCATGTCTCGTCACTGCATCCTGCGAACCTGCTAGAACCCTACACTTGGCGTAGTTGGCAGGATGCTGTCTCCGAGCACAGACAGTGGTACCCCAGATGAGGGTAGAGCTGTAAACTCTACAAATGATGAGGGTCCCCGTACCAGCATATCATTGGTGGCCATGCTGAACAACCTGCCTAGATTTTCCGGCTCCAATACTATGTTATGGAGCTGGACAGAGCGGATACGGTGGCTCTTTCGGATGCACCCAATGACCCCTGATCTGGAGGCTGAGGTGGCACTCATGGCACTGGACGGGGAGGCGCGGAGGTCAGTGATGTTGAAACCTCTGGGACACCGCAACACTATTGAAAAAGCGTTACAGATAGTAGAACAGACCCATGGGGACCCTACTGATGTGGGAGAGTTAAGAACCTGTTTGGTTAGTTGGATGCAAGTAGAGAGGGAGACGATCACAGAGTATATGAATGTCCTCCAAGAATTGCATACGGCTATAGAAAGAAAGGACATAGTAGGGGCAGGACCTGTTGACATTACCCTACGTGACCTACTGGTGACTGGTTTGCGAGATCCATTAGTCAAACAGGCACTGCGGGAACAGATCAGAATGAATCCCCGAATAGATTTTTCAAAGGTGGGAAGTCAGGCACTTGCTCGAGAGCAGGAGCAGGGGATGGCGGTCGCCGTGGGGAAAGTCCGAGGTGTGGAGGCCTCCGCGAATGTAGTCAAGGAGCCTCAGTGGGTGGAAGAGATGAAGCAAGAGTTGAAAAGTATTAATGGCGAGTTGGCCAAAGTAAAGAGATGAACCAAGACTGTGACTGGTCGACCTAGCTTTAACCCCGGCTCCTGGAGATCACGCTTCCCCCGGGGTGGTCAGCCTACACAGGCCCGGTGTTTTGAGTGTGGAGAACCAGGCCACATTGCCCGAGAGTGTCTGCGGCATGGGAGATACCCACCCTGGCCACCATTAAACTAAAGGGCTCCGGGCTGGGGGGATGCCGCTCGGAGCCGAAAACCACAACTAGGGGTGGTGGAAGTCCCAAAGATTTGGTAGCAAAATGCCCGGTGGTTTGGGCAGAAATGGAGGGCCGGGCCGTCTGGTGCCTGGTGGACACGGGGTCACAAGTAACCACTATGCCCGCAACGTATTTTCAACAGAACTTCCCGGAAGCAGCAAAGCCTCAGTGGGGGCCCGTGATCAGACTGGTAGCTGCCAACCAACTGCTTGTCCCAGTTGCCGGGGTGATGTGGGTGCAAGTGACGCTGTGCGGTAAATCCCTTGGTCGCAGTGGGGTGGTACTGACTCAAGGAGAAGCTGATAAGCAACACCCTGTCACCCTAGGCATGAATGTTCTACGAGAGTTCGGCAACCTACCGCTCAATGACCCTACACAGAGGATTCTGAAGCAGTGGGGTTCTCGCACAGCCCAGGGACAGGTATTCCAGCAGCTGGTGCGGGGAGCATGGGTACATCAGGACTGCCAGGAAGGCGAGGCTCTGGATAAGGTCATCATGCCAGCGACTCCCCTGCTTGTGTTACCTCCTGGACAGACTGTGGTGGCCCTGCCCATTCGAGCCCCGATACCCTTGGAGGGCGTGGAGGTGCAGGTGGAGCCGTGTCACTCAGAGCGCTTACCTCCTGGCATACTGGTGGCCTGTTCCCTGACTACCGTGCAAAAAGGAGCCGTCCTGGTGCGCTGCGTTAACCTTGAAGACAAAGACACCATTCTGAAAGCACGAACTGTGCTGGCCAAACTAGTAAGGCCTTTAGAAGAAGTGTACACCCCGAGGATCCATGGGAAGTAACAATACGAACCTTACAGGCCCACGAAGTCTCGGCACAAGAGAAGGGCCGAAATATTTTGGAGCAGATGTGGGCTGAGCTTTCTGGATTAACTGCAGCCCAACTCTCACAGATAAAAACATTGCTGGGACAGTACCATGAAGTATTTGCTAGTCATGACGACGATTTTGGGTGTACCACCGCCATCACTCATGAAATCCCCACAGCAGGAGCGGCCCCTATCCGGGAACGATATCGACGGATTCCGCCACAACTCTATCAAGAGGTGAAAACTTTGCTGGCCCAAATGCTGCAAAAAGGGGTGATATGGGAAAGTCAAAGCCCCTGGGCAGCCCCAATCATGTTGGTCTGGAAGAAAGATGGTACACTACGATTCTGCTTGGATTATCGAAAACTGAATGCTTGCACTATTAAAGACTCATACCCACTGCCCCGCATAGAAGAATCCCTGTCTGCCTTGGGAAAAGCAACATATATTTCAACCTTGGACTTGGCCAGTGGGTACTGGCAGGTGCCCATGTCAGAAGAAGATAGAGCCAAAACGGCATTTATATTGCCCATGGGACTGTTTAATCGGATGCCGTTTGGGCTGGCCAACGCCCCCGGGACCTTTCAGCGGTTGACGGAGCGGTGTCTGGGAGATCTCAATTTTGAGGCTACGTTGATCTATCTGGACGACATCATCGTCTATGCTGCCACCTTTGAGGACCACCTGAAGCGGTTGGGACAGGTACTCAGCCGGTTGCAACAGTACGGGTTGAAGGTGAAGCCTCAGAAATGCCACCTATTTTGCTCTCAGATTGAGTATCTGGGTCATGTCGTTTCGGCAGAGGGTGTGAGGCCATCCCGGGAGAAGGTTGCTGCTGTCCAGGAATGGCCTACCCCCGAGACAGTGAAAGATGTGCAGGCTTTTCTGGGGTTAGCCGGATATTACCGTCGCGTCGTAAAGAATTTTGCATGTCGGGCTCGAGCCCTGCACGACCTGCTGAAGGGGGCTCCCGCTGGGGCCAATGGGCGAAAAATCCAGTGGCAACACCCTCAGGAAGAGGCATTCCGAGACCTCAAGGCTGCGCTCTCGGATGCTTATGAGGATTTCTCTCAACCGTTCATCCTGCACACTGACGGGAGTCTTCGCCGGCTGGGGGCTGTGTTGTCACAGGTTCAAGATGGCTGGGAGAGGGTGATCGCATATGGAAGTCGCTCACTCCATGACTCCGAGCGTAACCCTGACAATTACAGCTCCTTTAAGCTCGAGCCCCTTGCAGTGGTGTGGGCTATGATGGAGAGATTCGCAGAGTACCAAGCGGGCTCCGAGGTGGTAGTGCGAAATGACAACAACCCGCTGGCTCATTTGGAAAACGCCAAATTGGGGGCTCTGGAACAGCGATGGGTGGCCCGGATGGCGAAGTACAATTATAAGATTATCTACAAAAGAGGGGCCGAGAATGTCCATACAGACGCCCTCTCCAGGATTCGACATACAACTCCAGGACAGAATCGAGATGAAGAATTAGAAGGAGAGGAAATACCGTTCGCTCTCACTGCTGCCGTGCTCACAACTGACAATAAAACAATATCTTCCTCTGAGACCCCAAGGGGCATATTAGAACAATCCCGGGATAAGTGGATACAACAGCAACAAGAAGACGAAGAGGTTGGCCTTCTCAGGACATGGGTCGCCGCTGGGCAATTACCCACTGACTCTCAACGGCAAAATTTGACTCAAGACCTATTGCTTATGCTGCAACAATGGGAGAAGTTGGTTATCCGAAAGGGATTATTGTATCGTAAAATAACATCACAAACAACCTCAATGATGGTTTGGCAGGTGATTACGCCAGGAGCCCAACTTCACGTACTGGCTCGGGAGGCTCACGAAAAAGGGGCCCATTTCGGTACAAAAAAAACTTTGCAATGGCTGCAACAGAAAGCTTACCACCCACGCTTGCCGGCTGTTGTGGACGAAATCTGCCGGACCTGCCGCATGTGTGAACTAGCCAAACCACCCGCTCAGCGAGCCGCAACACAGACTATCGTGACCTCAGCACCCCTTGAGCTCCTGACGGTGGATTATCTGACCATTGGGCCCGCATTTCAGGGATGTGAACACTGTCTCGTTATGGTAGATCATTTCACCAAGTTCGCTGTGGTCACCCCTACTCGGGATCAGACCGCAGAGTCAACTGACTCCGTAATTTGTAGAAACTTTATACAAGTATACGGCTGTCCTCAACGAATACATTCTGATCAGAGAGCATGTTTTTTGGGAAAAGTCATGGAAGAACTACATTACCTCTATGGAATTGACAAATCCCGGACCACACCATATCACCTGCAAGTGAATGGGGCTTGTGAATGATTTAATCGGACATTGATTCAGGTGTTGTGTACTCTGGAGAGTGACGAGAAGGCCCGTTGGCCCGAATATGTTTCCGAATTAGTTTGGGTCTATAACAATAGGGTACATCAAGTGAGTGGCTGTACCCCCTATTCCCTGTTGTTTGGGCGAGAAGGTAAAGGAATCATGGAGGTGGAGTTAGACCCCGAAGAGCCTCAGCCCTGGACTGGAGTGTCGTCTTGGGTCCGAAATCATCGCCATCGGCTGCAAACTCTTCACCGAATTGTACACACCAAGCTCCGAGACTGGGAGCACCCAGGGAAGGATGCAACCCCGCCTCCTCACCTCCAAAGCGGGGACCGGGTGCTTGTACTAGATCAATGTTCCCAGAACAAACTGGAGCCGCGTTGGGAAGAAAGTCCTTATCGGGTCTTACGCCGCATCCATCCGGACGGATTGGTGTACGAAATACGACCCGAGGAGGACGAAATACTGCCCACTCATGTTGTGCATCATAATATGTTACGCCCATGTACTTCCTCCGACCCGAAGCAACCGGAGCCTATCCCGTCGACATCTGAACCGTCTTCTGTATGTTGGGACCGGACGATGATGAAGATTGTCTCCCAGGACCCGGAGGCCCTCCACTCAGTAATGAATCATCTGACACAATCAGCCCACCCGCACCAACCAGCCCACTGATGTCCTCCACCCCAGACGACTCTACCCCAGTTGATCTTAGATGCTCTGAGTGGTCAACAGCCGGCAAACCCCCTGAACGATATGAGCAAGATCAATTCATATGGCAACGAACATTGAAACCTCTACAGACCGATCTCAATAGACTAGGGCCCTCGCCCGAGGACTGGCGAGCTTACAGGGTGGGGGAGTGTGGGGAGGAGGACTCCTAGACAGTGAAAGGACAGGTACCCAAGGGACCGCCATCAGGGTTCCTGAGGGAACGATACTGGGAGGACAGTAAAAGGAAAGACTTGACTGAAGTTGTCAGGGAAACGGGGTGGGGCAAGCTTAGAAGGAGCAGGGGGCACGCTGAAGTGGCAGTTGACAGGGAGGACAACAGACAGGAAGCCGTGTGAGACAGAGAGGACCGAGAGAGCAGATGGTGTGTGTGTAGAGAGCAACAGGGGCCTGTGGAAGGAAAGCTGCGGACTCACTGACTAGTGACACGTGAGAGACTTGCACCGGTGGCCGCTCCCCGCATACGGTCACATACAGCCACTCCCGCTACTTCCCACCCTGTTGTGACAAGGCAGCTACCTCAGGTGACCGCTGCGACGACAGACCATTCCTTTACAGCGGTCAGGACACTGCCCCCCTGCATTCTCCCACAGCTGCGTCCCTGTCATCACCGGCCCCGGGGCGCCACCTCGCTACAGGCGGCAGTAGAGGCCCCCATCTGGTTTGCTAAGGGACCCTGAGCAGAGGTTGGTGAACGGTTATATTTAGAGACTGCGTCATAACTCCGCAGTGAGACGAGAGCCGCAAGGAGACGCCTGTTGCCCCCCATCAGCACCGTTTCTTCAGGGCCTGTTGTGCCCCCCGGCATCGTTTCTTCAGGGCCTGTTGCACCCCACCAGCATCATTTCTTCAGGGCCTGTTGCGCCCCACCCGCATTGTTTCTTCAGGGCCTGTTGCGCCCCATCGGCATAGTTTCTTCGGGGCCTGTTGCGCCCCACCGGCATCATCTCTTCAGGGCCTGTCAAGCCCAGTTCCTTCCCCGAATATCGAGGCGTCAAGGCAGCCACATCAGCGACCTCTACGCGGCCACGCTTGTGATCCTAACAGACCCCCTGGAAGGATAAGTACAATATAGGAGATAAGGACCCGTAGTTTGGTCATACGTGGCCTATAGCACCTGGGCAAACTGCGCTAGTCGTATTTATATTAGAAAGTGTTGTTAGGATTGTTGAGTCCCTGCGTGGACTGGTTATTGTTAACCCCTTTGGTTTGCTCAAGATAGCCCCAGCGGCTATAGGCTTTTAAAAGTTTATTCCACAAAACACACTAAGTCTCGTGTCTCGTCACTGCATCCTGCGAACCTGCTAGAACCCTTTAGCTGTATAAGGTTTTGTTTTTTGCAGGACAAGTTGTACTTTTGAATGACACCATTCACTCTACCACATAGTTTACAGGAAAATTGGAAAAAAAATTACAAGTGTGTTTAAATTGCAAAAAAATTTGCAATTCCACAATTGTTTTTGGTGGTTTTTATGTACTGAGGTCAATATGTGGCAAAATTGACCTGGTAATATGATTCTCCAGTTCAGTATGAGTATCCAGACACCAAGCATGTATAGTCTTTTTTATTAAAGTGGTAAAAAAAAATTCAGAAATTTGTAAATGAATAAAATGTTTCGCTTTTGTCATCATTTTTCGAGACCCTTAACATTTTCATTTTTTTAGGATATGGGGTTGTATAAGGGCTTACATTTGCACCCTGAATTGACATTTTTACTGATACCATTTTGGAGTAGATATGTTTTGATCACGTACTATTGCATTTTTGGCAGACAAAAGTTTTATTTTCATTAGTTACACCATTTACTGATTGGATTAATTTATTTAAAATAAATTTTAAAATAAAAAAAAATTTAATTATACACATTGAGTCTAATCCCTATCTAAGAGCTAGGAAAACACACAGTATGTCACAGCCCCCCAAGGAAGCCCATGCGAAACGTGTGTTGGTTCTGGCAACGCTTTGGTCCCAGATGGTCATTATGGGTAAGAGCAGAAGTTATCTTTCTTTGTGCAGTTTTTGTCTCCCTTAAAGAGAGATACACCACATTACTTAATCAGTGATTTTATCCTGCTGATATCCTTGGTTTACAAATAATCAATTGATTTACACTGTAACTTGGGAATAAAAAATGCATTAGCACTAGCACTTTATTAAAATTATTTTTGCTACTTCATAATCTTCCCCTGGATCCACTACATACTACTGGAGCCAATGCACTTTACATCTTTGCAAATCATCTATTCACTTTGTCATTTTATGTGATGTTTGTTACCTGATTTTTCATGTAATATTCTGATAAATAAATGTTATACTTTTTTATGGGATATATGTTGCTCTTTCTTTCTGTCATTTTCATTCAAAGAAAATGTACCTACTGTTTCTACATAGAGCTTAGAGAGATTCAGCTAGTCAGATTTTAATCACATGATATCATAGACCTAATGGAAAACAGAAGAATTAGCTGGGTAGAAAGGATAAATGAGCAATTATAAGTACACAGTGCCATATAATATAATGACTGCAAAATAATAAGAGATTAAAAATGTTGATGAAAGCGCTTCTTTAACCCCTTCCTGACATCAGACGTACTATCCCGTCCATGGGACCCGGGACCCTATGCCCATGGACGGGATAGTACGTCTACCGCGATCAGCGGCGCCCACGTGGTGAGCGCCGCTGTTCGCGGCCGGGTGTCAGCTGATTATCACAGCTGACACCTGGCACATTGTGTCAGGGGTGGTCATGGACCGCCCCGACACGTTAACCCCTTGCACACCGCGATCAAACATGATTAAAGGGAAGCATCGGCAGGGAGGGGGCTCCCTCCGTGCTTCACTGAGCCCCCCACGGCAGCGCAATGTGCAGCGCAATGTTCAGCGCTGCAGCAGGGGGCTCCTTTCCTGCAGGCCCCCGAATCCAAGATGGCGACGGGGGCCTTCGGGGGCCTGCAGGAAGCTGGCTTCCTCAGTGCCTGCAAAGCGCAGGCATAAGGAAGCCTTCTGCACTGCCTGTGACAGATCGCTGATCTGTCACAGTGATCTGTGATGTGACAGATCAGCGATCTGTCACAGGACAGTGATGTCCCACCTGGGACTATTTAATAAAGTAAAAAAAAAATTAAAAAAAGTGTTAAAATAAATAAAAAAAATCGCCAAATAAATTAGAAAAAAAAAAAATATTCCCCCAAATAAATCCATTTTTTAGAAATAAAAAAAAACAAAACAATAAAAGTACACATATTAAGTATCGCCGTGTCCGTAACAACCCGCCCTATAAAACTGTCCCATTAGTTAACCCCTTTAGCGAACTCCTTAAAAAATAAAAATAAAAAACGAAGCAAAAAATAATGATTTATTATCATACCGCCAAACAAAAAGTGTAATAACACGCGATCAAAAAGACGCATATAAATATCCATGGTACCGCTGAAAACGTCATCTTGTCCCGCAAAAAACGAGCTGCCACACAGCATCATCAGCGAAAAAATAAAAAAGTTATAGCTCGCAGAATAAAG
Source organism: Dendrobates tinctorius (assembly GCF_039654945.1). NCBI lineage: Eukaryota > Metazoa > Chordata > Amphibia > Anura > Dendrobatidae > Dendrobates > Dendrobates tinctorius. The sequence goes on from NW_027361703.1 coordinate 20,842,173, forward strand.
CGATGCAAAAATAATTATTTTTTATATAAAATAGTTTTCATTGCATAAAACCGACAAAACATAAAAAAACGACCTAAATAAGGTATCCCTGTAACTGTACTGACCCGAAGAATAAAGCCGCTTTATCAATTTTATCGCACGTGGAATGGTGTAAACACACCCCCCCAAAAGAAATTCATGAAACGCTGGTTTTTGTTCATTCTGCGTCCCAAAAATCGGAATAAAAAGCGATCAAAAAGTCACATGCCCGAAAATGGTACCAATAAAAACGTCAACTCGTCCCGCAAAAAATAAGACCTCACATGACTCGGTGGGTCAAAATACGGAAAAATTATAGCTCTCAAAATGTGGTGATGCAAAACTATTTTTACAATAAAAAGCGTCTTAGCGTGTGAAAGCCGCCAAACATAAAAACTGCCATAAATAGTAAATCAAACCCCCCGTTATCACCCCCTTAGTTAGGGAAAAATAATAAAATAAAAAAAATGTATTTATTTCCATTTTTCCATTAGGGTTAGGGTTAGGGCTAGGGATAGGGTTAGGGCTAGGGTTAGGGTTAGGGTAGGGTTAGGGCTAGGGCTAGGGTTAGGGCTAGGGTTAGGGTTAGGGCTAGGGTTAGGGTTAGGGTAAGGGCTGAGATTAGGGTTAGGTGTGTGTTGGGGTTCGGGTTGGAGTTAGAATTGGGGTTTCCACTGTTTGGGCACATGAGGGGCTCTCCAAATGCAACATGGCGTCTGATCTCAATTCCAGCCAATTCTGAGTTGAAAAAGTCAAATGGTGCTCCTTCCCTTCCAAGCTCTGCCATGTGCCCAAACAGTGTTTTACCCCCACATGTAGGGTATCAGCCTACTCAGGTCAAATTGCAAAACAATTTTTGGGGTCCAATTTCTCCTGTTACCCTTAGGAAAATAAAAAATTGGGGGCAAAAATATCATTTTTGTGGAAAAAAATGATTTTTTTATTTTCACGTCCGAGCGTTATAAACTTCTGTGAAGCACTTGGGGGTTCAAAGTGCTCACCACACATCTAGATAAGTTCCGTGGGGGGCCTAGTGTCTAAAATGGGGTCACTTGTGGGGAGCTTCAATAGTTTAGGTACATCAGGGGCTCTCCAAACGCACATGACACCATTCCATCAAAGTCTGCATTCCAAAATGTCACTGCTTCCCTTCCGAGCCCCGACGTGTGTCCATACAGTAGTTTTCTCCCACATATGGGGTGTCAGCGTACTCATGACAAATTGGACAACAACTTTTGGGGTCCAATTTCTCCTGTTACCCTTGGGAAAATGAAAAAATTGGGGACTAATTGATAATGTTTGTGGAAAAAATACGATTTTTTTATTTTCATGCCCGGGCATTATAAACTTATGTGAAGCCCTTGGGGGTTCAAAGTGCTCACCACACATCTAGATAAGTTCCTTAGGGGGTCTCGTTTCCAAAATGGGGTCATTTGTGGGGGTTTCCACTGTTTAGGTACATTAGGGGCTCTCCAAAGGCAACATGACACCCGCAGAACATTCCCTCAAAGTCTGCATTCCAAAACGTCACTACTTCCCTTCCGACCCCCGACGTGTGTCCATACAGTAGTTTTCTCCCACATATGGGGCGTCAGCGTACTCAGGACAAATTGGACAACAACTTTTGGGGTTCAATTTCTCCTGTTACCCTTGGGAAAATAAAAAAATTGGGGACTAATTGATCATGTTTGTGGAAAAAATACGATTTTTTTATTTTCATGCCCCGGCATTATAAACTTCTGTGAAGCCCTTGGGGGTTCAAAGTGCTCACCACTAGTGTTGAGCGATACCGTTCGATACCCAAAAATATTGTATCGGATGGTATCACCCGATACGAAAAAAATATCGAGTATCGCCGATTCCGATACCGGAAGTCCCATTCAAGTCATTGGGACGTCCGGTATCGGAATTAAAAAAGGCCCTTTATTTCCTTGTTGGCTAATTCTACATAATTGAAAACAAATAAGAATCATGTAGAATGTATTGTGGGAGGTGGAGGAGACATTAAAAGCATAGTGGTTTATTCAAATCACATGGCATAGCATTAATTCCAATTTTTTTTCAGTACGTTCGGAGTTAAAAAGATATTGACTATGTTAACCTTTTTTATATTTTGTCAGATATGTATGTTTCACAACTTCCATGCTCTTCACGTTCTTTTGTACTTCTCCCACACTTTCTCCTTCATGATCCGCAGCAGTAGCATTTTTTCATCAACTTTTTCTTCACCTTATTCATCTTCTTCTTCTTCTTCATCTTCTTCCCATTAATTTTTTTTTCCATTCTTCATATTCTTCTTATTCAGCTATTATCAATTTTAATATGCTATTTCTTCATCTTCTTCCTATTCTTCTTTGTCTTCATTTTCTTATGGTGACAGGCATTCCTGTAGTACTTATCTATAAAAGTTATAAGATTACACCTTACGTTCTGCCTGTCACTAAAGATTTACAACAGGATTTGTCCGTGTTCAGTTTGGCCTGCAGCAGCAGGCATGTTCCAGGGGCACCACGAGGAGGAACGGACTCACCCCCATTTACTGCTTAGTCTTCTTTTGCTTATAATTTTGATTTCTTCTATGCTGATTTTTAGTCTTATGCTTAATGTTCTTCTGCTTTCTGTTCTTCTGCTTTTGCTTCTTCTGCTTCTTGTTCTTCTGTCTTTTGTTCTGTATTTTGGTGGTTGTCTTCATGTTCTTTGTCCTCTTGGTCTTATTATTTAGGGTCATATTTCTGGTCTTCTTTGGTGTGGTCTTCAGGGTCGTCGTCATCAGGGTCGTCGTCATGGAGATCAATAAGGATTACCAAAGACAATTTCAAAAAGCTTGATCTTGGAAATGTAGCAGAAGGCACAAGAAGGCTGAGAAACTGGCGAGAACCAGCAGACAGTGCTGGCACCCGGATGGGTAGCAGAAGGAACAAGAGCCAATGGCACTACCGAGGACCAACTGACGGTGCTGGACCACGGTTACTAAGCAGAAGGTACCTGTGCTAAAAAGCACTACCAAGGACCAGCAGACGGTGCTGGACCTCGGATACCGAGATGGAGGCACCTAGGCCAAAGGCTGTGGCGAGAACCAGCAGACAGTGCTGGCACCCGGATGGGTAGCAGAAGGAACAAGAGCCAATGGCACTACCGAGGACCAACTGATGGTGCTGGACCACTGTTACTAAGCAGAAGGTACCTGTGCTAAAAAGCACTACCAAGGACCAGCTGACGGTGCTGGACTTCGGATACCGAGATGGAGGCACCTAGGCCAAAGGCTCTGGCGAGAACCAGCAGACAGTGCTGGAACCCGGGTGGGTAACAGTAGGTACCCATTGAAAGCAAAGTAGCCAGGCCGCAAGCCAGCCGCAGTTACCGAAACCCACAGTCCTACAGGGGGTCCATGTCCCATTGACACTACGGATCCAGCCTTCAGTGCCAGTTCCCGCAGCCCACATAGGAGTCACCTAAACTGCAGGCACCGTAGAGTCGGCTAACCCGGCCGCAAGACGACAGGACAACGGATTGGTGGCATAGTGACCTTGACACTACCCGGAAACAGCAGGTGTGCTGGAACCAGGCTGGGCAACAGGGAGTCCCCGTGCCAAAGACACTGCCGAGAACCAGCTGACGGTGCTGGAACCCAGATGGGTAGCAAAAGCTACAAGAGCCAATGGCACTACCGAGGAACAGCTGACGGTGCTGGACCACGGTTACTAGGCAGGAGGTACCTGTGCTAGAAAGCACTACCAAGGACCAGCTGACTGTGCTGGACCTCGGATACCGAGAGGGAGGCACCTAGGCCAAAGGCTGTGGCGAGAACCAGCAGACAGTGCTGGCACCCAGATGGGTAGCAGAAGGAACAAGAGCGTTGTTGGAGCCCAGGGACAATCATGGTGTAGGCCGAGGCCTACTTGGTGGTAGTTTTAGATTTTTTGTAGGCTACAACAGACTGTCAACGTGCTCCAATTAGGCATCTGTCTCCACTCTGTTTCCAGGATTTCACGTGACCACCAACACCGCCAGTTTATGCGTACAGCAGCCGTCTGCCCAATCCACACGTGTTGCCGTGTTACTGGGATTCTGTAATGTCAGCAGATCCCCTGATGTGTGTCTGCCACTGTCTCCTGCTCTGTCCACATTCCCACAGCTTGCAGTGGGAAGGTGGACAGCGCAGGAGACAGTGGCGGACACATATTGGGGGATCTGCTGACGTTACAGAACCCCAGTAACACAGGAACACGTGTGGAATGCGTGGACGGCAACTGTGAGCAGGAACTGGCGGTGTTGGAGGTCAGGGGAAATACTAGAGACAGAGTGGAGACAGAGGCCAAATCAGAGAATGTTTAAATCTGAAGTAGTTACAATTTGGAGGCAGCAGCAGTTTGCCCTCCACACAGCAGGGGATCAGCTGACGTTACCGAACCCCACTTTCACATGAACGAGTGTGTTTTTCTGTGTGGACAGCACTTCCGAGCACCAACTAGCGTTGTTGGAACCCAGGGACAATCATGGTGCAGGCCGAGGCCTACTAGGAGCCAGGTGTAAAGCTGAGGTATTTTGACTTTGGAGGGAGCAGGACACTTTGCCCTCCACACAGCAGGGGATCAGCTGACATTACCGACCCCCACTTTCACATGAACGAGTGTGTTTTTCTGTGTGGACAGCACTTCCGAGCACCAACTAGCGTTGTTGGAGCCCAGGGAGAACCAGGGTGCAGGCCGAGGCCTACTTGGTGGCAGTTTTAGATTGTTTGTAGGCTACAACAGACTGTCAACGTGCTCCAATTAGGCATCTGTCTTCACTCTGTTTCCAGGATTTCATGTGACTACCAACACCGCCAGTTTATGCGTACAGTAGCCGTCTGCCCAATCCACACGTGTTCCTGTGTTACTGGTGTTCTGTAATGTCAGCAGATCCCCTGATGTTTGTCTGCCAATGTCTCCTGCTCTGTCCACATTCCCACCACTTGCAGTGGGAAGGTGGACAGCGCAGGAGACAGTGCCGGACACACATTGGGGGATCAGCTCACGTTACAGAACACCAGGAACACAGGAACAAGTGTGGAATGCGTGGACGGCAACTGTGAGCAGGAACTGGCGGTGTTGGAGGTCAGGGGAAATACTAGAGACAGAGTGGAGACAGAGGCCAAATCAGAGAATGTTTAAATCTGAAGTAGCTAAAATTTGGAGGCAGCAGCAGTTTGCCCTGCACACAGCAGGGGATCAGCTGACGTTACCGAACCCCACTTTCACATGAACGAGTGTGTTTTTCTGTGTGGACAGCACTTCCGGGCACCAACTGGCATTGTCGGAGCCCAGGGAAAATGAGGTAGTAGGCCGAGGCCTACTTGGAGCCAGGTGTAAATCTGAGGTTGTTTGACTGTGGAGGGAGCAGGACACTTTGCCATACACACAGCAGGGGATCAGCTGACGTTACCGAACCCCACTTACACATGAGCGAGTGTTTTGTCTGTGCGGACAGCACTTCTGAGCACCAACTGGCGTTGTCGGAGCCCAGGGAAAATCAGGTAGTAGGCCGAGGCCTACTTGGTGGCAGTTTGCGATTGTTTCTAGACTACTACTAACTGTCATCGTACTCCAATTAGGCCTCTGTCTTCACTCTGTTTCGAGTATTTCCTCTGGCTTCCAACCACGCCAGTTGCTGCTCTGAAATGCCGTCTGCACAACCCACACTTGTTCCTGTGTTACTGGGGTTCTGTAACAGCAGCTTCTCCCTAGAGGTGAGTCAGGCCATGTCTCTTGCTCTGTCCACATTTCCACTACAAGTAGTGGGAATGTAGACAAAGCAGGAGACATTGCCGTGCTCAACTCTGGAGATGAGCAGATGTTACAGGACCCAGGTACCACAGGAACAAGTGTGGATTGTGCAGACGGCACTTGAGAGCAGAAACAGGCGGTGTTGTAGGCCGGAGGAAATACTCAAAACAGAGTGGAGACAGAGGGCAAATCAGAGAATATATTAAATCAGAGGTAGTCAGAAGTTGTAGGCAGCAGGAGAGTTTGCCGTACACACAGCAGGGGATCAGCTGACATTACCGAACCCCACTTACACATGAGCAAGTGTTTTGTCTGTGTGTACAGCACTTCTGAGCAACAACGGGCGTTGCTGTAGCCCAGGAAATAAAGTTCAGGTCATAGAAACATGAACACAACAGGAGACCTGGATCCTGTTGCCAGCCAATTATTTATTCTGGAAGAGGACTGGCAAATTCAGGTGAGATCCAGGCCTTGTTCATTTTCACAAAAGTAAGCCGGTCAACATTATCGGCGGATAGTCGCGTGCGACGGTCTGTTACCACACCACCTGCAGCACTAAAGACACGTTCCGATAATACACTGGCAGCAGGGCAAGCCAGCACCTCCAATGCATACTGGCTAAGCTCTGGCCATGTATCCAGATTAGAGACCCAATACTTGAACGGGGAAGAGCCATCTGGGAGAACACTAACAGGGCACGACAAGTAGTCTGTCACCATCTGACGGAAACGTTGCCTCCTGCTGACTGGAGCCGTCTGTGATGGTGTAGCCGTTTGTGGCGGTCCCACAAAACTTTTCCACATTTGGGCCATACTGGCCTTGCCTTGTCCTGTGGCACTGCCTCTGCTACCTCTTTGTGCAGAGCTTCCTCCACTGCCTCTACCCACATGGCTGCTTTGAAAAGCACTACCAGCAACACTTGTGGGGGGAATGGAGAACATGATGGCCTGCACAAGTGTTTCTTGGTACTCCCGCATTTTTCGCTCCCGGTTCAACTGTGGTATGAGGCTTTGTAAGTTGTCCCGGTAGTGAGGATCTAGGAGGGTGTACACCCAATAATCAGCCGTGTGGAGAATGTTGGCGATGCGGCGGTCATTTAACAAGCACTGCAGCATGAAATCAACCATGTGCTGCAGACTGCCAGCTGGACCGGAAACGCTGTCCCCAACTTGAGGCAGCATCTCTGCCTGCTCAGCATCACCCCACCCTCGCTGTACACACTGACTACTAGAGCCTTGTGTACCTCCCTCCTCTGGAGAGATGTGTTCCTCCTCCTCCATTGACTCCTCGTCATCCTCCTCACTAAGTGTCCCCTGCCTGGGCCTTTGTGTGGAAGCACGTTGCGCAGACTTGCCAGAAGCAGATGGCATTTCTGACTGCTCATCCTCGACCTCTTCAAAAACCTCCTCACTTAGTGCTTGTAAGGTTTTTTGAAGCAGACAGATGAGGGGGACAGTCATGCTGATTAGTGCATCATCTGCACTGGCCATCTGCGTGGAGTCATCGAAGGCACGCAAAATTTGGCAGATGTCCCTCATAGTGGCCCACTCTGTGGTGGTGAAGTGTGTCCGGCACACAGTGCGACTTGTTTGCGCCTGATGCAGCTGGTACTCCATTACTGCTGCCTGCTGCTCACACAACCGCTCCAACATATGTAACGTTGAATTCCACCTGGTGGGGAGGTCACATATGATGCGATGTTCTGGCAGGCGGAATCGGCGTTGCAGAGATGCAATGCGCGATCTTGCCATGCTGGAACGCTGCAAGTGAGCACACTCTAGGCGAACCTTGTGCAGCAGTGCATCAAGATCCGGATAGTCCCTCAGAAAGCTCTGCACGACCAAATTGAGCACGTGTGCCAGACATGGTATGTGAGTGAGGTTGCCTAGGCCCAGAGCTGCCACTAGATTTCGGCCATTGTCACTCACTACCAAACCTGGCTGGAGATTCGCTGGCACAAACCACACATCGCTCTCCTGCTTGATGGCATTCCAGAGCTCCTGTGCTGTGTGGCTCCGATTCCCCAAAGAAATTAATTTAAGGATGGCCTGTTGACGTTTGGCCACACCTGTGCTCATATCTGGCCTAACAGGCTCACGCAGTGCTGATTCCGAGGAACTAGAGTAGGAGGAGGACTCAATATGTACAGACTGCATTCCTGCAATCCTTGGAGTTGGCAGAATACGTACAGAGCCACTCTCCAGATCTGTACCCGGCTCCACAACATTGACCCAATGGGCAGTGAGGGAAAGGTATCGTCCCTGTCCATGGCTACTGGTCCACGCATCGGTGGTCAGGTGGACCTTGCTACTGACGGCATTTAGTAGCGCATTTTTAATTTTTCCCTCCACATGCTTTTGCAGGGCAGGGACAGCTTGCCTGCTGAAATAAAAGCGGCTGGGCACATTGTATTGTGGAACTGCCAATGACATAAAGTTCCGGAAGGTGTCAGTCTCCACCAGCCTGAATGACAGCATCTCAAGGGCCAGTAGTTTGGCAATGCCGGCATTCAGAGCCAGTGCTCGGGGATGGTTTGCCGAGTATGGCCGCTTTTTCTCCCATGCCTGTGCTACCGATTGCTGGTGAGTGGCCTGTTAGTGTGCTGATGACTGCGAACGTGGTTCAGTGGGTGGAATTTCACTGGGTCTCTGGACAACAGTGGCAGTGGTTATTCCATGGCGTTCCAGTGAGGAAGCCGAACCAGCTGTGTGTGAGCTGGAGGAAGAGGCCCCAACACGAGCTGAAGAGGTGGTAGGTGCTGCTGAAGGTTGGCCTACATCTTCAGTGTGTCTGTGTAACTCCACCTCGTGCTTGGTACGCACATGTTTCCACATATTTGTGGTATTGAGGTTGGTCACATTTTTCCCTCGTTTTACTTTCTGATGACACAGCTTGCATTTGACAAAGCAAATGTCATCTGCAACTGTGTCAAAAAAAGACCACGCACTGTAAGTCCTGGGAGCGCCCGTTTTGTGTTTTGGAAGAGGATTGCTCCTCACGGGTGTCAAAGTGGAGGCTACAGGCAACCAAGTCTGCCCCCGCCCTCTCCCTCCTCTTTTGGCCGTTCGGGGAATCTCTTCCTGAGAACTGCTCCCACCACCTTCCTGTGGCTGACGCCATGATGGGTCAAGGACCTCATCATCTCCACTCCCCTCTTCAAGCACCGGCTGGTCCTGGGTTGTCTCGCCAGCACCGTACGCACCAGAAATTGGCAACTGAGTCTCATCATCATCTGATGCATACTGAGGTGTGCTGACCATAGGCACTGGCCCACCCACCTCTTCAGATTCAGAGGGACAAAGCAGTTGCGCATCACTGCATACTCCCTCTTCTTCACGCTCTAGAATGCTGCTTGGCTGGCCACCTCTTTCCAAGCCAACAGATTCTGAGAAAAGAAGTAAAGATTGAGATGGCTCCTGTCCAGGGCTCTCAGACTGCCTGGGCAATTTGGCAGGTGGTGAAGAGACAGATGGTTGCTCTTCAGTGCTCTGGCCTTGGGAGGATGCGGAAGTCATTGAAGTGGATGCATTAGCTGCCATCCATCCGACAACGGCTTCAATTTGTTCGTCACGCAGCAGTGGGGTACGGCGAGGTCCTACAAAGCTGCGCATGAAGGACTGTTGCCTGGTAAAAGTGGGGGATGCCGGGTCACTGGTGGCCGCAGCAGACACCGAATCCCCATGTCCTCTCCCTGCTGAATCCCCCCGTCCTCTCCCTGCTGAAACTCCACGGCCACGACCACGTGCCTTACTCCCTGCCTTCTTCATCTTGGTAGACTGATAAAGATAGGCAGAAAAGTAAAAAAGGGGTGGCTTAGTGTTCTTATTCCTGAACACCTGCTAACCAGTATAAGAAACACTAATTTGGCTAAGAGTGTGTGTACTACACTTTAATATGATCTAATGTGGCCTAGACAACTGTAAAGTGGAGTGTTTGGTGAACTTTATTTCCTTTTTTTTGGGTGGGGGGAAAGGAAAGGATGTGACCAAAGTTTGAAAGCTATAGTATCACAAACTTTTTGGAGCGATTACAATGCAGGAAGCTAACCTACAATGCAATTGATGAGGCTCCAAAAAATAGGGTGATACTAGCCTGGCTGGCCCTGAAGGGCACAAGCCAGCAAAAAGGCTCCTCTATCTAATCCTATATAGTGTTTGCAACCAACCAATGACAATGGATGCGGTTGGAAGCACACTAATATAGGAGCAAAAATCTGGCTAAATTAGCTGCAAAAAAAGGACTATGTATGAGGCAGTGACGCATGCTGAGCGGACTACAGCTAGCAGAACACACTGCAACGTGAGCTGCACTCACACACAGAGAGACCTATCAGACAGCCAAAAACAGTGCAGAGAAATGGGCTATAGCACTGAAAGGCTGCTGAAAGGCTCCGCTGTCCACTCCTTTAGTGTTTGCAACCAACGTATATGGATACGTATGGAAGCACACTATACAGGAGAAAAAAAAAAGCAGCAATAAAAGAAAAATGTGTATGAGGCAGAGACACACGCTGGCCGGCCTACAAGCAGACGTGCCTGCAGGACACACTACACAGCGTGGGTCTGCACTCACACAGCCCTTGCAGACAGCTGTGAAAACAGCGCTGCTAGGGAAAAGCAAGCTACAGTGGTGGTTTATGTAGCCTGGGTTAAGCACTATATGTTTTGTGGAATCGCTATTTCTAACTGTCCCTCACAGTCTTCAACAGCAGCCTGTCCCTAACTGAATTCACAGCAGAGTGACCAGAAATGGCGGCTGCAGCGCTTTTTATAGTGCATCATGACATCATTTCAGCAGCCAATCACAGCCATGCCAGTAGTTAACATGCCTGCATGCCTAACAGGATATGCCCACACTTCTGAGGATCCCCATTGGCTGAATCAAATCGAGCGGGCTCCTAGCATTATGGGAACTTCCGATTCCGGTATTCGATATGAAAAAAGTATCGGAACTAAGTATCGGAATTCCGATACAGCTAATATCGGCCGATACCCGATACTTGCGGTATCGGAATGCTCAACACTAGTCACCACACATCTAGATAAGTTCCTTAGGGGGTCTCGTTTCCAAAATGGGGTCATTTGTGGGGGTTTCCACTGTTTAGGTACATTAGGGGCTCTCCAAAGGCAACATGACACCCGCAGACCATTCCATCAAAGTCTGCATTCCAAAACGTCACTACTTCCCTTCCGTGCCCTGACATGTGTCCATACAGTAGTGTTCTCCCACATATGGGGTGTCAGCGTACTCAGGACAAATTGGACAACAACTTTTGGGGTTCAATTTCTCCTGTTACCCTTGGGAAAATAAAAAAATTGGGGACTAATTGATCATGTTTGTGGAAAAAATACGATTTTTTTATTTTCATGCCCTGGCATTTTAAACTTCTGTGAAGCCTTTGGGGGTTCAAAGTGCTCACCTCACATCTAGATAAGTTCCTTAGGGGGTCTAGTTTTCAAAATGGGGTCATTTGTGGGGGGTTTCTACTGTTTAGGTACATTAGGGGCTCTCCAAAGGCAACATGACACCCGCAGACCATTCCATCAAAGTCTGCATTCCAAAACGTCACTACTTCCCTTCCGAGCCCTGACGTGTGCCCATACAGTAGTTTTCTCCCACATATGGGGTATCAGCATACTCAGGACAAATTGGACAACAACTTTTGGGGTCCAATTTCTCCTGTTACCCTTGGGAAAATAAAAAATGGTGACTAAAAGATCATGTTTGTGGAAAAAATACGAATTTTTTAATTTCACGCCCGGGCGTTATAAACTTCTGTGAAGCACTGGGGGGTTCAAAGTGCTCACCACACATCTAGATAAGTTCCTTGGGGGGTCTAGTTTACAAAATGGGGACATTTGTGGGGGGTTTCCACTGTTTAGGTACATCAGGGGTTTTCCAATCGCGACATGGTGTCCAATCTCAATTCCAGCCAAAACGTCAAATGGCCCTGCTTCCCTTCCGAGCTCTGTCATGCGCCCAAATAGTGGTTTACCCCCACATGTGGGGTATCAGCATACTCAGGACAAATTGCACAATAACTTTTAGGGTCCTGTTACCCTTGGAAAAATAAGAATTGAGGGTGAAAAGATCATTTTTGTGGAAAAAATATGATTTTTTAATTGTACGGCTTTATGTTATAAACTTCTGTGAAGCCCTTGGGGGTTCAAAGTTCTCACCACACATCTAGATAAGTTCCTTAGGGGGTCTAGTTTCCAAAATGGTGTCATTTGTGGGGGGTTTCCACTGTTTTGGTACATCAGGGGTTTTCCAATCGCGACATGATGTCCGATCTAAATTCTAGCCAAAAACGTCAAATGGTGCTGCTTCCCTTCCGAGCTCTGCCATGCGCCCAAATAGTGGTTTACCCCCACATGTTGGGTATCAGCATACTCAGGACAAATTGCACAATAACATTTAGGGTCCTGTTACCCTTGGAAAAATAAGAATTGAGGGTGAAAAGATCATTTTTGTGGAAAAAATATGATTTTTTAATTGTACCGCTGTACGTTATAAACTTCTGTAAAGCCCTTGTGGGTTCAAAGTTCTCACCACATATCTAGATAAGTTCCTTGGGGGGTTTAGTTTCCAAAATGGGGTCACTTGTAGGGGGTTTCCTCTGTTTAGGTACATCAGGGACTCTCCAAACGTGACATGGCATCCGATCTCAATTCCAGCCAATTTTGCATTGAAAAAGTCAAACGGCGCTCCTTCCATTCTGAGCTCCGCCATGCGCCGAAACAGTCGTTCCCCCCCACATATCAGGTATCAGCGTACTCAGGACAAATTGCACAATAACTTTTGCAGTCCAATTTCTCCTGTTACCCTTGGTAAAATAAAAAAAATTGAACCTGAATTATTTTTTTTGTGAAAAAAAGTTAGATGTTCATTTTTTTTTAAATATTCAAAAAAAATTTCTGTGACGCACCTAAAGGGTTAATAAACTTCTTGAATGTGGTTTTGAGCACCTTAAGGGGTGCAGTTTTTAGAATGGTGTCACTTTTGGGTATTTTCTATCATATAGACCCCTCAAAGTGACCTCAAATGTGATGTGGTCCTAAAAATAAAATGGTGTTGTAAAAATGAGAAATCGCTGGTCAACTTTTAACCCTTATAACTTCCTAACAAAAAAAAAATTTTGGTTCCAAAATTGTGCTGATGTAAAGTAAACATGTGGGAAATGTTAGTTATCAAGTTTTTTGTGTGCCGTATCTCTGTGATTTAAGGGCATAAAAATTCAAAGTTGGAAAATTGCGAAATTTTCAAAATTTTCGCCAAATTTCCGTTTTTCTCACAAATAAACGCAAGTTATTTGAATGAAATTTTACCACTAACATGAAGTACAATATGTCAAGAGAAAACAATGTCAGAATCACCGGGATCCATGGAAGCGTTCCAGAGTTATGACCTCATAAAGGTACAGTGGTCAGAATTGTAAAAATTGGCCCGGTCATGAACGTGCAAACCACCCTTGGGGGTGAAGGGGTTAATGAGGCACAAGGGGAGTGATTTGAACTTTTGTATTTTTTTTAATTTTTTTAAAAAAACTTGTTTTCATTTTTTACTGTATTTAATAGTACCATTTGGGGACTTGAAGCTGCGATCATCCGATCGCTTGTATATACATGGCTGCTGCACTGCTATGTAGAGAGAATATCACGATCTCCTATGAACGCCAGCCATGGGCTGATTTTCACAGGAGGATCGTAATGACAGGCATGGGGGTTTCAGCAGACCGCTGGAAGTCATTACAACCTATCTGCACCCAGTGATGACGTCATGAAAGCACCAATGGGAGCATGGAACGATGCAAGCCCTTGGCGATGTTAGTTAAATGCTGTTTTCCGAGATTGACAGCGGGATTTAACAGGTTAAGAGTTGCAATGGGAACTCCACTTCACCCGTGACTGTTAGAGGCACATAATGGCTTAATAAATCAGCAATCATGTGTGGGAAAACATGCAGGCTCAGCTTACAAGCCAACATCAAAGGCAGAGACTCGACAAATGATGTAAATTTACATCATATATCGTGAATATGTTAATAATCTATTAGACTATTTACAGTTTTGTACATTACAGATTAGCAATGTATCCGTAAACATCAAATTCTATACTGTGGCTCTGTGTGGCATCTGCATTTTATTGCGCACCCATGGATTTGAACTGGTGCACAAAAAAATGGGAATGGCAATTTTTCACACCCTGATTCGGTCTTTGAAAAAAAAAATGCTCATCTGCACTGCCTCACTGGATAATATTGATCAGACCAAAATTACAGCCATGTAAACGAGCCCTTAACAAAATTAACATCTGGCTATTTAGTGATAGCAATGTGAATGGTCTGACACTTTTGTCACCTTATTGTCCTTTCGTAATGCATGAAAGTTGGTATACAATAAGTTATTTAGGGATATATGCGTTATATATAATATATCAGTTATATAATAAGTTTCTAAATGTTTTCTTTTAGAATGTCTAAATGTTTCCTATGAATAATCACCAGAACCTTGTTATATCTCAAGATTTCAGACAAATGTAACCACCTCTTAGGTGTGTAAATGCTTGTTGGCTTGTTCTGTATTGAGGTTTTGTAGCATTATACTGTATAATATTCCATAACTACTCACGTAAACAGGTAGGCAGTTCTTTTGTCTAGATAGATGTATCATTGCTAAAACAAATGCTTGGCGCACCAATGGGCAAGCTCAATGTTTGTAAACAATTTCCCAAACACTGCCAATATAACATGAAGTATATATGCTGACTCACTCAGAGCCAGGGCAAGGAACTTTGGTTCTCTACACAAATTAGGTCAATGGTGATCTTCTTCTTTCCCACTCACCAAAATGGATCACAGAGTAAGGTAAAAGGACCCCTATCACAACCCTCTCGAAATGGATTTGTGAACCAAGTATGGAGCTTTGATGAACATGTCCACAAAGACTACCACCTTCTTACCAAAAACTTCCCGCCATAATAAAACTGTGGTGCACTTTTGGGAGTGTATTTAAAGTGAACCTGTCAGCAGGATTGTGCTCAGTAAACTACAGTGTCAGGTTGGTGCCATTATACTGATTAAAATTATACATTGGCTGATGAAATCCATCTTGTGGTTATTGTTTAATCTTTATTTGTAGTTTTCAGTTAATGAGATTCTCGTGCTTTGGGGCAGGCCTGTGGGATGGCTTTAAGTGGTGCTCTGCTTACATCTCACATTTATGGGCTTTTGACAGGTCACTGATCCTTTAATGACCTGCCCCCTATTTTACATACTGCATAGAATGTGGTTTTAAAAAAAATCAAATTTATCAGGCAGTCGCCTGCACTGTAGCATGATACCGTGGATATTATGCATGTTTTTATTTTATTTAACCCCTTACCTACAATTGACGTAATATTCCGTCCATGTGACCATGGACCTAATTACCATGGACGGAATATTACGTCATCGCGATCAGCGGCGCCCACGTGGTGAGCGCCGCTGATCGCGGCCGAGTGTCAGCTAATTATCATAGCTGACACCCGGCACAATGTGTCAGGGGCGGTCACGGACCGCCCCCGACACGTTAACCCCTTGCACACCGCGATCAAACGCGATCGCGGTGTACCGGGGGTTAAAGGGAAGCATCGGCAGGGAGGGGGCTCCCTCCGTGCTTCCCTGAGCCCCCCACGGCAGCGCAATGTGCAGCGCTGCTGCGGGGGGCTCTTTCCCTACAGGCCCCTGGATCCAAGATGGCGACGGGGGCCTGCAGGGAGCTGACTTCCTCACTGCCTGCAAAGCGCAGGCATGAGGAAGTCTGCAGCAGTGCCTGTGACAGATCGCTGATCTGTCACAGTGATCTGTGATGTGACAGATCAGCGATCTGTCACAGGACAGTGATGTCCCACCTGGGACAAGGTAATAAAGTAAAAAAAAAAAAAAAAGTGTTAAAAATAATTAAAAAAAAATCGCTAAATAAATCAGTAAAAAAAAAAAAAATATTCCCCAATAAATCCATTTTTTCAAAATAAAAAAAACCAAAAACAATAAAAGTACACATATTTGGTATCGCCGCGTCCGTAATGACCTGCCCTATAAAACTGTCCCATTAGTTAACCCCTTTAGCGAACCCCTTAAAAAATAAAAATAAAAAACAAAGCAAAAAATAATGATTTATTATCATACCACCGAACAAAAAGTGCAATAACGCGCGATCAAAAAGACGCATATAAATATGCATGGTACCGCTGAAAACGTCATCTTGTCCCGCAAAAAACGATCCACCATACAGCATCATCCGCAAAAAAATAAAAAAGTTATAGCTCGCAGAATAAAGCGATACAAAAATAATTATTTTTTATATAAAATAGTTTTCATTGCAAAAAACCGACAAAACATAAAAAAACGACCTAAATGAGGTATCGCTGTAACCGTACTGACCCGAAGAATAAAACCGCTTTATCAATTTTACCGCACGCAGAACGGTGTAAACGCACCCCCCCAAAAGAAATTCATGAAACGCTGGTTTTTGTTCATTCTGCGTCCCAAAAATCGGAATAAAAAGCGATCAAAAAATGTCACGTGCCCGAAAATGGTACCAATAAAAACGTCAACTCGTCCCGCAAAAAATAAGACCTCACATGACTCGGTGGGTCAAAATACGGAAAAATTATAGCTCACAATATGTGGTAATGCAAAAACTATTTTTACAATAAAAAGCGTCTTTTAGCGTGCGACAGCCGCCAAACATAAAAACCGCCATAAATCGTAAATCAAACCCCCCGTTATCACCCCCTTAGTTAGGGAAAAATAATAAAACTAAAAGAAAATGTATTTATTTCCATTTTCCCGCTAGGGTTAGGGTTAGGGTAGGGTTAGGGCTAGGGTTAGGGTTAGGGCTAGGGTTAGGGCTAGGGTTAGGGCTAGGGTTAGGGTTAGGGTTAGGGTTAGGGCTAGGGTTAGGGCTAGGGTTAGGGCTAGGGCTCAGATTAGGGTTAGGGGTGTGTTGAGGTTCGGGTTGGAGTTATAATTGGGGGTTTCCACTGTTTGGGCACATCAGGTGCTCTCCAAAGGCAACATGGCGTCTGATCTCAATTCCAGCCAATTCTGCGTTGAAAAAGTCAAATGGTGCTCCTTCCCTTCCAAGCTCTGCCATGTGCCCAAACAGTGTTTTACCCCCACATGTAGGGTATCAGCCTACTCAGGACAAATTACAAAACAACTTTTGGGGTCCAATTTCTCCTGTTACCCTTAGGAAAATAAAAAATTGGGGGCAAAAATATAATTTTGCGGAAAAAAATGTTTTTTTTATTTTCACGCCCAGGCGTTATAAACTTCTGTGAAGCACTTGGGGGTTCAAAGTGCTCTCCACACATCTAGATAAGCTCGGTGGGGGGTCTAGTTTCCAAAATGGGGTCACTTGTGGGGAGTTTCAATAGTTTAGGTACATTAGGGGCTCTCCAAACGCATATGACACCCGCATACCAATCCATCAAAGTCTGCATTTCAAAACGTCACTACTTCCCTTCCGAGCCCCGACGTGTGCCCATACAGTAGTTTTCTCCCACATATGAGGTATCAGCGTACTCAGGACAAATTGGACAACAACTTTTGGGGTCCAATTTCTCCTGTTACCCTTGGGAAAATAAAAAAAATGGGGACTAAAAGATGATGTTTGTTGAAAAAATACGATATTTTTATTTTCACGCCCGGTCGTTATAAACTTCTGTGAAGCACTGGGGGGTTCAAAGTGCTCACCACACATCTAGATAAGTTCATTAGGGGGTCTAGTTTCCAAAATGGGGTCACTTGTGGGGGGTTTCCACTGTTTAGGTACATCAGGGGCTCTCCAAACGCAACATGACACCCGCAGACCATTCCATCAAAGTCTGCATTCCAAAACGTCACTACTTCCCTTCCGAGCCCCGACGTGTGCCCATACAGTAGTTTTCTCCCACATATGAGGTATCAGCGTACTCAGGACAAATTGGACAACAACTTTTGGGGTCCAATTTCTCCTGTTACCCTTGGGAAAATAAAAAAATGGGGACTAAAAGATCATGTTTGTGGAAAAAATACGATTTTTTTATTTTCACGCCCGGACGTTATAAACTTCAGTGAAGCACTGGGGGGTTCAAAGTGCTCACCACACATCTAGATAAGTTCCTTGGGGGGTCTAGTTTCCAAAATGGTGTCATTTGTGGGGGGTTTCTACTGTTTTGGTACATCAGGGGCTTTCCTAACGCGACATGGTGTCCGATCTCAATTCCAGCCAAAAACGTCAAATGGCGCTGCTTACCTTCCGAGCTCTGCCATACGCCCAAATAGTGGTTTACCCCCACATGTGGGGTATCAGCGTACTCAGGATAAATTGCACAATATCTTTTAGGGTCCTGTTACTTTTGTAAAAATAAGAATTGAGGGTGAAAAGATCATTTTTGTGGAAAAAATATGATTTTTTAATTGTACTGCTGTACGTTATAAACTTCTGTGAAGCCCTTGGGGGTTCAAAGTTCTCACCACACATCTAGATAAGTTCCTTGGGGGTCTAGATTCCAAAATGGTGTCATTTGTGGGGGGTTTCCACTGTTTTGGTACATTAGGGGTTTTCCAATCGCGACATGGTGTCCGATCTCAATTCCAGCCAAAAACGTCAAATGGCGCTGCTTCCCTTCCGAGCTCTGCCATACGCCCAAATAGTGGTTTACCCCCACATGTGGGGTATCAGCGTACTCAGGATAAATTGCACAATATCTTTTAGGGTCCTGTTACTTTTGTAAAAATAAGAATTGAGGGTGAAAAGATCATTTTTGTGGAAAAAATATGATTTTTTAATTGTACTGCTGTACGTTATAAACTTCTGTGAAGCCCTTGGGGGTTCAAAGTTCTCACCACACATCTAGATAAGTTCCTTGGGGGGTCTAGATTCCAAAATGGTGTCATTTGTGGGGGGTTTCCACTGTTTTGGTACATCAGGGGTTTTCCAATCGCGACATGGTGTCCGATCTAAATTCTAGCCAAAAACGTCAAATGGCGCTGCTTCCCTTCCGAGCTCTGCTATGCGCCCAAATAGTCATTTACACCCACATATGGGGTATCAGCGTACTCAGGACAAATTGCACAATAACTTTTAGGGTCCTGTTACCCTTGGAAAAATAAAAATTGGGGGTGAAAAGATCATTTTTGTGGAAAAAATATGATTTTTTAATTGTACTGCTGTACGTTATAAACTTCTGTGAAGCCCTTGTGGGTTCAAAGTTCTCACCACATATCTAGATAAGTTCCTTGGGGGGTCTAGTTTCCAAAATGGGGTCACTTGGGGGGGTTTCCACTGTTTAGGTACATCAGGGGCTCGCCAAACGTGACATGGCGTCCGATCTGAATTCCAGCCAATTTTGCATTGAAAAAGTCAAACGGCGCTCCTTCCATTCTGAGCTCTGCCATGCGCCGAAACAGTGGTTCCCCCCCACATATCAGGTATCAGCGTACTCAGGACAAATTGCACAATAAGTCTTGCAGTCCAATTTCTCCTGTTACCCTTGGTAAAATAAAGAAAATTGAACCTGAAGTATTTTTTTTGTGAAAAAAAGTTAAATGTTCATTTTTTTTTTAATATTCAAAAAATTCCTGTGACGCACCTAAAGGGTTAATAAACTTCTTGAATGTGGTTTTAAGCACCTTAAGGGGTGCAGTTTTTAGAATGGTGTCACTTTTGGGTATTTTCTATCATATAGACCCCTCAAAGTGGCTTCAAATGTGAAGTGGTCCCTAAAAATAAAATGGTGTTGCAAAAATGAGAAATCGCTGGTCAACTTTTAACCCTTATAACTTCCTAACAAAAAAAAATTTTGCTTCCAAAACTGTGCTGATGTAAAGTAAACATGTGGGAAATGTTATGTATTAAGTTTTTTGTGTGCCGTATCGCTGTGATTTAAGGGCATAAAAATTCAAAGTTGGAAAATTGCGAAATTTTCAAAATTTTCGCCAAATTTCCGTTTTTTTCACAAATAAACGCAAGTTATTTGAATGCAATTTTACCACTAACATGAAGTACAATATGTCACGAGAAAACAATGTCAGAATCACCGGGATCCATAGAAGCGTTCCAGAGTTATGACCTCATAAAGGTACAGTGGTCAGAATTGTAAAAATTGGCCCGGTAGTTAACGTGCAAACCACCCTTGGTAGTGAAGGGGTTAAAAATATAGTTTTGCTGGAAAAAATATATAAATATCTTTGTCAAAATGGTGCCGGCAGCCACACTAGTGCTGTAGCATCTATTGTTGTCTGATAGATGCTACTGCATAGGCATCGCCGCCATTTTGCTAGAGAAAAAAATTAGGCTCCATCAAGATGGCACCAGCGGCAGAATGCGATAGATGCTACTGCGCTGGCATCACCACCAGTGCCATTTTTGAAGAGAAATAAAATAGGTTTCATCAAGATTGTGCCGGCAGTACCTGCGCAGTAGGATCTATTGGAACCATGCTACTATGCAGGTGCTGCCGGCGCCATCTTGATGGAGCCTAGTTTTTTTCTCTATCAAAATGGCGCCGGCGGCTGCTCATGCGCAGTAGCATCTATCGGATAGATGCTCCTGTGCAGGCTTGGCTACTGGCGCCATTTTGATTAAGATAACATTTTTTCCAACAAAACTATATGTCTAAATGAAATGAAAACAGGCATATTATCTACTGTATCATGCTACAGCGCAGACACCGATGCTGCCTGCCTGATGTATGTGAATTTTTTTTTAAAATCATATTCTATTCAGTAAGTAAAGTAGAGGTCAGGTCGCTGATGGATCAGTGACCTGTCATAAGGCATAAGAATGAATAGTAAGGGAAGCACCACACAAAGGCCATCCCACCCACAGATTGCCCCAGAGCACAAGAATTAACTGAAAACTGCAAATAAACTTAAAACAACAACAAGATGGATTTCATCACCCAAGCTATGATTTTAATCAGTATAATGGAACCAACCTGACACTGACTGTAGGTTACTGAGCACAATCCTGCTGACAGGTTCGCTTTAACAGGGATTGCTATTTCACAGCTGGATAAAGGATTTACTCATTATTCACAGACCCTTTACAGCTATATTCCATGACACTAGGGGCAAATAGCAATATTCATCCCAAATATCCTATAAATATTATAATTTAAATGTCAAACCCAAGAATAGTTTTGGAATCAAAGAGAGCATAACTATAGTGGGATCCTTTTGGTTTCAAATTAAGGTGTACAACATTTGACAGATGCCCTAACATAAACCAAACAGACCCTAATATAGTTAAAGGGTTCTGTCTGATGGCATTTGCAGCACAAATTCAGCCAAAAACAAATCTTCCATGCAGAAACTCAAGCACATGTGTGATTTTTGCATAAGCCTATCATACTTGTTACTATTTGCTGAAAGATTATGTCTAAGCCTATAATGTCTCTCTAATATCCTGCTCTTCCTCCTTAAACTGCTCACCAAAGCTGACCATCTTTAAACTTTGGACTCACACTGCCCTTTTCCACACTGTGACACCTCTCCATTCTGTAATTCCACCTCACACTGCCCCTCTTCAAATTATGCCCTCCCACTACACTTCCCTCTACATAGTGTAGACCCACCCTCATCTACAGTAAATATTTCTTGACTTGTGGTTCCAATATGGAGCACTTACCGTCTCCACTGTTTTTTCTGCCTCTGCCACTCTGCAGTTGTTAGGCATCGGATTTCTGCGCTTACTCAGCAGGGATCCAGATCCTCACATTCTGCACTCTCCTCCTATTTTTCCACTGCAGAGGAGATTGCAGAGGAGATTGCCTTGCAGCAAATCTCTGCTGAGGCTAAGTCCTTCTGTCCTCTTACTGGGCATGCTCATGGGATGATCTCCCATTGGAGATCGGGAGTCATGTTCTCAGGTCCCGCTCCAGTTCTCATTGGTCCATCTCAGAGATCTGGAGGTGTTCAGAAGGTCCCGGCTACTATAAAAGGCGCGCATGGCTGTTCCGCCATGCGCTAGTATAGTCTATACTTGCTATGTGTGAATGGTGATGGATGTATGTTTCTGATGACTGACTCATTTGAAACCCCTTTCCTCTGATATTACGCATGGTGAAAGGGTATTAGTTTAGCAGTCAGCGCCAGTCAGTGGCAAGCCTTAAGCCACTGTGCTCACCGCACCGCTACGCTAGCATCCGACATCGTGCTTGCTATCTGGCTTTGTCGTCGAGCGGCAGTGTTCTACGCCGCGCTGCAGTTGAAGCCTTTCTTGGCGTTCGCAGCAGCGACGTTGCACACACGGTAGGTCTAGTGGGACGCAGCTCCTCTGTCTTGGGTCCTGCTCCTGTGACCAGATACCGTGTTTGCATTTACCTGAAGCCTGTATCATTAACAGGTTCAGTGCTTTGTATGTTTTTGTTGCGGCACCTCTGTGTGTGAACAGAGCCCGCTCTGCACTCTGCGGGTGAAGTTAAACCCGTGTGCATCATACCGCCATATTGCTCCTCTGTCATCACTCAGCAGCGGTTGTTACACCTACTGCACGGTGGACCCCGAGCGGCGAACGCACTTTATTATTCATTTTTATTTAGTGCATTCCGCCGTTCCTAACAGCAGTGATGTAAGCAGCTTGATGACATAATCTCATAATGCCTCTGCATGAGGGGTAGGAAGCTTATTTCTCTACCCCTGTAGTGTCAGCACTTATATCATCACATTTATTTGCATCGTACAGATGCAAATACATTTGAATGGGAGGGAACAATGGCTGAAGCTCAGGTAGAGTTGAGCTTCATAAGTAACTACCTGACGCTGCTCACCTTTGTGCCTGCAGTTTGACTATCACTATGATAAATACAGGATTTTTTTTTCCAGATTATGACCTCTTAGGTATGAGCTAGTACCCTAAGCAGTCCCCTACCTCTGTCTACCCTTTGTCTTGATTCTGGACTTGCTACACAAATTGTGTTGATTTTCTGCCTTTGTCTTTTGAAGCACACAAAGAACTCAACACATGGAGCAACAAAGCATTGAACCTCTTTTCCTTATTTTTTATTTTGGTAACTGTTGTTATGCATTATACATTCTGCATGTCCATTATTTCTCTATTTTAACAACTAAATATTGTAACTTCTATTAGTAAAGACTAAAATTATAATGTTTTGGCCTTTTTTCTCAAATTGTCACTTGCACATTTGTAAAATGTGTTTACATAAGTTACCATTTATCATTTAATTCCAATTTCTCTTTCCAGCAAAGTAAATTTAAAATTGACTTGTATAAAAAAAATTCCAACTTTAAATATTAAAACCAGTAGCCATTGTTTATAAAGGTTAATATGATTACAAAGTTGATGGCAGCATTCAATGATAATGAACACGTGGCCTGACATTTTTTAAGCATTCAAGCAGCGATCATTGAAAGCTAATAATTATCCTTTTTCATTGCAGACAATTTTGTTGCATTACTGGAATGCAGCATCTGTAATATTTTTGACTGAAAAATATGAAGTATAAAGTGAAGCATTTTCTGGTTCATTTATTAAAGCCTATATTACAAGAATAGCATCTACAACAATTTTTATTGCAGCATATGATCTGGCAAACTATGAATAAAAACATTTGAGTAATTGAATGCATTTGAATATTGTAATGTCTTTGAAAAAAAAGGTTATTTAGAATATTGAAATAAAAACAAAAAATTTGTGTACATATATGCTCATAATCAACTTATTGTATTTAGAAGGTTGAGGTTTATTCTTTTTTCAAATATGCAGTGAAAGGATCACTTTTTTGTTTCCTTAAAAAACAAATTTGTGTTTTAATACACGTATTTGGTATCGCCACCTATCATATCCCATACTAAGAAAACTATATTATTTTTTATCCTGTATGGTGAAAGCCATACAAAAATATATGAATACGATGCCCAAATTGTGAGTTTTTTCTATCTTAGCTCACAGAAAATTTATATAAAAAGTGACATAAAAGGAATGCATACCAAAATTGTACCAATAAGTACTATAGCTCATTTCCACCTCAAACAAGCGCTGCCTCATACAGTTCTAGAAGCAAAAACATGAAATGTGAAATAAAAGTAAAAACAAGATTTATTATAAAATACATTGTTACATACCATAACATAAAAACAAAATACCTACCTCTATCATATTTTTCCACAGCCATAATGATGTTAAGAATTAGCTGTCTATTTTCTTTAAAACGTGAACAGTATAAACTATACACAAAAAGTAAAGGGGACTAAAACACTGTTATGCGGCAAACACTACCTCTGATCGGCGGTAAGATTATTACCGCCGATCAGAGCACTGCGGCTCCCTTGCTGTCAGAGGACAGTGTGAGCCTGCAGGCTGCAAACCTCAGCTGCCAGTTTTAGTAATGCTGGTTATCAAGAATAGACTGGTCCCAACACAGTTTTTTTATTTAAATAAATAATGTAAAAAACGGCATTGGGTACCCCACATTTTTGACAGCCATTCAAGCTAAAGCAGACAGCTGGGGGCTGATATTCTCAGGCTGGTAAGGGGACATGGATATTGTCCTCCTGTCTGAAAATAGCAGCCCGCAGACACCCCAGAAAAGGCACATTTATTAGATCTGCCAATTTTGGTGCTTTGCCCGGCTCTTCCCAATTGCCCTGTGGTGGTGGCAAGTGGGGTTGATATTTGTAAAGTTCATGTCACTTTTGTATTGTCCAGTGACATCACGACCACGTAATGGAGTAATGGAGAGATGTCTATAAGATGCCTATCCATTATTAATCCTATAGTTATATTGCCAATAAACACAGACAGAATAAAGTTCTTTTGTCAGGACTTTTGGGCATGCCTGCCCTTTTTCAAGATCGCATCTTTTGTGCCTCTTGTCTTCTTGCCTTATAACTTCTCCCCATACTCTAGTCTGTGCTAGAATATTCTGCCTGTGTTTCTGCTCCTGCTGGCATTCTGGCTGCTCCCACAAACCGGTGTGAATATCCTGCTCCACGCTCTCTTAACCACCTGTATTCATCTATGTTAGTGTTCCTCCTGCTCCTGACTGCCCCTGCTGCTTCCTCGGTCGCTGACCTTCACCTGCACCACATAAGCTGGCTGCTGCTCTGGTTCTGCCTTCTTTCAATTAGCTGCAAAGCTCTGGACTGCTCCTCTCAATCTAAGACTTTCTGCCCAGGCTTCCCTGGATAATCTAACACCTTTGTTTGAACTTGCTTATCCACGCATGGACTAGTCACGGACTTACTTGTTTTCAGAATTTTCAAGTGCAACTGTGCTTCTCAGACTGTTTTGTTGGCTGCTTTTATCTTTGAGGTTTTCCCACAGATGTGTTAAGTTTTTTCAGAGCTATTCTAAAGTGGGTTTTACACATAACGATATCGCTAGCGATATCGCTATAATGCCACCGATTTTGTGACGTTATAGCGATATCGCTAGCGATATCGCTATGTGTGATACCTCCGACCGGCTCCCCCGCTGTCCATCGCTGATCGTGCGAGAATGTCCGGCTCCATTTCTCGTCGTCAGCTTCCTGCTGGGGCTTCCTGCTGTGACGACGAGCGACGTGTGGAGGCGGGCGGGAGGACGTCAGGATCGCTGTGTGTGAAAGGTGAGTATTGTGTGCTGCGTCGCTGCTGCATCACTGTGAGGTCTGCCTGTGTGACAGCTCACTAGCGATCATTTAGCGATGCACCAGCGATCCTGACCGGGTCGGATTGCTGGTCGGATCGCTGGTGCATCGCTAAATGTAAAGGGGCCTTAAGTGTTACTGGACTTGAGTTTTCTCTGTACTTGTTTGAAGCACCGTGTGTTTATAATATAGACTTTTTCACCTACAAACTGTGTTCTTTAGTATCTTGCTCTGCGCAAAAAGACTCCTGTGTCCTCCAGTAAAATTACTACACCTTTTTTTGATATAAAAAACACACTTCTACTTTTTATTTAAAAATAACAAACACAGTTATACTCACCTAACACCCATTTCATTGAAGACATCATCTCCTGTAAAACATTAAATAAATAAAACTACCAAATCTCTAAGGCCTGTTTCACACTTCCGTTTTTGTGTCCGCCAAACGGATCCGTTTCCGTTTTTTTGACGGAAACTGATGCAAACGGATCCGTTTTTAAAAAACGGATCCGTTTTTTTGACGGATCCGCGGTAACCACTAATGGAAGTCTATGGGACAAAAAAAACAGATCCTGCAAAAAAATGGCGGATCCGTTTTTTTACGGAAACCAATGGATTTTGACGGATTTGAAAAAACGGAAGTGTGAAACAGGCCTAACCTGTCCGACATTCTGTCCTATGCCGCAATTTTTTTCTGTCATAAATGTCTGTGATAAATAGTTTCCATCCTGGAAAATGCCAAGATGCAACCGTCCAGGCTGAAAACCACTGGAGAATAATCTGCTGCAAGAATTTCTCACTGTGAACTGTGGTAAATTCACTGAGCTCAGCGCTGCAGTGACACTTTTTCTCACGGTGCTAGCGGTGATCCAGCATCCAACTAGGTTATGCTAAAACTGTGCAAAATCAGTTGCAATAAAACTGTGTGGCAGTAAGGAATCAAAAGGCCACATTTTCTGTTAAAAATCATTAGGCCATATAAAGTGGATTAGCCAGGAGGACCTGTTTGCTAATCCAAATCATTTGGGATAAATCTGTGTTGCAGTGAGAAATCAGAAGGCCACATTTACTCTTAAAAATCATTAGGCATAATATAGGGGTTCAGACAGGAGTCCCTATTTGCTAATCCAAATTGTTTGTGATAAAGCTACACTCACTGGCCACTTTATTAGGTACACCATGCTAGTAAGGGGTTGGACCCCCTTTTGCCTTCAGAGCTGCCTCAATTCTTCGTGGCAGAGATTCAACAAGGTGCTGGAAGCATTCCTCAGAGATTTTGGACAATATTGACATGATGGCATCACACAGTTGGCGCAGATTTGTCGGCTGCACATCCCTGATGCGAATCTCCCGTTCCACCACATCCCAAAGATGCTCTATTGGATTGAGATCTGGTGACTGAGGAGGCCATTTGAGTACAGTAAACTCATTGTCATGTTCAAGAAACCAATCTGAGATGATTCGAGCTTTATGACATGGCGCATTATCCTGCTGAAAGTAGCCATCAGATGTTGGGTACATTGTGGTCATAAAGGGATGGACATGGTCAGCAACAATACTCAGGTAGGCTGTGGCGGTGCAACGATGCTCAATTGGTACCAAGGGGCCCAAAGAGTGCCCTGAAAAAATTCCCCACACCATGACACCACCACCACCAGCCTGAACCGTTGATACAAGGCAGGATGGATCCATGCTTTCATGTTGTTTACGCCAAATTCTGACCCTACCATCCGAATGTCGCAGCAGAAATCGAGACTCATCAGACCAGGCAACGTTTTTCCAATCTTCTACTGTCCAATTTCGATGAGCTTGTGCAAATTGTAGCCTCAGTTTCCTGTTCTTAGCTGAGAGGAGTGGTACCCAGTGTGGTCTTCTGCTGCTGTAGCCCATCTGCCTCAAAGTTCGACGCACTGTGCGTTCAGAGATGCTCTTCTGCCTACCTTGGTTGTAACGGGTGGCAATTTGAGTCACTGTTGCCTTTCTATCAGCTCGAACCAGTCTGCCCATTCTCCTCTGACCTCTGGCATCAACATGGCATTTCCGGCCACAGAACTGCCGCTCACTGGATTTTTTTTCTTTTTCGGACCATTCTCTGTAAACCCTAGAGATGGTTGTGCGTGAAAATCCCAGTAGATCAGCAGTTTCTGAAATTCTCAGACCAGCCCTTCTGGCACCAACAATCATGCCACGTTCAAAGGCACTCAAATCACCTTTCTTCCCCATACTGATGCTCGGTTTGAACTGCAGGAGATTGTCTTGACCATGTCTACATGCCTAAATGCACTGAGTTGCCGCCATGTGATTGGCTGATTAGAAATTAAGTCTTAACACACAGTTGGACAGGTGTACCTAATAAAGTGGCCAGTGAGTGTATAATGCAGTGAGAAATCAGAAGACCACATTTCCTCTAAAAAATCATTAGGCCTAATATAAGGGTTCAACCAGGAGGCCATATTTGCTAATCCAAATAATTTAAGATAAAACTGTGTTGCAGTGAGGAATAAGAAGACCACATTTCTTCTTAAAAATCAGTAGACCTTATACAGGGGTTCAGCCAGGAGTTAATGTCAATCATTTGTGATAAAACTGTGTTGCAGTGAGATATCAGAAGTCCACATTTCCTCTTAAAAGTCGTTAGGACTAATATAGGGATTCAGCCAGGAGTCCCTATTTGCTAATAGAAATCTTTGGGGATAAAACTGTGTTGCAGTGAGGAATCAGAAGGCCACATTTCCTCTTAAGAATCATTAGGCCTAATACAGGGATTCCATATATATAGGTCCACATTTGCTAATCCAAATCTTTTGTGATAAAACTGTATTAAAATGAGGAATCAGAAGGCCCCCTTTCCACTTAAAAATCGCGAGGTCTAATATAGGGATTCAGCCAGAAGTCACTATTTGCGAGGTAAGCCAATAAAATTCAGCTACAAAATTTGGTGTCTGTGCAGTTCCAACGGCTACCTCTACAAATTTGTGCCATACTGTGGTAAGTCTGACAAAGAGGAAGGACCTTTAGGCTTGAGAGTAATTTCACAACATACAAATGTAATTCCTACTTCCCAGTCATTCAGTTACAAGTTATTTTTTGACAATTTCTTTACAAGTATTGATGCTCTGGTGATGCTGAAAAACAAAAACATTCAAGCTACTGGCACTATGAGAGAAAATCGCACAAAACGGTGTCCTCTTATGCAAGCAAGGAGACTGAAAAACAAAAGGAAAGAGGATTTTGTGATTACCGGTTTGATAAAGCAAATAACATTCTTGTGGTGAAATGAAAGGATAATAAGGTTGTCACATTTGGCACGAACTTCAGCACAATAGAGCCTTTGTCAACAGCTCATAGGTACTCTCAAAAACAGAAAAAACATGTCCAAATCTCAATGCCGCTGATGGTTCAGGAATATAACTCCCACATGGGGGGAGTTGATTTATTGGACAAACAAATCCCCCTGTACCGTGTCAGAATCAGTTCCAAAAAGTGGTGGTGGCCCCTTTTCACTCAAATGATAGACATTGCCATTGTCAACACCTGGAGGGCATATCAAAAGGCAAATCCAGAAGAAGGTGTGCTACTGCTAAGTGTAAGGAGGATTGCATTGGCCTATCTAAGCAAAAGAACACAATCAACCCCAAAGCGATGTGGACCTCAACGTAGTAAACTATTAGGTGGCCGAATTAGTGATGACATCAGATTTGATCCTGGTAATCATTTGATAGAGCCAATTGCTACACAAAGAAGGTGTGCTTTATGCAAGAAAAAAACAACTAGAATTTGCAAACGGTGTGATGTTCCCCTTCATGCTAAGTGTTTTGCTGTATTCCATTCCCCTAAGGCTAGTTTCACATTTGCGCTTTATAGCGCTGCGACGGCCTGCGCACGGCCGCCGCTAAGCCCTGCCCCCTCCCGACTCCCTGCCCGCCCCATCCAGGTATCGCCGCCTACTAGCGCACATGGGCGCTTGCGATCTGCGCACCCTATCTTTAGCATAGGGTGCGCAGATCGTGCGCTGGCCGTGCGCTAGCAGGATTTGGGTGTGCGCTGCGCACTTTTGAAGGTGCGTCCATGTGCGCCGAACGCAGCATGTTGCATTTCGGCGTGCACGGCGCACCTTCAAAAGTGCACAGCGCACGGCAAAATCCTGCTAGCGCATGGCCAGCGCACAATCTGCGCACACTAAGCTAAAGATAAAGATCGCATGTGCGCTAGTAGGAGGCGATGACTGGATGGGGCGGGCAGGGAGCCGGCAGGGGGCGGGGCTTTGCGGCGGCCGTGCGCAGGCCGTCGCAGCGCTATAAAGCGCAAATGTGAAACTAGCCTAACTGAGTTATTTGGGGAATTTTGTAATATAATATTTTGAAAAAAGTGCATAAACATATTGTTTGCATAATAGTTTGTAAGCAAAAAATGCAAAAAAATAAAGTTGAATAAGTACTATCTTTTCTGAGTTTTTGCTATCACTTTCTGCCAATGTCCCAAAATTGGGACGCCCTTTTCAGAAAAATCCGTTTGTATTTTTGGCAAATTATGTTTCTGATTCATTAGGACCCAAATCATTAAGAATCTGCCATTTAAAAAAAAAAATGAAAATTGCTAATTTGGCAAGTAATGGGTTAACTATGGGGCAGGTCACTGAGTGATCAGGAACCTGTCTGCAGTCTTCATTTTGAGTAGCTAATCAGAGCTCCACATGAAGATTCCCCCCACACGACCTCCCCGAAGCACGAACATATCATTAACTCAAAACTGAAAATAAAGATTAAACAACAATCACAAGATGAATTTCATCAACCAGGTATCATTTTAATCAGTATAACGGCAGCAACCTGACACTGTCTGTAGGTTACTGTGCACAATCCTGCTGACAGGTTCCCTTTAATGACCGGGCTAATGTCAGCCAGAGAGGCACAGTAGCTATAACATCACATCCTAGTTTTTAAATTGAGCTTTCATATCTTGTAGAGACTTGGTCATCATTAACCCCTTCCTGACCCATGACACCTACGTAGGCATCATAATAAGTCATGCCATTACGACCCATGACCTACCTAGGTGTTTTGGTATAAATCGCGCTCCTGCGGGTCGGATGACCAGGGTCACCGAAATATCACCCGACCCACAGGTATAGGAGGTCCTGTAGTTAACCCCGGGGGGTGGCTTTGCCTCCCCGCAGTTACTATCGCTCTGATTGGCTGTTGAATGTAAAACAGCCAATTAGAGCAATTGTAATATTTCACCAATGAAACTTGGTGAAATATTACAATCCAGCAATGGCTGATGCTGCAATAGCATTAGCCATTGGCTGAAGCTAGGTGACCTCTGTGTCACCCTCCCAGATCTGATTGGAGCTAGGGTCCACATGACGCTAACCCTCCAATCAGATGTGGAGGGGCGGTGTCAGGTATGGCTGCCCTCGCTCTTCAGCCTCATTCTGTCCATGGAAGGTGAAGAGCGAGGTGCTGCCTGCTGCCCTGACACCTGACAAGTTCCTGCCTGCTTCTGCCACCACCGATCACCGCCTGCTGCTGCCGATCACCGCGCCTGCTGCTGCCGCCGCCGATCTCCTCTCTGGTACTGTGCTCCGCTCCCCTCTGCTGCTTGATTCCACCCCGCCTGCCCCAGTAATCAACCTCCTGCCAAGTAATCACCCCCTGCCCCTGTGATCACCCCCCCACCCCTGTGATGGCCCCCCACCCAGGTGATCACCCCCTGCCCAGGTGATCGCCCCCTTGCCCAGGTGATCATCTCCCAGCCCTGTAATCACCCCCTGCCCCAGTAATCACCTTGTCACATGCCCCGTCCTGAGTGACACGGCCAGCAAGCCGGTAACTGATACAACAGGACGCAGCATGTATAATTGTCCTATGTGACGCGGCCCGCAGGTCGGTAACTAATACAATAAGACATAGGGAAAAAGGGGAAACCTGGGTAACAATAACAATGGTGGCCCTGCGATAGGGAGTAGGGACGTGGAGACCTCCTGCACTCCACTGAGTCAGTGTCTCTACACTCCTAACGTTCCCTAGGCCGGTTCCGCACCGGGCGCCGATCAGGAACCTCAAAACCCTGACTTGCCCTGCACCTAAACCCTCACTAGGGAATTGGTCGGTGCGGAAACTAATCCCACCACTGCACTAAACACACATAAGGAAAAAACAGGGGAAACACCACTTAGCTTTGCACTGTTGCTTATGCTCCTAGCAACAGAGCCCACCACCTGCATGCATCTTTTCCTCCACCGTGTCTGACATCTGGGTGCACTGTCCAGAAACGGACCTTCTCAGCATCATAGTGCAGCCTTGGAGCAACCAGAGTTCACCACCTCCATGCAGCTGTCCAGAAACGGAGTCCTGCAAATGAGTTCAGCTTTTCTGCCAAAATGTCCAGCATGCTTGAGTCCAGCTCTCAGCAACCAAGTCCAGCACCGTGAGTGCAGTTCTACACCGCAACTGCCACTCCACCAAGCCATGCAGGCACTCCTTGCTGATACCATCACTGCGACTCCACCACACCATGCCAGCACTCCATGCAGACACCATCGCTGACTCCACCAATCCACTCTAGGACTCTCTCTGAGCTGCCTGTGACTCTCCTTTAGCTCCATCCTTCACGCAGGCTTGCTTGCAAATGAATACTTTACAATATCACCAACAGTGATTAACACACCTGATACTCTTTTATAGAGCCTCACACCTGTTGCATAATCACGTGCACAAACTAAGGTAACCAGAGTGCAATGACCCAAATGGCCACCGGGGGGAAAACTAACTAAAATCACCACAGTGCAATGACCCTAATGGCCACCGGGGGGGGCAAAACCACCTTTGGGACACAGCCAAGGGAAAAAAAAGGTTACTTTGTGCATTTACTCTGTCAGATCCAACCTGGATCATGACACACCCCCTTGCTACTGCCACCGCTGATCTCCCCTCTGTGCTGTCCTCCACTCCCCTCTGCTGCCTGATTCCACCCCCCTGCCCCTGTGATCACCCCTTGCCCAGATGATCACCCTCTGCCCTGGTGATCATCCCCTGCCCAGGTGATTGCTCCCCAGCCCTGTGATCACCCCCTGTCACAGTAATCACCCCCCTGCTGCTGCTGCCGCTGATCTCCCCTCTGTGCTGTCATCTGTTCCCCTCTGCTGCCTGATTCCACCCCGCCAGACCAGTGATCACCCCCCTGCCCCAGTGATCACCCCCGTGCCCCAGTGATCACCCCCCTGCCCAGGGGATCGCCCCCAGCCCAGTGATCACCCACCTGCCCCAGTAATCACCTCCATGCTGCTGCCACTGACGATCTCCCCTCTGCTGTCCTCTGCTCCCCTCTGCTGCCTGATTCCACCCCCTGGCCCTGTGATCACTCCTCCTGGTCCTGTGATCGCCCCCCTGCCCGGTGATCGCCCCTTGCCTCTGTGATCGCCCCCTCCCACCCCGGTTATCACTCGTCCCAGTGATCACCCCCCTGCTGCTGGTGTCTCCTGCCCCCACTGTGCTTGACAGCCCCCTCCTTCTCCCTGCACCTGACAGCCCCCTCCTTGCTCTTCCATGCCTGACAGCCCCCTCCTGCAGTAGAAAGTTTCACCAAACACTCACACATACACACGCATACTATAATAAAGTTTATCTTTTTTTTATACACGCACACACCCCACACTCAATGTCCCACTCGACCCAGTCATCCCAGTCTCAAAGGGTGTACTCAGCTAAGGAGGCAAATGCCTTTATTGCCTCCGAAGCTGATAGTGAGGGAGAGGACCCCACTTTTCTTTATTTCTCCCACTCTTCCGAGAAATGATGAGAAATGATGAGAAATCATCCAGAGCCCAGGGAGGAAGAGATGTAGGCCGGGGGAGAAGACCCACAGCCAAGTGTGAGTAACCCCCAACCTAGGTCTAGTTACACCCAACCTAGCACTAGTGGCCCATCCTGGACCTCCGTCCCTGAAAAGTTTGCTCCACGGATTCCTGATTTCGTTCCCCAATCAGAAATCCAATTCAAGACTGCCAACTTCAGGGAAATAGACTTTTTCAAAGTCTATTTCTCAGAATCAAATGTCAGTCTTATGGTGGAGCAAACAAACTTGTCTACCCAGCAATTTTTGGCTGAAAACCCTAATTCTTCATTTTCTACTTGGAGTTAATGTTGAGCGATATCATTCGATATTGAGAAATATCGGATCAGATTGGATCGGCCGATATCCAAAAAGTATCGGGTATCGCCGATTCCGATCCCGGAAGTCCCATTCAAGTCAATGGGACCAAAATATCGGAATTAAAAAAAAACCTTTCTTTCCTTGTAGGTTAATTCTACATGAAGAAAAACAGCTAAGAATAATGTAGAATGTATTGGGGGAGGTGGAGGAGACATTAAAGGCATAGAGGTTTAGCCCAATCAAATGGAATAGCAGGAATTAATTTTTTTTTTTTAAGACGTTCGGAGTTACAAAGATATTGACTATGTTAACCTCTTTTATATTTTGTCAGATATGTATGTTTCACTACTTCCATGCTCTTCACCTTCATTTTTACTTCTCCCACACATTCTCCTTCATGATCCTCAGCAGCAGCATCTTTTTCATCAACTTCTTCACCTTATTCATCTTCTTCTTCACCTTCTTCCTATTAATCTTTTTTTTTACATTCTTCATATTCTTATTCAACTATTATTCTTCTTCATACTCTACTTCTTCATCTTCTTCCTATTCTTCTTCTTCATCATATTTTTATTTGTGACAGGCATTCCTGTAGTTGTTATCTATAAAAGTTTGAAGATTACACCTTCCGTTCTGCCTGTCACAAAAGATTTACAACAGGATTTGTCCGCGTTCAGTTTGGCCTGCAGCAGCAGGCATTTTCCAGGGGCACCACGAGGAGGAGCGGACTCACCCCCATAAACACTGCTTAGTCTTCTTCTGCTTATAATTTAGATAACATCATTTGCTCTGATTTTTAGTCTTATGCTTAATGTTCTTCTGCTTTTGGTTTTTCTGCTTCTTGGTCTTCTGTCTCTGGTTGTTCTGCATCTTGGTGGTTGTCTTCATGTTCTTTGTCCTCTTGGTCATCTTCTTCAGGGTCATCTTTTTGGTCTTCTTCGGTGTGATCTTCAGGGTCGCCGTCTTCAGGGTCATCGTCAGGGAGATCCAGAGTGAGAACCAAAAACCATTTCCACAAGCTCGAACTTGGAAAAGTAGCAGAAGGTACAAGAAGGCTGAGGAACTGGTGAGAACCAGCTGACGGTACTGGAACCCGGATGGTTAGCAGAAGGAACAAGAGCAAATGGAACTAGCGAGGACCAGCTGATGGTGCTGGAACCCGGAAGGGCAGCAGAAGGAACAAGAGCCAATGGCACAACCGTGGACCAGCTGACAGTGCTGGAACATGGTTACTAAGCAGGAAGTACCTGTACTCCAAAGCACTACCAAGGACCAGCAGACGTTGCTGGAACTCGGATACCGAGAAGGAGGCACCTAGGCCAAAGGCACTGCCGAGAACCAGCTGACGGTGCTGGAACCCAGATGGGTAGCAGAAGGAACAAGAGCAAAGGGAACTAGCGAGGACCAGCTGATGGTGCTGGAACCCGGAGGGGCAGCAGAAGGAACAAGAGCCAATGGCACAACTGTGGACCAGCTGACTGTGCTGGAACACGGTTACTAAGCAGGAGGTACCTGTGCTACAAAGCACTACCAAGGACCAGCAGACGTTGCTGGAACTTGGATACCAAGAAGGAGGCACCTAGGCCAAAGGCACTGCCGAGAACCAGCTGACGGTGCTGGTACCCAGATGGGTAGCAGAAGGAACAAGAGCTAATGACACAACCGTGGACCAGCTGACGGTGTTGGAACACGGTTACTAAGCAGGATGTACCTGTGCTACAAAGCACTACCAAGGACCAGCAGACGTTGCTGGAACTTGGATACCGAGAAGGAAGCACCTCGGCCAAAGGTACTGCCGAGAACCAGATGACGGTGCTGGAACCCAGATGGGTAGCAGAAGGTACCCATGATAAACAAAGTTGCAAGGCCACAAGCCGGCCGCAGTTACCGAAACCCACAGTCCTACAGGGGGTCCTTGTCCTACTGGCACTACGGAACCAGCCTTTATTACCAGAATCCGCAGCCCACATAGGAAGCACCAAAACTGCAGGCACCATAGGTTCGGCTAACCCGACCGCAACACGACAGGACAACGTATTGGTGGCAAAGTGACGTTGACACTACCCGGAAACAGCAGGCGTGCTGGACCCAGGCTGGGCAGGAGGGAGTACCTGTGCCAAAGACACTGCCGAGAACCAGCTGACGGTGCTGGAAACCGGATGGGTAGCAGAAGCTACAAGAGTCAATGGAACTACCGAGAACCAGCTGACGGTGCTGGAACCCAGAGTGGCAGCTGAAGGAACAAGAGCCAATGGCACAACCGTGGACCAGCTGATGGTGCTGGAACACGGTTACTAAGCAGGAGCTACCTGTGCTACAAAGCACTACCAAGGACCAGCAGACGTTTCTGGAACTGGGATACCGAGAAGGAGGCACCTAGGCCAAAGGCACTGCAGAGAACCAGCTGACGGTGCTGGAACCCGAATGGGTAGCAGAAGCTGCAAGAGCAAATGGAACTAGCGAGGATCAGCTGACGGTGCTGGAACACGGTTACTAAGCTACAAAGCACTACCAAGGACCAGCAGATGTTGCTGGAACTCGGATACCGAGATGGACGCACCTAGGCCAAAGGCACTGCCGAGAACCACCTGACGGTGCTGGAACCCGGATGGGTAGCAGAAGGTACCCATGATAAACAAAGTTGCAAGGCCACAAGCCGGCCGCAGTTACCGAAACCCACAGTCCTACAGGGGGTGCTTGTCCTACTGGCACTACGGAACCAGCCTTTATTACCAGAATCCGCAGCCCACATAGGAAGCACCAAAACTGCAGGCACTATAGGTTCGGCTAACCCGACCGCAACACGACAGGACAACGTATTGGTGGCAAAGTGACGTTGACACTACCCGGAAACAGCAGGCGTGCTGGACCCAGGCTGGGCAGGAGGGAGTACCTGTGCCAAAGACACTGCCGAGAACCAGCTGACGGTACTGGAAACCGGATGGGTAGCAGAAGCTACAAGAGTCAATGGAACTACCGAGAACCAGCTGACGGTGCTGGAACCCAGAGTGGCAGCTGAAGGAACAAGAGCCAATGGCACAACCGTGGACCAGCTGATGGTGCTGGAACACGGTTACTAAGCAGGAGCTACCTGTGCTACAAAGCACTACCAAGGACCAGCAGACGTTTCTGGAACTGGGATACCGAGAAGGAGGCACCTAGGCCAAAGGCACTGCAGAGAACCAGCTGACGGTGCTGGAACCCGAATGGGTAGCAGAAGCTGCAAGAGCAAATGGAACTAGCGAGGATCAGCTGACGGTGCTGGAACACGGTTACTAAGCAGGAGGTACCTGTGCTACAAAGCACTACCAAGGACCAGCAGATGTTGCTGGAACTCGGATACCGAGATGGACGCACCTAGGCCAAAGGAACTGCCGAGAACCACCTGACGGTGCTGGAACCCGGATGGGTAGCAGAAGGAACAAGAGCAAAGGGAACTAGCGAGGACCAGCTGATGGTGCTGGAACCCGGAGGGGCAGCAGAAGGAACAAGAGCCAATGGCACAACTGTGGACCAGCTGACTGTGCTGGAACACGGTTACTAAGCAGGAGGTACCTGTGCTACAAAGCACTACCAAGGACCAGCAGACGTTGCTGGAACTTGGATACCAAGAAGGAGGCACCTAGGCCAAAGGCACTGCCGAGAACCAGCTGACGGTGCTGGTACCCAGATGGGTAGCAGAAGGAACAAGAGCCAATGACACAACCGTGGACCAGCTGACGGTGTTGGAACACGGTTACTAAGCAGGATGTACCTGTGCTACAAAGCACTACCAAGGACCAGCAGACGTTGCTGGAACTTGGATACCGAGAAGGAAGCACCTCGGCCAAAGGTACTGCCGAGAACCAGATGACGGTGCTGGAACCCAGATGGGTAGCAGAAGGTACCCATGATAAACAAAGTTGCAAGGCCACAAGCCGGCCGCAGTTACCGAAACCCACAGTCCTACAGGGGGTCCTTGTCCTACTGGCACTACGGAACCAGCCTTTATTACCAGAATCCGCAGCCCACATAGGAAGCACCAAAACTGCAGGCACCATAGGTTCGGCTAACCCGACCGCAACACGACAGGACAACGTATTGGTGGCAAAGTGACGTTGACACTACCCGGAAACAGCAGGCGTGCTGGACCCAGGCTGGGCAGGAGGGAGTACCTGTGCCAAAGACACTGCCGAGAACCAGCTGACGGTGCTGGAAACCGGATGGGTAGCAGAAGCTACAAGAGTCAATGGAACTACCGAGAACCAGCTGACGGTGCTGGAACCCAGAGTGGCAGCTGAAGGAACAAGAGCCAATGGCACAACCGTGGACCAGCTGATGGTGCTGGAACACGGTTACTAAGCAGGAGCTACCTGTGCTACAAAGCACTACCAAGGACCAGCAGACGTTTCTGGAACTGGGATACCGAGAAGGAGGCACCTAGGCCAAAGGCACTGCAGAGAACCAGCTGACGGTGCTGGAACCCGAATGGGTAGCAGAAGCTGCAAGAGCAAATGGAACTAGCGAGGATCAGCTGACGGTGCTGGAACACGGTTACTAAGCTACAAAGCACTACCAAGGACCAGCAGATGTTGCTGGAACTCGGATACCGAGATGGACGCACCTAGGCCAAAGGCACTGCCGAGAACCACCTGACGGTGCTGGAACCCGGATGGGTAGCAGAAGGTACCCATGATAAACAAAGTTGCAAGGCCACAAGCCGGCCGCAGTTACCGAAACCCACAGTCCTACAGGGGGTGCTTGTCCTACTGGCACTACGGAACCAGCCTTTATTACCAGAATCCGCAGCCCACATAGGAAGCACCAAAACTGCAGGCACTATAGGTTCGGCTAACCCGACCGCAACACGACAGGACAACGTATTGGTGGCAAAGTGACGTTGACACTACCCGGAAACAACAGGCGTGCTGGACCCAGGCTGGGCAGGAGGGAGTACCTGTGCCAAAGACACTGCCGAGAACCAGCTGACGGTACTGGAAACCGGATGGGTAGCAGAAGCTACAAGAGTCAATGGAACTACCGAGAACCAGCTGACGGTGCTGGAACCCAGAGTGGCAGCTGAAGGAACAAGAGCCAATGGCACAACCGTGGACCAGCTGATGGTGCTGGAACACGGTTACTAAGCAGGAGCTACCTGTGCTACAAAGCACTACCAAGGACCAGCAGACGTTTCTGGAACTGGGATACCGAGAAGGAGGCACCTAGGCCAAAGGCACTGCAGAGAACCAGCTGACGGTGCTGGAACCCGAATGGGTAGCAGAAGCTGCAAGAGCAAATGGAACTAGCGAGGATCAGCTGACGGTGCTGGAACACGGTTACTAAGCAGGAGGTACCTGTGCTACAAAGCACTACCAAGGACCAGCAGATGTTGCTGGAACTCGGATACCGAGATGGACGCACCTAGGCCAAAGGCACTGCCGAGAACCACCTGACGGTGCTGGAACCCGGATGGGTAGCAGAAGCTGCAAGAGCAAATGGAACTAGCGAGGACCAGCTGACGGTGCTGGAACCCGGAGGGGCAGCAGAAGGAACAAGAGCCAATGGCACAACCGTGGACCAGCTGATGGTGCTGGAACACGGTTACTAAGCAGGAGGTACCTGTGCTACAAAGCACTGCCAAGGACCAGCAGACGTTGCAGGAACTTGGATACCTCAGAAGGAGACACCTCGGCCAAAGGCACTGCCGAGAGCCAGCTGACGGTGCTGGAACCCGGATGGGTAGCAGAAGCTACAAGAGTCAATGGAACTACCGAGAACCAGCTGACGGTGCTGGAACCCAGATACCGAGAAGGAGGCACCTAGTCCAAAGGCACGGCCGAGAACCAGCTGACGGTGCTGGAACCCAGATGGGTAGCAGAAGAAACAAGAGCCAATGGCACAACCATGGACCAGCTGATGGTGTTGGAACATGGTTACTAAGCAGGAGGTACCTGTGCTACAAAGCACTACCAAGGACCAGCAGACGTTGCTGGAACTCGGATACCGAGAAGGAGGCACCTAGGCGAAAGGCACTGCTGAGAACCAGCTGACGGTGCTGGAACCCAGATGGGTAGCAGAAGGTACCCATGAAAAACAAAGTTGCAATGCCGCGAGCCGGCCGCAGTTACCGAAACCCACAGTCCTACAGGGGGTGCTTTTCCTATTGGCACTACGGAACCAGCCTTTATTACCAGAAACTGCAGCCCACATAGTAAGCACCTAAACTGCAGGCACCATAGGCTCGGCTAACCCGACCGCAACACGACAGGACAACGTATTGGTGGCAAAGTGACGTTAGCACTACCCGGAAACAGCAGGCATGCTGGAACCAGGCTGGGCAGGAGGGAGTACCCATGCCAAAGACACTTCTGAGAAGCAACTGGCGATGTTGGAGCCCAGGGTCAATCATGGTGTAGGCTGAGACCTAATTTCATCAAGTTTAATATCTATGGTAGACTACTACTGATTTTAAACGTGCTCCAACTAGGCCTCTGGCTCTACTCTGTCTCTAGTATATACCCTGGCCTGTTTTTCTCTGTGTGGACGGCACTTCTGAGAGACAACTGGCTGCGTTGAAGCCCAGGATCAATCATGCGGCAGGCTGAGGCCTACTTGGAGCAAGTAGAATATCGGATGTAGTTTGAATGTGGAGGCAGCAGGAGACTTTGCCGTCCACACAGCAGGGGAGCAGCTGGCATTACTGAACCCCACTAACACAGGAGCTAGTGTTTTTCTCTGTGCGGACGGCACTTCTGAGCGACAACTGGCTGCATTAAAGCCCAGGATCAATCATGCGGCAGACTGAGGCCTACTTGGAGCAAGTAGAAAATCGGATGTAGTGTGAATGTGGAGGCAGCGGGAGACTTTGCCGTCCACACAGCAGGGGAGCAGCTGGCATTACTGAACCCCAATAACACAGGAGCTAGTGTTTTTCTCTGTGCGGACAGCACTTCCGAGCAGCAACTGGCGATGTTGGAGCTCAGGGTCAATCAGGGTGTAGGCTGAGGCCTAATTTCGTCAAGTTTAATATCTATGGTAGACCACTACTGATTTTAAACGTGCTCCAACTAGGCCTCTGGCTCTACTCTGTCTCTAGTATTTACCCTGGCCTCCGACACCGCCAGTTGCTGCTCAGAAGTGGCATCTGCACAATCAACACTTGTTCCTGTGTTACTGGGGTTCAGTAACGTCTGCTGATCCCATGGTGTGTGTCCAGCAATGTCTCCTGCTCTGTCCACATTCCCACTACTATTAGTGGGAATGTGGACAGAGC
Organism: Dendrobates tinctorius; assembly: GCF_039654945.1. NCBI lineage: Eukaryota > Metazoa > Chordata > Amphibia > Anura > Dendrobatidae > Dendrobates > Dendrobates tinctorius. Next base: position 20,882,981 of record NW_027361703.1, read on the forward strand.
AGGAGACATTGCCGGACAGGGGATCAGCTGACGTGACTGAGCCCCAGTAACACAGGAACAAGTGTGGATTGTGCAGACGCCACTTCTGAGCAGCAACTGGCAGGGTTGGAGGCTAGGGGAAATACTAGAGACAGTGGAGCCAGAGGCCTAAGTGGAGCACGGTTAAAAATCAGTAGTAGTTTGAATGTGGAGGCAGCAGAAGACTTTGCCGTCCACACAGCAGGGGAGCAGCTAGCATTACTGAACCCCACTAACACAGGAGCTAGTGTTTTTGTCTGTGTGGACGGCACTTCTGAGCGACATCTGGCTGCTTTGAAGCCCAGGATCAATCATGCGGCAGGCTGAGGCCTACTTGGAGCAAGTAGAAAATCGGATGTTGTTTGAATGTGGAGGCAGCAGGAGACTTTGCCGTCCACACAGCAGGGGAGCAGCTGGCATTACTGAACCCCACTAACACAGGAGCTAGTGTTTTTCTCTGTGCTGACAGCACTTCTGAGCGACAACTGGCTGCGTTGAAGCCAAGGATCAATCATGCGGCAGACTGAGGCCTACTTGGAGCAAGTAGAAAATCGGATGTAGTTTGAATGTGGAGGCAGCAGGAGATTTTGCCGTCCACACAGCAGGGGAGCAGCTGGCATTACTGAACCCCACTAACACAGGAGCTAGTGTTATCCTACAACTAGTAGTGGGAATGTGGACAGAGCAGGAGACATTGCCAGACACACATCAGGGGTTCAGCTGACATTGCTGAACCCCAGTAACTCAGGAACAAGTGTTGATTGTGCAGACGCCACTTCTGAGCAGCAACTGGCGAGGTTGGAGGCAAGGGGAAATTCTAGAGACAGAGTGGAGCCAGAAGCCTAGTTGGAGAAAGTTTGAAATCAGTAGTAGTGTGAACGTGGAGGCAGCAGAAGACATTGCCGGACACACAGCAGAGGAGCAGCTGGCATTACTGAACCCCCACTAACACAGGAGCTAGTGTTTTTCTCTGTGCAGATGGCACTTCCGAGCAACAACTGCCTGCGTTGAAGCCCAGGGATTACAGTACAGGTGGTAGAAACACGAACAAAACAGGAGACCTGGATACTGTTGCCAACCAATTATTTATTCTGGAAGAGGACAGGCAAATTCTGGCGAGATCCAGGCCTTGTTCATTTTCAGAAAAGTAAGCCGGACAACATTATCGGAGAATAGTCGCGTGCGACGGTCTGTTAGTACACTAAAGACGCGTTCCGATAATACACTGGCAGCAGGGCATGCCAGCACCTCCAATGCATACTGGCTAAGCTCTGGCCACGTATCCAGCTTAGAGACCCAAAACTTAAAGGGGGAAGAGCCGTCTGGGAGTACACTGAGAGGGCAAGACATGTAGTCTGTCACCATCTGACGGAAACGTTGCCTCCTGCTGACTAGAGCCGTCTGTGATGGTGTAGACATTTGTGGCGGGCACACAAAGCTTTGCCACATTTGGGCCATACTGGTCTTGCCTTGTGCTGAGGCGCTGCCTCTGCTCCCTCTTTGTGCAGAGCTTCCTCCACTGCCTTGACGCACAGAGCTGCTTTGTAAAGCACTAGCAGCACTGCTCTCGGGTGGAATGGAGAACATGATGGACTGCACCAGTGTGTCTTGGTACTCCCGCATTTTACGCTCCCGGTTCAACACTGTTATGAGGCTTTGTAAGTTGTCCCAGTAGCGAGGATCTAGGAGGGTGTACACCCAATAATCAGCCGTGTTGAAAATGTGGGCGATGCGGCGGTCGTTTCTCAGGCACTGCAGCATGAAATCAACCATGTGCTGCAGACTCCCAACTGCCCAAGAGACGCTGTCCCCTGCTTGAGGCGTCATCTCTGCCTGCTCTGCATCACCCCACCCTCGCTGTACATACTGACTAGAGCATTGTGTACCTCCCTCCTCTGGAGAGATGTCTTCCTCCTCCATTGACTCCTCCTCATCCTCCTCACAAAGTGTCCCCTGCCTAGGCCTTTGTGAGGAACCACGTTGTGCAAACTGTCCAGAAGCAGATGGCATTTGTGACTCCTCATCCTCCGCCTCTTCCAAAACCTCCTCCCTTAGTGTTTGCAGTGCTTTATGAAGCAGGCAGATAAGGGGGACAATCATGCTGATTAGTGCATCATCTGCACTCGCCATCTGCGTGGAATCATCGAAGGCACGCAAAGCGAGGCAGATGTCCTTCGTAGAGGCCTTCAGAAGTGCTGAAGGGTGACCGGCGCACAGTGCGACTTGTTGCGCCTGATGCAGCTGGTACTCCATTACTGCTGCCTGCTGCTCACACAACCGCTCCAACATATGTATCGTTGAATTCCACCTGGTGGGTAGGTCACATATGATACGATGTTCCGGAAGGTGTAATCAGCGCTGCAGAGCTGCAATACGCGATCTTGCCGCGCTGGAACGCTGCAAGTGAGTGCACTCTATGCGGACCTTGTGCAGCAGTGCATCAAGATCCGGATAGTCCCTCAGAAAGCTCTGCACGACCAGGTTGAGCACATGTGCCAGACATGGGATGTGAGTGAGGTTGCCTAGGCCCAGAGATGCCACCAGATTTCGGCCATTGTCATACACTACCAAGCCTGGCTGGAGATTCGCTGGCAGAAACCACACGTCGCTCTACTGCTTGATGGCATTCCAGAGCTCCTGCACTGTGTGGCTTCGATTCCACAAAGAAATTAATTTCAGTATGGCCTGATGGCGATTGGCCACGGCTGTGCTCATATCGGTCATAACAGGCTCCGGCAGCTCTGATTCTGAGGAACTGGAGTATGAGGAGGAGTCAATGTGTACAGACTGGATTCCTGCAATCCTTGGAGTTGGCAGAACACTTACAGCGCCACTCTCAAGATCTGTACCCGGCTCCACAACATTGACCCAATGTGCAGTGAGGGAATGGTATCGTCCCTGTCCATGGTTACTGGTCCACGCATCGGTGGTCAGGTGGACCTTGCTACTGACGGCGTTTTAGTAGTGCATGTTTAATTTTTCCCTCCACATGCTTTTGCAGGGCAGGGACGGCTTGCCTGCTGAAATAAAAGCAGCTGAGCACGGTGTATTTTGGGACTGCCAATGCCATGAAGTTGCGAAAGGTGTCAGTCTCCACCAGCCTGAATGAGAGCATTTCAAGGGCCAGTAATTTGGCAATGCCAGCATTCAGAGCTTGTGCTCGGGGATGGTTTGCCGAGTATGGCCGCCTTTTCTCCCATGCCTGTGCTACCGATGGCTGTAGAGTGGCCTGGGAGTGTGAGGATGAATGGGAATGTGGTGCTGTGGGTGGAATGTCACTGGGTCTCTGGACAACAGTGCCAGAGGTTCTTCCATGGAGATCCTGTGAGGAAGCTGAACCAGCTGTGTGTGAGCTGGAGGAAGATGCTACAACACAAGCTGAAGAGGTGGTAGGTGGTGCTGTAGGTTGGCCTACTTCTTCAGTGTGTCTCTGTAACTCCTCCACGTGCTTGGTCTGCAAATGTTTCCACATATTTGTGGTATTGAGGTTGCTGACATTTTTCCCTCTTTTGAGTTTCTGATGACACAGCTTGCATTTGACAAAGCAAATGTCATCTGCAACTGTGTCAAAAAAGGACCACGCACTGCAAGTCTTGGGAGCGCCCGTTTTGGCTTTTGGAAGAGGAATGCTCCTAACGGGTGCCGAAGTGGAGGCTACAGGCAACCAAGTCTGCCCCCTCCCTCTCCCTCCTGTTTTGGCCGTTTGGGGAATCTCTTCCTCAGAGCTGCTCCCACCACCTTCCTGTTCCTCACGCCATGATGGGTCAAGGACCTCATCATCTACACTCCCCTCTTCAAACAACTGCTTCTCCTGGCTAGTCTCGGCCGCACCATACGCACCAGAAAGTGGCACCTGAGTCTCGTCATCATCTGATGCATACTGAGGTGTGCTGACCATAGGCACTGGCCCACCCGCCTCTTCAGATTCAGAGGGACAAAGCAGTTGCGCATCACTGCATACTCCCTCTTCTGGAATATTGTGTCCAGTTTTGGGCACCACATTTTAAAAAAGACATCAACAAACTGGAGCAAGTTCAGAAAAGAGCGACCAGAATGGTGACCGGTCTGCAAACCCTGTCTTATGAGGAAAGGTTGCAGGATTTGGGAATGTTTAGTTTGCAAAAGAGAAGACTGAGAGGAGACTTAATAGCTGTCTACAAATATCTAAAGGGCTGTCACATTGTAGAAGGATCAACTTTATTCTCATTTGCACAAGGAAAGACTAGAAGCAATGGGATGAAACTGAATGGGAGGAGACACAGATTAGATATTAGAAAAAACTTTTTGACAGTTAGAGTGATCAATGAGTGGAACAGGCTGCCACGAGAAGTGGTGAGTTCTCCTTCAATGGAAGTCTTCAAACAGAGGCTGGACAGACATCTGACTGGGATGATTTAGCGAATCCTGCTTTGAGCAGGGGGTTGGACCAGATGGCCCAGGAGGTCCCTTCCAACTCTACGATTCTATGATTCTATGATTCTATGATTCTTCACATTCTTGAATGCTGCTTGGCTGGCCCCCTCTTTCCAAGCCAACAGATTCAGAGAACAGAAGTTGAGACTGTGATGGCTCCTGTCCAGGGCTCTCTGACTGCCTGGGCAATTTGGCAGGTGGTGAAGAGGTGGTTGCTCTTCAGTGCTCTGGCCCTGATAGGACGTGGAAGTAATTGAAGTCGATGCATTAGCTGCCATCCATCCAACAACGGCTTCAATTTGTTCCTCCTGCAGCAGTGGGGTACGGCGAAGTCCTACAAAGCTGCGCATAAGGGACTGTTGCCTGCTAAAACTGGGGGATGCTGAGTCACTGGTGCCCGCAGCAGGCACATAATCCCCACGTCCTCTCCCTGCAGAATCCCCACATCCTCTCCCTGCTGAAACTCCATGCCCACGCACACGTGCCTTACTCCCTGCCTTCTTCATCTTGGCAGACTGATAAAGATAGGCAGAAATGTACAAAGGGGGGGCTTAGTGTGCTTATTCCTGAACAGCTGCTAACAGGTATAAGAAACACTAATTTTATAATGTGTGTGGATTACACTTTATTATGAGCTAATGTGGCCTACACAACTGTCAAATGGAGTGTTTGGTGAACTTTATTTTGCATTTTTTCAAAAAAACCAAAAAGGATGTGACAAAGATTTGAAAGCGATAGTATCACAAACTTTTTGGAGCTATTACAATGCAGGAAGGTAACCTACAATGCAAAAGATGAGGCTTCAAAAAATAGGGTAATACTAATCAGGCTGCAGCTAAAGGGCACAAGCCAGAAAAAAGGCTCCTCTATCTACTCCTATATACTTTAGTGTTTGCAACCAACCAATGTAGATGGATACGGATGGATGCACTCTAATAGGAGAATGAAAAATGAGCTGCAATAATACAAAAATATGTATGAGGCAGTGACGCACGCTGAGCGGCCTACTACCAGACGTAGCTGTAGGACACACTACAGCGTGAGCTGCACTCACACACAGAGACCTCTCAGGCAGCCGTGAACAGTGCAGATAAGTGGGCACTAGCACTGAAAGGCTACAGAAAGGCTCCGCTGTCTACTCCTATAGTGTTTGCAACCAACGTATATTGATACAGATGGATGCACACTAATAGGAGAATGAAAAATGAGTTGCAATAAAAGAAAAATATGTGTGAGGCAGTGAAGCACGCTGAGCGGCCTACAACCGGACGTAGCTGCAGGACACACAACAGTGTGAGCAGCACTCACACACAGAGACCTCTCAGACAGCCGTGAACAGTGCAGAAAACTGGGCACTAGCACTGAAAGGCTGCAGAGAGGCTCCGCTGTCTACTCCTATAGTGTTTGCAACCAACCAATGTAGATGGATACGGATGGATGCACACTAATAGGAGAATGAAAAATGAGCAGCAAAAAAAAGAAAAATATGTATGAGGCAGTGACACACGCTGAGCGGCCTACAACCAGACGTGACTGCAGGACACACTACTCAGCATGAGCTGCACTCGCACAGACCTTGCAGACAGCTGTGAACACTGCTGCAAGGCAAAAGAAAGCTACAGTGGTTTATTATGTAGCCTGGGTAAAGCACAGTTTGATTTTGAAAATCACTATCTCTAACTGTCCCTCAGAGTCTTGAACAGGAGCCTGTCCCTAACCGAATTCACAGCAGAGTGAACCCGAAATGGCGGTGGCGGCGGCTTTTATAGCGCATCATGACATCATTTCAGCAGTCAATCACAGCCATGCCATTACTTAACATGCCTACATGCCTAACAGGATGTGCCCACACTTCTCAGGATTTTCATTGGCTGAAACAAAACAAACTGGCTCATAGCATTATGGGAACTTCCGATTCTGGTATTCGATATGCTAAAAGTATCGGAACTCAGTATCGGAAATCCGATACCGTGAATATCGGCCGATACCCGATACTTGCGGTATCGGAATGCTCAACACTACTTGGAGTACAGTTGACTCTGTAGAAATTATGAAATATTGGGTCCTGGTCCATCACATGGGGATTGTGAAGAAACCAGAAATTCGCCAATACTGGAGAACTGATATTTTATATCAAACTCCAGTGTTTGGCATGGTTATGATTTGCAAACATTTTGAGGCGATTCGTAAGTTTCTCCATTTTAGGGACTACACTGACAGCCTTCGCCGCGATGACCGGAATTTTGATACACTGTTAAAAATTCGGCCGGTCTTCAAACACTTTAGCAACAAGTTTGCTTAAGTGTACATTCCCCAAAGGGAAATTTGAGTGGATGAATCCCTCATCCACTTCAAAGGGAGGCTTCAGTTCCGTCAATACCTGCCCAGCAAAAGGGCGAGGTACAGGATAAAACTCTATAAGCTGTGTAAGAGTACCTCAGGGTACACTCTCAGTTTTAGAGTTTAGCAAGAAAAGGATACCAGGATCCAGCCCCCAGAATGTCCACCTGCTCTGGGGGTGAGTGGAAAAATAGTGTGGGATTTGATCCACCCACTGCTTGATAAAGATTACCATCTGTATGTTATTAACTTTTATACAAGCATCCCACTCTTTCAATCCCTCTCTACCAGAGCTACCGTCACTTAAGGTACCATGCGCAGAAACCAGAGGGGTCTGCCTTTGTTGCTAATTGAGCAGCCTCTCCCAAAGGGTGAGAGCCAAGCCCCAATGTAGAGGCAACATGCTTGTGGTCAAGTTCAAAGACAAAAGAGACGTCTTTTTCTTGACAACAATCCATAGTCCCAGCACCACGGCCACCACCGTTCGAGGTCCTCCAGCACAGGTCCACAAACCGGACTGTGCCTTGGGGTACAACAAACACAAGGGGGAAGTTGATATTTCTGATCAAGTCCTCCAGCCCTATAGTGACATGCGGAAGGTGAAGGTGTGGTATAAAAAACTGGCTGCACACATCGTACAAATGGCACTGTAAAACGCATATGTGCTATCACCATGTGCAGGCCAGACCAACACCTTCCTCCAGTTTCAGGAGGCGGTGATAAAGGCCCTGATGTATGGAGACGAGGACGGAGCGGGCCCCAGCACCCCTTGAACTCAATTTTCCCGTATGGTACCAGGGCAACATGCTCCCACTAAGGGGATAGCAAAAAAAAGGTGCTGGGTATGCTATAAAATGGGGATAAGAAGGGAAACTCGTTTCCAATGTTAAATATGTACTGACAGACCTGCACTGTGTTTGAATTAATGCTTTAGTATTCATCACTAGTGTTGAGCATTCCGATACTGCAAATATCGGGTATCGGCCGATATTCGCGGTATCGGAATACCGATACTGAGTTCCGATACTTTTTGCATATCGAATACCGGAACCGGAAGTTCCCATAATGCTATGAGCCAGTTTGATTTGTTTCAGCCAATGAGGAATCCTAAGAAGTGTGGGCACATCCTGTTAGGCATGTAGGCATGTTAACTAATGGCATGGCTGTGATTGGCTGCTGAAATGATGTCATGATGCACTATAAAAGCCGCCGCTGCCATTTTGGGTTCACTCTGCTGTGAATTCAGTTAGGGATAGGACGCTACTGTTCAAGACTCTGAGGGACAGTTAGAGATATCGATTAGCTATATTGTGCTTTACCCAGGCTAATTTAGCAACCACTGTGTGAAGCTTTCTTTTGCCTTGCAGCGCTGTTGACAGCTGCCTGCAAGGTATGTTTGTGTGAGTGCAGCTCACGCTGTAGTGTTCTGCAGCCACCTCTGGTTGTAGTCCGCTCAGCGTGCGTCACTGCCTCATACATAGTCCTTTTTTTGTTTTATTGCTACTCATTTTTCCAGATTTTTCCTATTAATGTGCTTCCATCCGTAACCATCTACATTGGTTGCAAACACTATAGGAGTAGATAGCGGAGCCTTTCTGCAGCCTTTCAGTGCTAGTGCCCAGTTCTCTGCACTGTTCACGGCTGTCTGTGAGGTCTCTGTGTGTGAGTGCAGCTCACACTGTAGTTTGTTCTGCAGCCACCTCAGTTTGTAGTCCGCTCAGCGTGCGTCACTGCCTCATACATTGTCCTTTTTTGCTGTAGTGCTGCATATTTTTCCTGAATTTCTCCTATTAGTGTGCTTCCATCCGTATCCAGCTAGATTGGTTGCAAACACTATATAGGAGTAGATAGAGGAGCCATTCTGCTGACTTGTGCCCTGCAGCCCCAGCCAGATTAGTATTAGCCTATTTTTTGTAGCCTCATCTATTGCATTGTAGGTTACCTTCCTGCATTGTAATAGCTCCAAAAAGTTTGTGATACTATCGCTTTTAAATCTTTGGTCACATCCTTTTTATTTGTGAAAAAAAAAACATGTTAAAAAAAGTTCACCAAACACTCCACTTTACAGTTGTGTAGGCCACATTAGCTCATATTAAAGTGTAGTCCACACTTTATAAAATTAGTGTTTCTTATACATGTTAGCAACTGTTCAGTAATAAGCACACTAAGCCCTTAGTACTTTTCTGCCTATCTTTATCAGTCTACCAAGATGAAGAAGGCAGGGAGTAAGGCATGTGGTCATGGGCGTGGAGTTTCAGCAGGGAGAGGACGTGGGGATTCTGTGCCTGCTGCGGGCACCAGTGACTCAGCATCCCCCAGTTTTCATAGGGAACAGTCCTTTATGCGCATCTTTGTAAGAGCTCACAGTACCCCACTGCTGCGGGAGGAACAAATTGAAGTCGTTGTCGGATGGATGGCAGCTAACGCATCGACTTCAATTACTTCCACATCCTCTCAGGTCCAGAGCACTGAATAGCAACCATCTGTCTCTTCACCACCTGCCAAATTGCCCAGGCAGTCAGAGAGCCCAGGACAGCAGCCATCTCTACTTCTCTGAATCTCTTGGCTTGGAAACAGGGGGCCAGCCAAGCAGCATTCTAGAATGTGAAGAAGAGGTAGTATGCAGTGATGCGCAACAGCTTTGTCTTTCAAAATCTGAAGAGGCGGGTGGGCCAGTGCCTATGGTCAGCACACCTCAGTACGCATCTGATGATGAGACTCAGGTGCCACTTTCTGGTGCATACTGTGCTGGCGAGACTACCCAGGAGAAGCAGGTGTTTGAAGAGGGTAGTGTAGATGATGAGGTCCTTGACCCATCATGGCATGAGGAACAGGAAGGTGGTGGGAGCAGCTCTGAGGAAGAGATTCCCCAAACGGCCAAAACAGGAGGGAGAGGGAGGGGGCAGACTTGGTTGCCTGTAGCCTCCACTTCGGCACCCGTTAGGAGCATTCCTCTTCCAAAACCCCAAACTGGCGCTCCCAGGACTTGCAGTGCGTGGTTCTTTTTTGACACAGTTGCAGATGACATTTGCTTTGTCAAATGCAAGCTGTGTAATCAGAAAGTCAAAAGAGGGAAAAGTGTCAGCAACCTCAATACCACAAATATGTGGAAACATGTGTGGACCAAGCACGTGGTGGAGTTACAAAGACACACTGAAGACATAGGCCAACCTACAGCACCACCTACCACCTCTTCAGCTCGTGTTGTAGCCTCTTCCTCCAGCTCACACACAGCTGGTTCAGCTTCCTCACAGGATCACCATGGAAGAACCTCTGGCACTGTTGTACAGAGACCCAGTGTAATTCCACCCACAGCACCACGTTCCATGTCATCCTCACATTCCCAGGCCACTCTACAGTCATCGGTAGCACAGGCATGGGAGAAAAGGCGGCCATGCTCGGCAAACCATCCCCGAGCACAGGCTCTGAATGCTGGCATTGCAAAACTACTGTCCCTTGAAATGCTCTCATTCAGGCTGGTGGAGACTGACACCTTCCGTAGCTTCATGGCATTGGCAGTCCCACAATACAACGTGCCCAGCCACTTTTATTTCAACAGGCAAGCCGTCCCTGCCCTGCAAAAGCATGTGGAGGGAAAAATTAAACATACGCTACTAAACGCCGTCCGTAGCAAGGTCCACCTGACCACCGATTCGTGGACCAGTAACCATGGACAGGGACGATACCTTTCCCTCACTGCCCATTGGGTAAATGTTGTAGAGCCGGGTACAGATCTTGAGAGTGGCGCTGTACGTGTTCTGCCAACTCCAAGGATTGCAGGAATCCAGTCTGTACACATTGACTCCTCCTCATACTCCAGTTCCTCTGAATCAGCGCTGCAGGAGCCGTCACGGTCTACCTCCATATGGACCAGTGAACAATTACCTGTTACGACCGATATGAGCACAGCCGTGGCCAAACGTCAACAGGCTGTACTGAAATTAATTTCTTTGGGGAATCAAAGCCACACAGCACAGGAGCTCTGGAATGCCAACAAGCAGGAGAGCAACGTGTAGTTTGTGCTAGCGAATCTCCAGCCAGGCTTGGTAGTGTGTGACAATGGCCGAAATCTGGTGGCAGCTCTGGGCCTAGGCAACCTCACTCACATCCCATGTCTGGCACATGTGCTTAACTTGGTCGTGCAGAATTTTTTGAGGGACTATCCGGATCTTGATGCACTGCTGCACAAGGTCCGCATAGAGTGCGCTCACTTGTGGCGTTACAGCATGGCAAGATCGCGCATTGAAGCTCTGCCGCGCTGATTCCGCCTTCCGGAACATCGCATCATATGTGACCTACCCACCAGGTGGAATTCAACATTACATATGTTGGAGCGGTTGTGTGAGCAGCAGGCAGCAGTAATGGAGTACCAGCTGCATCAGGCGCAAACAAGTCGCACTGTGCGCCATTCACACTTCACCACCACTGAGTGGACCTCTATGAAAGACATCTGCCACGTTTTGCGTGCCTTCGATGATTCCACGCGGATGGCGACAGCAGATGATGCACTAGTCAGCATGACTGTCTGCCTGCTTGAAAAAACACTGCAAACACTAAGGGAGAAGGTTGTGGAAGAGGTGGAGGATGAGGAGTCACAAATGCCATCTGCTTCTGGACAGTCTGCGCTACGTGGTTCCTCACAAAGGCCTAGGCAGGGGACACTTTGTGAGGAGGATGAGGCGGAGTTAATGGAGGAGGAAGACATCTATCCAGAGGAGGGAGGTACACAATGCTCTAGTAGTCAGTATGTAGAGCAAGGGTGGGGTGATGCAGAGCAGGCAGAGATGACGCCTCAAGCAGGGGACAGCGTTTCTTGGCCAGTTGGGAGTCTGCAGCACATGGTTGATTTCATGCTGCAGTGCCTGAGAAACGACCACCGCATCGCCCACATTTTCAACACAGCTGATTATTGGGTGTACACCCTCCTAGATCCTCGCTACCGGGACAACTTACAAAGACTCATAACACCGTTGAACTGGGAGCGTAAAATGCGGGTGTACCAAGACACACTGGTGCATTCTATCATGTTCTCCATTCCACTCGAGAGCATTGCTGCTAGTGCTTTACAAAGCAGTTCTGTGCGTTGAGGCAGTGGAGGAAGCTCTGCCAAAAGAGGGAGCAGACGCAGCACCTCAGCACAAGGCAAGACCAGTATGGCCCAAATGTGGCAAAGTTTTGTGTCCCTGCCATAAATGACTACACCATCACAGATGGCTCCAGTCAGCAGGAAGCAATGTATCCGTCAGATGGTGACAGACTACATGTCTTGCCCTCTCAGTGTACTCTCAGACGGCTCTTCCCCCTTCAAGTTTTGGGTCTCTAAGCTGGAAACATGGCCAGAGCTTAGCCAGTATGCATTGGAGGTGCTGGCTTGCCCTGCTGCTATTGTGTTATCGGAACGCGTCTTTAGTGCCGCAGGTGGTGTACTAACAGAACGTTGCATGCGACTATCCTCCGATAACGTTGACCGGATTACTTTTCTGAAAATGAACAAGGCCTGGATCTCGCCGGAATTTACCAGCCCTCTTCCAGATTAAATAATTGGTTGGCAACAGTATCCAGGTCTCCTGTTGTGTGCATGTTTCTACCACCTGAACTGTAATCCCTGGGCTCCAACAACGCCAGTTGCCGCTCAGAAGTGCTGTCTGCACAGAGAAAAACACTAGCTCCTGTGTTAGTGGGGTTCAGTAGCGCCAGCTGCTCCCCTGCTGTGTGTCCAGCAATAACTCCTGCTCCGTCCACATTCACACAACATCACATATTAAACTTGCTCCTTGTAGGCCTCAGCCTACACACTGATTGACCCTGGGCTCCTACACCACCAGTTGCCACTCAGAAGTGCCGTCTGCACAGAGAAAAACACTAGCTCCTGTGTTAGTGGGGTTCAGTAACGCCAGCTGCTCCCCTGCTGTGTGTCTGGCAATATCTCCTGCTCCATCCACATTCACACAACATCACATATTAAACTTGCTCCGTGTAGGCCTCAGCCTACACCCTGATTGACCCTGGGCTCCAACACCGCCAGTTGCCGCTCAGAAGTGCCGTCTGCACAGAGAAAAACACTAGCTCCTGTGTTAGTGGGGTTCAGTAATGCCAGCTGCTCCCCTGCTGTGTGTCCGGTAATGTCTCCTGCTCCGTCCACATTCACACAACATCACATATTAAACTTGCTCCGTGTAGGCCTAAGCCTACACCCTGATTGACCCTGGGCTCCAACAGCGCCAGTTGCCGCTCAGAAGTGCCATCTGCAGAGAAAAACACTAGCTCCTGTGTTAGTGGGGTTCAGTAACGCCAGCTGCTCCCCTGCTGTGTGTCCGGCAATGTCTCCTGCTCCATCCACATTCACACAACATCACATATTAAACTTGCTCCGTGTAGGCCTCAGCCTAAACCCTGATTGACCCTGGGCTCCAACACCGCCAGTTGCCGCTCAGAAGTGCCGTCTGCACAGAGAAAAACACTAGATCCTGTGTTAGTGGGGTTCAGTAATGCCAGCTGCTCCCCTGCTGTGTGTCCGGTAATGTCTCCTGCTCCGTCCACATTCACACAACATCACATATTAAACTTGCTCCGTGTAGGCCTAAGCCTACACCCTGATTGACCCTGGGCTCCAACAGCGCCAGTTGCTGCTCAGAAGTGCCGTCTGCACAGAGTAAAACACTAGCTCCTATGTTAGTGAGGTTCAGTAACGCCAGCTGCTCCCCTGCAGTGTGTCCGGAAATGTCTCCTGCTCCGTCCACATTCACACAACATCACAAATTAAACTTGCTCCTTGTAGGCCTCAGCCTACACACTGATTGACCCTGGGCTCCAACACCGCTAGTTGCCGCTCAGAAGTGCTGTCTGCACAGAGAAAAACACTAGCTTCTTTGTTAGTGGGGTTCAGTAACACCAGCTGCTCCCCTGCTGTGTGTCCGGCAATGTCTCCTGCTCCGTCCACATACACACAACATCACATATTAAACTTGCTCCGTGTAGGCCTCAGCCTACACACTGATTGACCTTGGGCTCCAACACCGCCAGTTGCTGCTCAGAAGTGCCGCCTGCACAGAAAAAAACACTAGCTCCTGTGTTAGTGGGGTTCAGTAACGCCAGCTGCTCCCCTGCTGTGTGTCCGGCAATATCTCCTGCTCCGTCCACATTCACACATCACATATTAAACTTGCTCTGTGTAGGCTTCAGCCTACACACTGATTGACCCTGGGCTCCAACACTGCCAGTTGCTGCTCAGAAGTGCCGTCTGCACAGTAAACAATGGCTCCAGTGTTATTGGGGTTGAGTAATGTCAGCTGATCCCCAGCTGTGTGTCTGGCAATTTCTCCTGCTCTGTCCACACTCACACAGCTACAGATTTTAAACTTGCTTCAATTAGGCCTCTGTCTCCACTCTGTTTGTAGTATTTACCCTGGGTTCCAGCACCATTGGCTAGTTCACGGCAGTGTCTTTGGCATGGGTACTCCCTTCTGCCCAGCCTGGTTCCAGCACGCCAGCTGTTTCCGGGTAGTGTCAACGTCACTTTGCCTCCAATACGTTGTCCTGTCGTGTTGCATTCGGATTAGCCGACTCTATGGTGCCTGCAGTTTAGGTGCTTCCAATGTGGGCTGCGGCATCTGGCAAGAAAGGCTGGTTCTGTAGTGCCAATTGGACAAGCACCCCCTGCTGGACTGTGGGTTTCGGTAACTGCGGCCGGCTCGCAGCCTTGCAACTTTGTTTTTCATGGGTAACTTCTGCTGCCCCTGCGGGTTCCAGCGCCGTCAGCTGGTCCTCACTAGTTCCATTGGCTCTTGTTGCTTCTGCTACCCATCCGGGTTCCAGGACCGTCAGCTGGTTCTCGGCAGTGCCTTTGGCTTAGGTGTGTCCTTCTCGGTATCCAAGTTCCAGCAACGTCTGCTGGTCCTTGGTAGTGCTTTCTAGCACAGGTACCTCCTGCTTAGTAACCGGGTTCCAGCACCGTCAGCTCATCCTCGTTAGTGCCATTGGCTCTTGTTCCTTCTGCTGCCCCTCCGGGTTCCAGCACCGTCAGCAGGTCCTCGGTAGTTCCATTGGCTCTTGTAGCTTCTGCTACCCATCCGGGTTCCAGCACCGTCAGCTGGTTCTCGGCAGTGTCTTTGGCACAGATACTCCCTCCTGCCCAGCCTGGTTCCAGCACGCCAGCTGTTTTTCCGGGTAGTGTCAACGTCACTTTGCCACCAATATGTTGTCCTGTCGTGTTGCGGTCGGGTTAGCCGACTCTATGGGCCTGCAGTTTAGGTGCTTCCTATGTGGGCTGCGGGATCTGGCAATAAAGGCTGGTTCCGTAGTGCCAATAGGACAAGCACCCCATGTAGGGCTGTGGGTTTCGATAACTGCGGCCGGCTTGCAGCCTTCCAGCTTTGTTTTTCATGGGTACCTTCTGCTACCCATCCAGGTTCCAGTACTGTCAGCTGGTTCTCGGCAGTGCCTTTGGCTTAGGTGCCTCCTTCTCAGTATCCAAGTTCCAGCAACGTCTGCTGGTCCTTGGTAGTGCTTTCTAGCACAGGTACCTCCTGCTTAGTAACTGGGTTCCAGCACTGTCAGCTGATCCTCGGTAGTGCCATTGGCTCTTGTTCCTTCTGCTGCCCCTCCAGGTTCCAGCACCGTCAGCTGGTCCTCGGTAGTTCCTTTGGCTCTTGTAGCTTCTGCTACCCATCCGGGTTCCACTACCATCAGCTTGTTCTCGGCAGTGCCTTTGGCTTAGGTGCCTCCTTCTCGGTTTCCAAGTTCCAGTAATGTTGGCTGGTCCTTGGTAGTGCTTTCTAGCACAGGTACCTCCTGCTTAGTAACCGGGTTCCAGCACCGTCAGCTGGTCCTTGGTTGTGCTATTGGCTCTTGTTCTTTCTGCTGCCCCTCCGGGTTCTAGCACCATCAGCTGGTTCTCGGCAGTGCCTTTGGCTTAGGTGCCTCCTTCTCGGTATCCGAGTTCCAGCAACGTCTGCTGGTCCTTGGTAGTGCTTTCTAGCACAGGTACCTCCTGCTTAGTAACCGGGTTCCAGTGCCATCAGCTGGTCCTCGGTAGTGCCATTGACTCTTGTTCTGCTACCCATCTGGGTTCCAGTACCGTCAGCTGGTTCTCGGCAGTTCCTCAGCCTTCTTGTACCGTCTGCTACATTTCCAAGTTCAAGCCTTATGAAATGTTTTTTGGTAATCACTCTGGATCTCCCTGACGACGACCCTAAAGTCGACAACACCTGAAGACCACCCCGAAGAAGATAACGACCCCGAAGACGATGACCCTGAAGACAATGACCCTGAAGACCACCCCGAAGAAGACCAAAAAGATGACCCTGAAGAAGATGACCAAGAGGACAAAGAACTTTGAGACAACCACCAAGATACAGAACAACAAGAGACAGAAGACCAAGAAGCAGAAGACCAAGAAGCAGAAGAACAAAAAGCAGAAGAAAAAAAAGCAGAAGAACATTAAGCATAAGACTAAAAATCAGAGCAAAAGATATTATCTAAATTATAAGCAGAAGAAGACTAAGCAGTGTATGGGGGTGAGTCCGTTCCTCCTCGTGGTGCCCCTGGAAAATGCCTGCTGCTGCACAACTAAGAATATGATGAAGAAGAATATGAAGAAGATGAAGAAGTAGAATATGAAGAAGAATAATATTTGAATAAGAAGAATATGAAGAATGTAAAAAAAAAGAATAATAGGAAGAAGGTGAAGAAGAAAAAGATGAATATGGTGAAGAAGAAGTTGATGAAAAAGATGCTGCTGCTGCTGCTGATGATGATCATGAAGGAGAAAGTGTGGGAGAAGTAAAAAAGAAGGTGAAGAGCATGAAAGTAGTGAAACATACATATCTGAAAACGACCTCCAAAAAACTAAATATACAGGATTATATACTCTATACAGAACCAGAAAAAGAATAATCCCTAAAAATTAACTTTTAATTCAATCACTAAAAAGCATGATATGATAAAATTACCTCAATACATAGGGGGGAAGAAAAATGAGCAAAGGGTCTGGTATCCAAATAATTCAATAATTCACAGACATGAGGGGCCAAAAGCTACTTTGCCCTGATGTGCCCTACCAAGACCCTTCCTGACCGCGGAGGTTGGCACCCTAGTTGTTGACGATGTGGTTCCCCCGTTCAACGTCGGCGTCCCTAGTAACGCCCTACACCTCCCTACATATACAAAAATAGGGGACACAAAAAATATCCACACTCACACCCACAATACCGAGAATAGAAAAAGTGAGGAGACAATTATTGTCTCGTGCAAAAAAAGTGCTAAGTGCTGTAAACTTATCTCGTAATGGAAAACTGTAAACTTATCTCGTAGTCTAGAAAGTCTTTTGAAATGCTTAGTTCATAATATGGGTTTCAGCAGGAGAAATAAGACTTATCTCGTAATCAAAAATACTCACCTCCTGCAATAGATCAGTCCCATAAAAAATCTTGAAAAAAACATCTACAGAGAGATCAATATCGCTAGTCCACAGTGGACAAAAATACATATGTTTGTCCAATTTTAAAGACCAGCAAAAAACACTGCAAACACTGCACACTGTTAGCACCGCTCCCCGCTCCCCGGCTGTACTCACCGCTCCCGCTCCTGGTCCGGCTTCCTCCTCAGTCTCTGCCTTGACGCGCGCCCCCGCTCTGCGCGCTTTCCGGCAGCTGGTCTCCCGACGTCCTCCTCCACTCCCCTCGGCCGCGCGCATGGTACCTCTGCGCACGCGCCGGAGGGGTAGATCGTGCGCCTATGGCAGTCTGTCGGCGTGACCTGCTAGGATCCCTGCCCGACCTATCAGCGCCCTCCACTAGGTATTTCAGGCCGCCCTCCCCTAGGGGAGGTGCCTGACTATTGAGTTATTTCCTCTTGTGTCTAGGCCGTGCTTGCTGCAGTAGCAGCCGCTTTCCTGTTTACCCTTTGTGCTGCCTGCCTTTGGGCTCCCTGTCCCTTTGCTCCCTGTCTCCGTGCTTCCAGCTGTGCCATCGTGTTATCGCTGTGTCTCCTGCTCCTGTCCGCTGTTTAACCCTCTGTGTCCTCTCTCCTTTTAGTGTTGCTCCCTTTCCTGCCTCCTGCTGGTCCCGCCGTTCCACCCTCCACTCCTTCCGCCTACGGATCCCGGTGTACCCGTCTCCTCCCCGGATCTCCCACTACTCCTCTTCATCGCTCACCCTCTTGAGCCGACCCCTGGTCCTGGCTGCCGTGGCGCTTGAACTCCCCGAGTCTGTTCCCTAACGATCCCTGTATAGGGGTCGGTCCACTTGGTGCGCTCACTCGGGGAGGGTTCGGCGTCGCGGCCCAGTGGGTCCACTCTCGCTTCCGGCACCCGAAGTGTAACAGAATAGTCAGGCCATGGACCCCGCCGGGGCTGCAACCCAAAAGGAGTTGGTATTCCTGAGGGAGAACCAGACTCGAATTATGTCTTTTATGAAGACCATGGATTCCCGCCTGTCGGCCTTACAGGCCGCTGACCCTGGCAACGCCTCCCAACTGGCCAGCCTCCAGCAGGAGCTGGTTCAACAGCGAGACACCCAATCCCACATCCTCTCTTACAGGCCCTCGGTCGACGACCGGTTGCTGTCCCTGCAGTCGGCTGCCGCACGCAATCCGTCCCACGGTTCCGATTCCGTACCTAAACCGTCACCCAGGCTGGGTAAACCGCCCCGGTATGGCGGCGACCCAAAGTTGTGCAGGGGCTTCCTAAATCAATGCAGGTTGCATTTCGAACTATTGCCCCAACAGTATCCCACAGATCGGGCCAAGGTGGCCTTTATTGTGTCCCATTTGGAGGGAGAGGCCCTCTCCTGGGTGAATCCTCTGTGGGAGCGGGACGACCCCGTAGTCTCTAGTGTCCAGAACTTCATGGACACTTTCCGTAGAGTCTTTGACGAGCCCGGTCGGGTAGCCTCCGCCACGGAGTCCCTTTTCTGCCTCACTCAGGGTACCCTTACGGTCGGACAATATGCCATCCGGTTCCGTACCTTGGTCTCTGAGTTGGGGTGGAATAACGAGGCGTTGGTCGGGGCCTTCTGGCGTGGTCTCTCCGGCAAAATCAAAGACGAACTGGCAGGGCGTGATACCCCGACCACCCTGGAGGATCTTATTTCTCTGGCCACATGAGTCGACCTCCGGTTCCAGGAACGCGCTAGAGAGGCTGCGAGAGAGAGGCGTCCGCTCAGATCATCTGCTTCTTTTCACAGGCCGTCCAGTCCCCGTCCTCCTGGTCGGTCCTCCAGTCTGGCACCGGAGCCAATGCAGGTGGATCGAGTCAAGTTGGCTGAACAGCGCCGTAAGGAGAAACTGATGGAGGGTTTATGCCTGTATTGTGGCAGCGCATCCCACTTCCTGCGTTCTTGTCCTGAGAGGCCGGGAAACTCCTCCACCTAGGGCAGGTAAGAGAGGCCGACCTAGGTGTATCTCACTCCTCTCATCCCCTTACCCTTTCGGTTCAGCTGGTTTTTGGTCAGAGACGTGGCTCGGAGGTGGCCTATGTGGACTCGGGCGCGGCGGGGAACTTCATGAGATTGAAGGAGGTGAGGAAGTACCGGATTCCCGTTATTACCCTAAAAACTCCGCGTGTTATCGCCTCCGTAGATGGAAGACCCCTACAGGAGTCCATGTCCCTGGTTACGGAGGAGGTATGTCTGCAAATCGGGGCCTTGCACCGGGAGCGGATCGCATTCTATGTTCTTCCCGACTTAGGCCATGCCTTGCTACTTGGCCTACCCTGGCTTCGAACACACGAACCCGTCCTGAATTGGCGTTCCGGGGAGGTCCTCCGCTGGGGACATCCCTGCCAGGAGAGATGCCTGAGGTCTGTGCGTCCAGTCAATTCTCCTCCAGTCCCCTCGGGTCCTGGAGGCTTACCAGCCGCATACTGGTCGTTCTCTGACGTGTTTGATAAGAAGGAGGCGGAGATCCTCCCTCCGCATCGCCCCTATGTTTGCCCTATCGAGCTACGACCCGGGACCATTCCGCCTCGTGGGCGAATTTATCCCTTGTCCCCAGCTGAGACTGCGGCCATGTCTGAGTACATTCGTGAGAATTTAGCCAGAGGATTCATACGGAAGTCTTCTTCGCCTGCCGGAGCTGGGTTTTTCTTTGTGAAGAAGAAAGACGGTTCTCTCCGTCCTTGCATCGATTTCCGGGGTTTGAACGACATTACTGTAAAAAACAAGTATCCCTTGCCTCTCATCCCAGAACTCTTTGATCGGCTGCGTGGGGCCCGCATCTTCTCGAAGTTGGATTTACGCGGGGCCTACAACCTCGTCCGCATCCGTCCGGGTGACGAGTGGAAGACCGCCTTCAACACCCGGGACGGGCATTACGAATATCTGGTCATGCCCTTCGGTCTCTGCAACGCTCCCGCGGTGTTCCAGGAATTCGTCAACGATATCTTCCGAGATCTACTATACTCCTGCGTGGTGGTGTATCTGGACGACATCCTTATTTTTTCCTCGGATCTGGCTTCTCACAGGAGGAGCGTCCGACTGGTTCTACAACGCCTACGGGAGAATCACCTCTACGCGAAGCTGGAGAAGTGTCTCTTTGAGCAGTCTTCCTTACCCTTTTTGGGGTACATTGTTTCTGATTCTGGTCTGGAGATGGATCCTGGAAAGCTGTCGGCAATTCTTCAGTGGCCCCGGCCGGTGGGAGTCAAGGCGATTCAAAGGTTCCTCGGCTTCGCCAATTATTATCGCCAATTTGTGCCACATTTTTCATCCGTCATCAGACCTATCTCCAGTCTCACTCGCAAAGACGTCAGTCCCTCGTCCTGGTCTCCGGAGGCTGAAGAGGCCTTCTCCTGTCTGAAACAAGCCTTTGCAACGGCACCTGTTTTACACCGACCCGAGGCTACCAAGCCATTCATTTTGGAGGTGGATGCCTCTTCCATCGGAGCAGGTGCAGTGCTTTCTCAGAGATCCCCGTCTGGCCGACTGGTTACCTGCGGGTTCTTTTCAAAAGCCTTCTCTCCAGCAGAGTGTAACTACTCCATCGGGGATCGTGAACTGCTGGCCATAAAATTGGCATTGGAGGAGTGGCGCTACCTCCTTGAGGGGTCGGTCCACCCGTTTACCATCTTTACCGACCACAAGAACCTGGCATATCTCCAGTCGGCCCAGAGACTTAATCCTCGACAAGCCAGATGGTCTCTATTCTTCACTCGGTTCGATTTCAAGCTGCATTTCCGCCCTGGGCCAAAGAACTTCAAGGCGGATGCCTTGTCCCGGTCTCTGCAGTCTTCTGATTTGGTGGAGGAACCGACTCACATCATTGATCCTGCCAAGATCATCACGGTGGCCCCGGTGAGACTGATTACTCCTCCCCCAGGCAAGACCTACGTGCCCGAGGCAGACAGGAGAAAGGTACTGCATTGGGGACATTCCTCTAAAGTTTCTGGACATGTCGGAGTCAAAAAGACGATGGAGCTCATTGCTCGTTTTTACTGGTGGCCCTCTCTCCACCAGGACGTGTCTGACTTCACGGCATCCTGTTCCTCTTGTGCCAAGGTCAAGGTTCCTAGGCAATCACCCTCCGGCCTTCTGCTTCCCCTGCCGATCCCCTCAGTCCCTTGGCAACATATCGCTTTGGATTTCATTACAGATCTACCTGACTCTTCCGGATATACTACTATCCTGGTAACTGTCGACCGCTTCTCCAAGATGGCCCATTTCACGCCTCTTCCAGCCTTGCCCTCCGCCCCAGAGTTGGCGAAGACTTTTATCCAGCACATCTTTCGCCTCCACGGCTTTCCGAAGCATATTGTGTCTGATCGAGGCGTACAATTCACCTCGCGATTCTGGAGGGCCTTATGTAAGCTTCTGGAGGTAAGGTTGGACTTTTCCTCCGCGTACCATCCTCAGTCCAATGGCCAAGTGGAACGCATTAATCAGGTACTAGCGACATATTTACGGCAGTTCACCAACGCTCATCAGGATAACTGGGTCCATCTCCTCCCCTGGGCAGAGTTCTCCTACAATAATCACCCCAGCGAGTCTTCAGCCAAATCTCCATTCTTCGTTGTGTTTCGGATGCATCCTGGTATCCCGCTACCTATTTCCACTACCTCTGGTGTGCCTTCAGCAGATTCTCTGACCCTGGAGTTCTCTAAAATCTGGTCTGAGACCAAGGAGGCTCTCGAAAAGTCTGGGGAGCGCATGAAAAGACACGCAGACAAAAGACGCTTGGACTCTCCCATCTACCTCCCGGGTCAACAAGTTTGGCTTTCGGCCAAGTACATTAGGCTAAAGCTCCCTTCTTACAAACTGGGACCTCGCTACATTGGACCTTTCAAGATTCTCAAACGCATAAACAACGTATCTTACAAATTGGAGTTGCCCGTCTCGCTTCGGATCCCCAACTCCTTCCACGTCTCTCTCCTTAAACCAGTTGTCTTGAATCGGTTCCACCCGGCTCCCAACCCTTCTCCTCTACCTGTCTGTTCTGATGATATCTTTGAGGTAAGAGACATTTTGGCCTCGAAAAAAGTCAGGGGTAAAACTTTTTTCCTAATTGATTGGAAGGGTTTCGGTCCCGAGGAAAGATCTTGGGAGCCACGGGAGAACATCAATGCTCCACGCATTCTTAAGAGGTTTTTAGCCAGACGCAGTGGAGGGGAGGGTAAGAGAGGGGGTACTGTTAGCACCGCTCCCCGCTCCCCGGCTGTACTCACCGCTCCCGCTCCTGGTCCGGCTTCCTCCTCAGTCTCTGCCTTGACGCGCGCCCCCGCTCTGCGCGCTTTCCGGCAGCTGGTCTCCCGACGTCCTCCTCCACTCCCCTCGGCCGCGCACATGGTACCTCTGCGCACGCGCCGGAGGGGTAGATCGTGCGCCTATGGCAGTCTGTCGGCGTGACCTGCTAGGATCCCCGCCCGACCTATCAGCGCCCTCCACTAGGTATTTCAGGCCGCCCTCCCCTAGGGGAGGCGCCTGACTATTGAGTTATTTCCTCTTGTGTCTAGGCCGTGCTTGCTGCAGTAGCAGCCGCTTTCCTGTTTACCCTTTGTGCTGCCTGCCTTTGGGCTCCCTGTCCCTTTGCTCCCTGTCTCCGTGCTTCCAGCTGTGCCATCGTGTTATCGCTGTGTCTCCTGCTCCTGTCCGCTGTTTAACCCTCTGTGTCCTCTCTCCTTTTAGTGTTGCTCCCTTTCCTGCCTCCTGCTGGTCCCGCCGTTCCACCCTCCACTCCTTCCGCCTATGGATCCCGGTGTACCCGTCTCCTCCCCGGATCTCCCACTACTCCTCTTCATCGCTCACCCTCTTGAGCCGACCCCTGGTCCTGGCTGCCGTGGCGCTTGAACTCCCCGAGTCTGTTCCCTAACGATCCCTGTATAGGGGTCGGTCCACTTGGTGCGCTCACTCGGGGAGGGTTCGGCGTCGCGGCCCAGTGGGTCCACTCTCGCTTCCGGCACCCGAAGTGTAACACACACTTAGATGACAGAAAAAATATATCCATCAAACAGCTGTTGCACATGCACCTAAATTTAATCAGATGATATATCCTGAGGCTCAATCAACCTCAGCAGACGTGCATATATTATCAGTATAAGCAAAATTTCAGCAACCGTGTTAATATAGGGCAATACTTCATGAGGTTTAGATTTGCATCACCCCCATAAGCCTCAATTTCCCCTGTGGCAAAATAAAATACAGCACCATACAGTAACCCTTTGGATATGCAAGCACATTAATTAGATGAATTGTGCTAGATATACTCCCCATAACAATGCGGGGGACAGTGAAGATTCACATATAACATAACCTTGCAATCCTCAGCTTTTCACATCTCAGACAAAGTGCAGAGAAATCTCCGTCTTGAGGGGTTAACACTGTTCATTAGAAAAAATGCCACATGGAATCTGTCACAAAACATAATGTGCAGTGTATACTTATCAGCCATAGATGCAGACAAAAACCCGACGCGTTTCCCCCTCCATGTTCATGAGGGTTCATCAGGGGTCAAATAATGAGGGCTCAATCTCCCTGGCCAATGTGACCATACACTGCATGGTCACGTTGCAGTGAATCTTCACTGTGAATCTTCCTGCTATTCCATTTAATTGGGCTAAACCTCTATGCCTTTAATATCTCCTCCACCTCCCTCAATACATTCTACATTATTCTTAGCTGTTTTCTTTTTGGGTATCGGTCCGATCCAATCCGATCCGATATTTCACGATATTGGATGGTATCACTCAACACTATTCATCACACGTCTGGGGACTAAACACATCCTGACATTCCCCTACAGAACTCACCCACACCAGCCTGACATACATAACACCACACACACACCAGCCTGACGTACACTACACCACACACCAACCTGATGTAGTGTATGTCAGGTTGGCGTGTGGTGTATGTCAGAATAATGTGTGTGTCATGTATACTACACCACACACAACAACCTGACGTACACTACACCACACCACACACAACCTGATGTACAGTACACCACGCCACACACCAACCTGACATACACTACACCACACATGCTAACCTGGCGCAGTGTAAGTTAGTTTGGTGTGTGGTGTAGTATACGTCAGGTCGATGTGTGTAGTGTAGTAAACACCACACACACCAACCTGATGTATACTACACTACGCACACCAACCTGACATACACTACATACTTTCCATACACGACATGGTGTGCACTAATGAATGGAGCTAATTTTCCATTCAAAAAGTCAAATGGCGCTCCTTCCCTTCTGAGCCCTGCTGTGCGCCCAAACAGTGGTTTATGACCACATATAAGGTATCGGTGTACTCAGGAGAAACTGCCCAACAAATTATAGTATCCATTGTATCCTGTTACCCATGTGAAAATGAAAAAAATTAGGGTAAAAGAAAATTTTTGTGAAATAAAAGTAATTTTTAATATTTATAGATCAATTTGTGAAGCACCTGGGGGTTCAAAGTGCTCAGTATGCATCTAGATAAGTTCCTTGGGGGGTCTAGTTTCCAAAATGGGGTCAGTTGTGGTGGAGCTCCAATGTTTAGGCACACAGGGGCTCTCCATACGCGACATAGTGTCCACTAATGATTGGAGCTAATTTTACCTTCAAAAAGTCATATGGTGCTCCTTCCCTTCTGACCCCTGCCATGCGCCCAAACAGCGGTTTATGACCAAATACGCAGGAGAAATTTCCCAACAAATTTTAGGATCCTTTTTATCCTGTTGCCTGTGTGAAAATGAAAAAAATGAGGCTAAGGCTATGTGCCCACGGTGCGTGTTAAAACGCACACCAAAAACCGGACTCCTTCCCAGAAATCGCACGTTTTTTTCTGCGCGATTTCACCGCGATTTTACCGCGATTATGATCGCGATTTTGCCGCGATTTTCGTGTGCGATATTCAAGCACTTTCCAAGCGATTTGAAGCATCGTTTGGAAAGTGATTGACAGGTTGGTCACACTCGTCAAACATAGTGTTTGACAAGTGTGACCAGGTTTTTACTATTGAGGCCTCCCCCTGACGAAGGCAATTGGCCGAAACGCGCGTTGGGGAAGGGCAGCTACCTCTGGCGTGTAGGAGCATTTATAAATCCACAGGTATAACTATTTAACAGTATAGTTTGGTTGTTGGCAGCAACCTTTCCGTTTTCTGATTGTTCTATTACTATCTGTGGTGGTTTTTATCTCCGAACTGCGCCTCTATATGCTCTCACTGTTAAGGGGTATATGTTCATGGTCACAAGATCATAATTTTATCTCTGTGTAGTAATCCCTGCTGGACATTATTGCACTTTGCACTTTATTGTTTTTTAATTATACAAATTGTGTTTTTTTTGGTTGCACATATGTTGCACTTTATTTCATTGGTATGTTGTTGTGATAACACATGTTTATAATCACAGATTTTTCATGGCATTATTATATATATTTTTTATGCAACACTATTGTATCATGAGCATATCATGATTCCGGTACACTGCTTCCAGCGGTCACATTAATTAAATAATATATTTTTTTAATAATTTTCTGTTGTATGGGATCCTACACATATATGTAACCTCTTTTCAAGATTATGGTTAGTTGACCCTTCAATTTCTAATTATATGATTATGTATACTTGATGCTTTGCCTATTTACTAATTAACCTTATTTTTATGGTATTATCTAATAAAAATATATTTTTTATTGATAGGACTATGGTCATGTGTTGTCGTTTTATTCTAGATCAGATTTATGACTGTCCTTTTGTTGCTATAATATAGTCTGGGGTGGTGTAGGTACCAACTATACCAAAATTGATTTGTCTCCCACTATATCCCCTTTTATTTGCTAATTGGCATCAATAGTAAAAGATAGAATGTTAAAATGCTAAAAAAAATAAAAAAATCGGTGTATATTTACCTTCCGGCGTCCCGCGCTGCATTCCCGGGCCACAGCGTTCCCAGTAATGCCTTGCGAGACCTGTGATGACGTAGTCTCGCATTGCTATAGCGATCTCGCGAGACCGCTAGAGTCACACGAGACTACGTCATCACTGGACCGTGCCGCAAGGCATTACTGGGAACGCTTAGGCCGGGAATGCAGCGCGTGACGCCGGAAGGTAAATATACACCGATTTTTTATTTTTTATTCTTTTTTTTACAGGGGTATGGTACCCAGGGCCTGGAGGACAGTCTCCGCTCCTCCACACCGTGGGTACCAACCGCACATGAGACGCTTAACTTCCCGCATGGTGGGCATAGCCACATGTGGGAAGTAAGCGATTCTCATGCATTCCTATGGGTGCGGAATCGTGGCAATTCTTTGCGATTCCGCACAAAAGAATGAGCATGCTGCGATTTTTTCCACGATGCGATTCCGCCCCGGAAAAAAGCACAGCATTAGCTCAGCATGTGCGGAATGCCATAGGAATGCATGGGGGGCGTTCTGTACACGATTTTTAAACGTTTTCGCTGCGTTTTCGCGCTGAAAATAGCGGCAAAAATGCTTAAAAATCGCTACGTGGGCACACAGCCTAAAAGAAATTTTTTGTGAAAAAAAGTAGTTTTTCATTTTTACGGATCAATTTGTGAAGCACCTGGGGGTTCAAAGTGCTCACTATACATCTAGATAAGTTCTTTGGGGGGCTAGTTTCCAAAATAGGGTCACTTGTGGGGGAGCTCCAATGTTTAGGCACACAGGGGTTCTCCATACGTGACATGGTGTCCGCTAACGATTGGAGCTAATATCCCATTCAAAAAGTCAAATGGTGCTCCTTCCCTTCTGAGCCCTGCCGTGCTCCCAAACAGTGGTTTATGACCACATATGAGGTATCAGTGTACTCAAAAAAAATTGCCTAACAAATTTTACATTCCATTTTATCCTCTTGCCAATGTGAAAATGAAAAAATTGAGGCTAAAAGAACATTTTTGTTGGAAAAATTAAAATGTCCATTTTTTCCTTCCACGTTGCTTTAATTCCTGTGAAGCACCTGAAGGGTTAATAATCATCTTGAATGTAGTTTTGAGTAGATTGAGGGGTGCAGTTTTTGGAATGGTGTCACTTTTGGGTGTTTTCTGTCATGTAGGCCCCTCAAAGGGACTTCAAATGTGATGTGGTCACTAAAAAAATGGTTTTGTAAATTTTGCTGGAAAAATGAGAAATTGCTAGCCAACTTATAACCCTTATAACTCCCTAACAAAATATTTTTTTTCCTAAAATTGTGCTGATGTAAAGTAAACATGTGGGAAATGTTATTTATTAACTATTTTGTGTCATATAACTCTCTGGTTTAACAGAATAAAAATTCAAAATTGGAAAATTGCAAAATTTTCAAAATTTTTGCCAAATTTAAGATTTTTTCACAAAGAAACGCAAAAATTATCGACCTAAATTTACCACTAACATGAAGCCCAATATGTCAAGAAAAAACATTCTCAGAATCGCTAGGATCCGTTGAAGCGTTCCAGAGTTATTACCTCATACACTGGTCAGAATTGCTAAAAATGGCCAAGTCATAAAGGTCAAAATAGGCTGGGTCATGAAGGGGTTAAACCACTGGATCATCGGAGATCAACAGTTCCCAGTGGAGTACAGTTTGACAAAGGACTTGTGGTATGTACAACAAAGTTGCATTTCATCTCCAGATTCATGGGGTAAGGGGAACAGACAGATCATATTGAAATAAAATGTTTCTCGATCTCTTTCCCTTCATTTCTGTCCAATGCTAAAATCTTCTTTAATATATTTCCTACAAATTAAATTTATGGTGAAAATTTGGTGAAACCAGCGAATTTCAAATTTCAGCATCCACTTATCCTTACTAACTAAGCACTAAAGTATGATAGATGCCCTCCTGTTATGACAGAGTCACCGTAGGAGGCAAAAACAGAAATACTAGCTAAGTCCAGAAAACCAGAGAAGTTGGCAGCTATCGTATTGCAGACCCCTGAACCTAACAACAACAACTAGCAGTAGCCGTGGGGGGTTCCTACGGTGCCCTAGACCCCCAGATCACAGCCGGAGAACTACATAGCCTAAAGACAGAAAGGGAAATCTAAACTGCCCCAGAGCAGACCCCAAAGCAATAGGCAGCCCCCAACATATAATGACAGTGAAGCAAGATGAAAAAACAATCACACAGATAGAAAGATAGGCTGAGCAAATGGTGGGGCCCAAGCTAACTAAATAGGACAGAATAGAAAAGCTGCTGCCTGCAATCCGCCAAAACCCTCTCAAAAACAAGAGCCAACAGACTGATAGGGAAAAAAGCCCTGAAGACGCTAGGCTTCAAAAGACTATATCAGTACTCAGGTATTATCTGAAGACAGAGCAAAAAGGAATTCAGCTCACCGAGCAGGGAAATGCAGAAATCCAGAAAAACAAGGCAAAACAAAACCAAAACACAAATGCAAAAAGTAGAGCAGAAAACTTAGCTTTTGAGGAGCAGGAATCAGACTGGTCTCCAAGAATCCCTCAGAGTAATCACCCGCAAGGCAGAAGGGCGTCGGCTGCCTTATATCCTGTCAGCAATCCCAGTCACCCAGTCATCATCATTCAGCTCAGGTGCTTTGTAATCATCCTCACTACCTTCCTTCACCAGAAGAGGGAGTTCATCAGACCTCAATGGTGAAGGGGAAAATGAACTCACAACACCCTCCTTAGGGGGCAATATTCTGACTAATAAAGGGGAAGACCTAACTGAGGCAAATCAAATTAGATTGTCTGGATCTGAAAACCTCATAAGGCATAATCTTCTACAAGGCCAGGTTTTACAGTAGACCAGGAAACTGAGATAATGTTACAACACAGCATCATTTTTGCATTGGTGACATGCGTGATTACACTATGTAGATTCAGTCCAGATTTTGAAACTTTTAAAATTTGCTTTTAACATACATGGGAATTTCAAAATGGCAACCCTGTTCTGTGAGGAAGCAAATCTGCACGGACATTGGAACAATCTTCAAATTTTCATATTAGCAGCTTGTGTTATAAACTAATAGAATATTTAACGAATTCACAATGTGAATATTGTGCAGAGAGTGTCCATATACATCTATAGTATATGAACAAAGGCTTAAGTGACGTTATACTTAAGTGCTATGTAGAGATTACTAAATGGTCACCAGTAGGTATTATACAATAAAATGCAAATTAACAGCTCTCCATATGTTTTAGTTTCTTGTTTGTTTTTTAACTGTACTGATTCCATGAATTTGAAAGTTTGTAAATAATGACATTTTCTTTAACATTTCTACATTTTTACTCTTCTAACTTTTATGCATTTCATACTTTATCTTTTTTCCATCTATTTCTACTTTATAAAATCATAGC